>NC_067480.1:109670944-110009256 GCF_947179515.1 Apodemus sylvaticus
TATCCAGGTTGATTCATCAGCTGAACCCCACCAGACATCACTCAGATGTCTAGGAACAGGTTTCTGAAACAAAGTTTATAGTCGAATGCAAATGAGAAGCAGCCAGACCGTGATGAAACCTTTCTAACCTTGTGGGAATCTCTCTTGGTTGGGGACAGTGTGCAAACAAGCCATTCCTGCCTGCTTGTCTGCAGAGAGTTGCATGGCTTGTGACAGGGCTTGTCATCCTTTGTAAACATCATGTTCTTTTCCTTGTGGGCCTGTCACCACCTGCATGCCTGTTCTGGGACATGGACAAGCTTGTATGCTGCTCCACTTCTGAGGAAATCCATCTCCTCTCCTTTGGTTGGCTCTCCTCAGGTGATTACTGCTTTCTAGAAACCTTGCCTCTGCCCTTCCTGACAAGGGAGAGCAGGCAGTTCCTTAATGTCATGCGATTTGACTATAGAGTACAAATACTGCTGCTCTCATAAGGTAGTGTTTCTCCACACTGTGTGTGTGTGTGTGTGTGTGTGTGTGTACAGGTGAACACAGGCAAACATTTCCAGATTACCATCTTCTTGAGTAGTTACCATGTTGCTAAGCATTTGTGGATTAAATTTTATAGGCTTATTTGAAGCATTTTGATTTCCAGTATTTATTTTTAAAAAGGTCAATGAGGTAACTGTGGCAGCAGAGAAAAGCCCATTACAGGGTCCAGAGACCCATGGACTCTGAGTCTGCCCTCTTACTTCTTATGCTTAGGAAGGATGGATGCTCTTTGTCCTGAGATGCCCCGGCCAGGGATTGGTGATTTCTTTGTTGTTGGTCATTGTGTATTAGAAATTGCTACCAATATGTGTAGAATAATACGCTTGAGGTTTCTATTTAATTTGGTTAGACAGGATACACACCTGTAAGGGGAGCGGCTCATTTCTAAGGTTTACTTCCTCTGGTTTATAAGGTGAGGGCAGTGGTCCTTATGTTCTGTGAGGAGCACAGGCATTTGCCAGGACACACCTGCCCACCAAGTACCCCAGAGCCAGGCTGGGCTCATGTCTGTCTGCTCTTCAGACTTAAAGGACGTGCAGGCCTTAAGGTCACGGTTGTGGGGCTGAGGTTGCATGACCTGGCACCTGTCTGTATTGTCAGGTAGAAAACATTGTTTCCCCACCCCCACTTTAGCAGCTACTTAGTTTCATAAAGTAAATAAAAACCTTGTGTACTTGCATTTGTCTTGAGGTTGAATGGAGCCTAAGGACACAGGCTTTAAAGAAGGAGAGAGAGGGAGAGGGAGGGAGGGAGGGAGGGAGGGAGAGAGAGAGAGAGAGAGAGAGAGAGAGAGAGAGAGAGAGAGAGAGAGAGAGAGAGAGAGAGCCATGAGCAGAGACAGGGCGAAGTTCTAGTGCCCTGTCAGGTGTGCAGTAGCAGCAAGGACTGTAAGGGTGAATTGAGATGAGTCTAACGCTGATAGAGCTGGGCATGTGTAAGCCTCGAATTTGACAGGCTGAGGCAGGAGGATCAAGACGTGGAGGCTACCCTGGGTCTCATGAGGCCGTCTCAAAAAACTAATTAGCCATAGAAACCTCTTAGGGAGGATGTGGCATAGGCAGTGTTGGGACTGTCCCTGTGGGTTAGAGGCCAACAGAAACTCTTTTACTTCTTGGATGCGTTATGTATCGGCTAAATTCCTGTTATTGTGAAAGATGCTATCAGACTTTCCTGTCAGTGGACACAGAGAACCAACTGTCAGATATTTTAAGAAGGTCTAAGTGGGCTAGGTAAGGATTACACAGCATGCATCCATTAACTAGGATTTGATGCTAGAAGAAGCTCCAGGAAAATACAACCACCGCGTCTCTCCCCTCACGGGGACTGAGAAGCTTCCCTGATGTCATTTGCTCTGTCCTTCTGTGGGCCAGGGACAGACTTCCTCAAAGGCTACCACGGTGTCCTGACCTCTGACGCTCCGTAGTGTGTTTTTTCTTGGAACGTGTGTTCCGCATTGCATATGTGCAGGGGCCAGGTGGCAGTTTTGGCTTGGTTAGAAACCCTGAAGGAGAGCTGAGGACAGGCCACTCTCCTTAGTCCACCACCACCAAGTCAGAGGCGTAACTCTGCCTGTGAGGCAGGCTTACTGTCTGAAGGGCACTGATAGAGGATGCGTTGAGTGACTTCTTTGGACAATATAAATCCTTGCAGAGTGTTTTGACAGGCCCATGGATTTTGTAGATCTGCAATCTAAAGTGGTACTGTCTCAGGCATCTAAAGAGTCCCTGCCTAGCATAGCACAGCTGTGTTCTCAAAAAGAAGGAACAACTCCCATGATACTCCCCCTGCCCCCATCACCTGATATCTAGCCTCGAGAAGGTGGCTGCCATGATTTGGAAGTAGACACATAGAAAGGCCGGAGGGCTGTATGGGAACTATTGGACCTGTCCCATGGCTGAGTCAGAGGGTGCAATCGTACTGTATCTTAAATACACTCTTCCTTCTTGGATTCAGGAAAAGCATCATTTTACTTTGTGATTGAGTGGCCATAGTCATGTGATTGTGCAGACATAGTCATGGGCGCTAGATGTTATTTCTGACAGAGGGGATAGACTCTCATGTTCTGGGCTTCTGTTTGCTTAAGTGGTCCACACTGGTGCATCGTGACTGCTGTATTCCATGGCACCATGGAATATAAATACCACGATTGTGCCCTCTGACATGGGCACAGACATCTAAAGCTTGTCTCCAGTGCTGTTTGCTGAGCAGTCGTCTTGTTATTTACGGTGTCCTAGTTGTCAGCTAATGCCATTTTCTAGGACTGCTTTGTTCTTGTTGTAATTTGAGTTCCTGAACAAAATAAACGGAGAGTTGTTCTTAGGTTTGATGTTATAAATTTACCCTTTCTGTCACGAGACGAGAGACTGGTTTTGGGAAATGTGAAGATGTTCTTTCTCTTCTGCACTGTTGCAGAAGGGCCATTCTTAAAAGTAGTTCATGTTTAAGATAGCAGCGTGGTTCCTAGTGGCTTCAGAGAGTAGGCTGATGACCACACCCACCCTCCCCCTCCGCATCAGTGAGGGAGGAGAATGGTAACACGGGGTTTTTATCTTTTTGTTTTACCTACAGAGTGATATGAATAAGCTACACAGCTTAGGTTGCGTAGATCAAAAATTATAGTTATGACATTATTGTGCCTGTCCCTGATTTTTTTTCCCATACTTCCTCTTCTCTGGATAATAGTCTCCATACTCCTTACATTGACTTTTGGGACATTCATTATAATTTGTGAAATCATGTAATAACTATTGGGGTCCACTAGGAAGATGCAGTTATCCATTTAGGGCATAAAATAAATAGAGGTTTTTTGTTTTATTTGTTTTTTGTTTTTTTGTTTTTGGCCATTGAAAGGTTAAGCCTGATATATAGACAAATACATTACTTAGTTGATTGGCGTCAGGGAGCAGGGCTTCCTGACTTGATAACTAGACCCCACAGAGGTCTAAGGGCATCTGATAGCCTCATCTGGCCTTCATTGGCTCCTGAATACGTGCAGTATAAATAAACTCACACATACACACACACACACACACACATACATACATACATACATACATACATACATACACACATAAATTTAACAAAAGTCTTTTGAGAACCTTGGAGATAATGATAGATACATTAAACCTATGAAAACAAGAATTGTATTTTATCTGAATTCATTTGATCTCCTGTCTTTTTTTACCAGCTCTGTTGTTCTGTTGGTGAGCATGCACTTTTTATTAGTAACAGAAAAAGCAGGGGAGGAGACTGCGTTAGAGACTTTAGCCACTCCATCTGAGTAACTGTTGTGAGTGTTCGTACTGACTAGTCTTTCTTTTCTTTGTCTTCAGGGTCGACATGTTAAAACGGGTCAGCTGGCCGCCATCAAGGTTATGGATGTCACCGAGGTAAGGTTGGACCATCCATGTTTATGAAGAGATCGTGAATTTAATGTCACTCCAGCCTTGGTGCTTCCACCCTCCTGGGCACACTTAGAGATTGTGGTCACCTAAGCACGTGGCTTTGCTCTGGTTTTGGGGCTCAAGGTCCAGCAGCAGGCCAGGTGTACTTGAGTTGTTGCAGATGGGTCTCAAGAATCTCATTTGCTTAATATATTTTTGATTTAAACAACCAACCCACAGCAACTCCCCTCATCTGAATGATGTCATCTTTGGCCACAAAATGGGCTGTAATTGGAAACATCTTCACTAACAGAAAGGAGGATGTTGGGGGGTGTCATGGAGGTTGTCACACGAGCGGTGATTGAAGCGAAAGCTCCCTAGGGTATGAGACCACTTCTGTGCCATTTCTTTTATTTTTATATTGAGAAAAGAAACATGGAGCCAAGTTCCCAGAGGCTGGAATACTGAAACATCTGTTAGAACATCGAGTAGATTGTGGGCAAAATTTAGTGGCAAAAGATAGTTCTTTATATAGTCAATTGATGATTTACTCTGCAGCTTTAGATGAGAAAAGAGAACTGAGCCGAATAGAACGTGAGTCCACACATGCACACGTGCACACGTGCACACTCGGGTGTGCCTCTGCGAGTGCATCCTTAATAGGTTATGAGGGCCAGAGCAACCTCATTTTAAACTATTTTAATTTGTTTCATCTCCTGCACTCGCTGACTTTTATTCAGTGTTGAATCACATTCAGCACAGAGTGTTAGACAGAGCTAGGCGGCAGCCCTAGGAGTTTGCGGTGTCCTTATGTCAAATCATAATTTCCCTAAATCCGGGGCTTACTGAGGAAAGTGATGGCTGTGATGAGTTCAGTTGGCCATTCATAATCTCAGGAGGTGTCCTCCACCCTCTGCTGCTCTCACATAGCATGGCCGCTCCCGTGTGCACATTTGTGAGTTAGAATTAGAAAACATTGTAGACTGCAGATGACAGCTGTTGAGTCTGACAGATGCACGAGGATGTAGCATTCTGTGGGGTGCCTGCCCTCTTGTCTGTCGAAGAGGATAGCTAGAGACTTTGAAGAGGAAATGTGTTTGGTTGATTATCCAAAAGATTTGTGTACTTGAACCTCCTGTGGGCCTGTAAGGCTATTTCCACACCCCTGGATGACTAGGTTTCCGGGTGCTGTTGGAGCCCTGGTGTACCTTGTTCCAAGCAATGCTATACTTGGGTTGTCTCTGTGTACCTGGTGTTGCCTGTCTGGTCCGCTCGGTAGTGAAGATGGTGGACCCCGTGAGGAACCCCTCCAAGCGCAAATCACTCTGCAGGGCAAACAGCCCAGGACAAGGCTTGCTTCCGGATTTCAAATGCTCTGCTGATGCTGGTTCTTGAATGCCCCGCTTCTACTGAATAACCTGCTCCTTTCCATTCTCGAGAGAGTATCAGGAACAGTAAAAGAACTTCCAGGGGAATCAGTATCCCAGACCTCAAGCAGTACTACAGAGCAATAGTGCTAAAAACTGCCTGGTATTAGTACAATGACAGGCAGGTAGATCAATGGAATAGGATTGAAGACCCAGAAATGAACCCACACACCTGTGGTCACTTGGTCTTTGACAAAGGAGCTGAAACCATCCAATGGAAAAAAGATAGCCTTTTCAACAAATGGTGCTGGCTCAACTGGAGGTCAACATGCAGAAGAATGTGAATCGATCCATTCTTATCTCCTTGTACTAAGCTCAACTCCAAGTGGATCTAGGACCTCCACATAAAACCTGACACACTGAAACTAATACAAAAGAAACTGGGGAAGACCCTTGAGGACATGGACACAGGGGGAAAGTTCCTGAACAGAACACCAATAGCTTATGCTCTAAGATCAAGAATTGACAAATGGGACCTCATAAAATTACAAAGTTTCTGTAAGGCAAAGGACACTGTCAAAAGTTTCTATAAGGCAAAGGACCCTGTCAAACGTTTCTGTAAGGCAAAGGACACTGTCAAAAGGACAAAACGGCAACCAACAGATTGGGAAAAGATCTTCACCAACCCTAGACAGAGGGCTAATAGCCAGTATATACAAAGAACTCAAGAAGTTAGACTCCAGAGAGCCAAATAACCCTATTAAAAAATGGGGTCCGGAGCTAAACAAAGAATTTTCGCCTGAAGAACTTCGAATGGCTGAGGAGCATCTTAAGAAATGTTCAGCATCATTAGTCATTAGGGAAATGCAAATCAAAACAACCCTGAGATTTGACCTCATACCAGTCATAATGGCTAAGATTAAAAACTCAGGAGACAGCAGGTGTTGGTGAGGATGTGGAGAAAGAGGAACACTCCTCCACTGCTGGTGGGAATGCAAGTTGGTACAACCACTCTGGAAATCAGTTTGGTGATTCCTCAGAAAACTGGACATGACACTTCCGGAGGACCCTGCTATACCACTCCTGGGCATATATCCAGGGGATTCCCCGGCATACAATAAGGACACATGCTCCACTATGTTCATAGCAGCCTTATTTATAATAGCCCGAAGCTGGAAAGAACCCAGATGTCCCTCAATGGAGGAATGGGTACAGAAAATGTGGTATATTTACAAAATGGAATACTACTCAGCAATTAAAAACAATGAATTCATGAAATTCTTAGGCAAATGGTTGGATCTGGAAAATATCTTCCTGAGTGAGGCAACCCAATCACAAAAGAACACACATGGAATGCAATCACTGATTAGTGGATATTAGCCTAGAAGCTCTGAATACCCAAGACACAATTCACATATCAAATGAAGAAGGAAGGAGAGAGCCCTGGTCCTGAAAAGGCTTGATGCAGCATTGTAAGGGAGTACCAGGACAGAGAAGTAGGAGGGGGTTGATTGGGGAACGGGTGGAGGGAAGAGGGCTTATGGGACTTTTGGGGAGGGGGGAACCAGGAAAGGGGAAATCATTTGGAATGTAAACAGAATATAGGAAAAAAATTTTTGTTTCTTTTCAAATAAAGTCTTCATAAATTAAAAAAAAAAAGACTCGTGTAACAAATTGTGTTATAGACAGGGCAGTTCAGTGGAAACGTAGATGCTTTTCAGCTAAACATTTCCATCTATTTGGGTTTTTTTGTTTGTTTGGTTTTGGTTTTGGTTTTTTTTTCAAGACAGGGTTAACTCTGTGTAGCCCTGGGTGTACTGAATCTTACTCTGTAAACCAGGCTGGCCTCAAACTCAAGATCTGCCTGCCTCTGCCTCCTGAGTGCTGGGATTTAAGGCGTGCGCCACCCTTGCCTGACTCATCTAAACATTTTTAAAAAGCAATGAAAGAGAAGTACATTTTAGCTTCCTGTAATTAAATGGATAGTGGGTGTTTATGAGGTGCTCTGAGGTCAGGCAGTGGTACCTTCTGGATGTAGCCTCCATTTCTTCCCGTGTGACTCGTGATGCTGTATCGGGATATGGTGTCACTAGAGCTACACATACCAGACATGACTGGTCTATTGTTAGACTTGTGGGTACCACTTTAAGTATAGGCTTTGGTCTAGACATAGATGTATCCTTTGCAGAAAGCAGAGGCAGGCAGATCTCTGTGAGTTTGAGGGCAGTGTATGTAGCAAACTACAGGACAGCAAGGGCCAAGCAAAGAGACTTTGGCCCTCCCTCTTCTGACAGGAGCCCTTCGGTGGGTGTGCTTCCCTCAGTCGTGTCTGAGAACATGTTAAAGCACATGCACACGTGGTCATGGGCTACATGCTTTTGTATTATTACTGCTATTCTCTGTGCTGGGATTAAGGTGGCCCTTGTGTATCCACGCTAGATAAGTGCTGTACTACTGAGCTGCAAAAGATACTTTCTTGCTTGAAAAGAAGGCGGCAACAGGCAAGTGACTGACGTGTTTGAGGTGCTCCTTTAAAAATATTAATGGGAGCTCATGTATTCCAGCAACGTCAGAAGTGTTGGCGAGCTTGGAGACCAGCTGCCGACCAGCCGGCCAGTCTGTTAGCTCCTCGGTGGTGTCCTTACATGTTCTTCCCTCGGGATGACCTCTGCTGTGGCCTGGGGCTCAGAAGGGATCCAGAGCAAGTTGATTGTGAATGGAAGACCTTGAACCTCTGGCAGCATGGAAAACATGCCCTTGCCTGCCCCAGCATCAAGGCTTCTGGGCTCCTGTTGCAGGGGCCTGGGTGGCAGATAGGAGCGGCTTGCGGCTGAGTGAGCAGCTGATGTCAGGTCTGGGAGGGGCGTGGTCATTGGAGAGGGTTGTCCTCAGGAGAGTCAGACTGCTTTCCATGTCATCTCAGGATCGCAGGTGCAGGAGCTAAGTCCTGGGAAAGTCATAGGTGTGTGTCTTAGGGACGGGTGTTGGTTAGCAGGCTCGGCGGACAAGAACAGTGTAGGTGGGAAGACCACGGCTTGGTGCTCTTGTTGGCAGCCTGAGTGAATCTAGCTCTGTCTCTCGCTGCAGTGGGTGGGGATGTGGGCCTACCTACCAGTGCGCTTGGTATGTGAAGAACCTGGACAGGACGCTACAGGGGCTGAGGAGTCTTGGAGGGAGGCATCTCTGTATAGATGTGTAGATAGATCTCTTCTGATTTCCTGTGAACCTCAACAGAATTACAAATTGAGTGCATGCACCAACCAATGGTGACCCCTACTGTTGAATTAGGGAAGGCTAACTGAAGCTGAGGGGGACCCTGTAGGAGGACCCTGTAGCAGTGTCAATTAATTTGGACGCCCAGGTTTCTCAAACACTGAACCACCAAACAGGCTGCATACAGCAGCTGATATGAGGCCCCCAACACATATACAGCAGAGGACTGCTGGGTCTGTGTTCAGTCAGAGATGATGCACCAAACTCTCAAGATACTGGAGGCCCCAGGGAGTTCAGAGGTCAGGTGGGGAGAGGGTAGGGACATCCTGGTGGAGACACTGGAAGAGGAGGAGGTATGGGATGTGGAACAATTGGAGGGTGGACAGGGGTTGGTGGGGTGGGGAATAAAATATGGAGTGTATAAAAATAATTAATAAAAAAAATTAAAAAATTGAATGCAGGGGGCCTCTTCTGAAGGAAATTGTCCTTTATCAGGTTGGCTTTGGGAAGCCTTTAAAGAGCACATGACAGATCTTTGTTAATGACCTGGTGCTAGTACAGCAAGTGGGTGGTGGTGCGGGTGTGCGAGTGCTTTGTTTACAGTACTTCAGATTGAAAGGATCTTAGAGAAATGTGTGGAAAAGTCTCATGTTCCGCTCACCCAGTTTTCCTCAGCAATAGCATCCTGTAGAGCACAGACTCATAACTCAAGTGTCCAGGTGCAAGAAAGGCAACTGACAGTAGAAGGTAAAGCACTCACTGGTACTTCAGCTCTGGACCTACTGGCACAGGCGAGACAGCTAGGACTTGCGTGCTTAGGACCAAGGCAGCCTTTAGAAACCAGCTAAACACGAACCTGTCTGTGCGCTTGGAGTGTTGAGAAGAGAACTGCTACCTACTCAGGGCTTGTACCATTGAGCTGTTATTCCCTGCCCTGTGGTTTAAATTCTTAACAGTGTCACTTGTATTTACTCAAGGGCTTATAGATGTGAGTTATCCATTCGCATTTACATAAGGGCTGTATAGATGTGAGTTATCCATTCATATTTACATAGGGCTGTATAGATGTGAGTTATCCATTCGTATTTACATAAGAGCTGTATAGATGTGAGTTATTCATTCGTATTTACATAAGAGCTGTATAGATGTGAGTTATCCATTCGTATTTATATAAGGGCTATATAAATGTGAGATACCTATTTGCTCACAGTTAATGCTCTACGAACTTCTTGTTAGTTTAAAGGAGAATTAGCTAGACCAGCGGTCGTTAACTTGGGGTTTGTAAGTTGAAGATTTGTCTTTAGCCTCAACTTCTAGTATAAGTATATTCATTCTTACAGAAGAGGGCGCAGTGTGTATAGGCCATAAGCTTTAGAGAACTGTAGGTGGCCAGCTGCATTTCCCATCCTGTGTCTAGTTTTAGTTAGGAAACTGATGACCGCAGCCATTCTGGGACAGAAGTCAGTTCTTTGGTGCTGTATTTTAGGCAAGGTGTAGTACTTTGTGTGTAGGAAGATCAGCTAGTGAGTGTGCCCAGGATGGAGCCTCGGGCCCTTACAGGTCTGCTTCATCTTGTTGATGAGTTAGTGTGGGCTCGGATATGAGTGCGATGGTGCTACCTGTAGCTTTGTGTTCGTTGTTTGTTTTCCCCTTCTTCATCCTAAACGCAGTATGAACATGGAAATTGACAGTGCTGTCAGTGGGCAGGAGAGCGAAAGTGGCATAATCTGATTAGGTGGTCCTCTTTCTGACAGGTGTGTTCTGTTTCTTGTCTGCAGGAAGAGTTCCACTTTTACAGCAATTGTTCTGACTTGGCTGACCTCAGGGGCCTTCAGACACACTCTTACCATGTGCTATTGCAGAGTCTCTGGGGAGGGTGGCCGTTGTTGTTATTCCGGCGAGCCACTGCCTGTCTGCTGGCAGATGAGAGCAGCTGTTGTGTTCTGGGGCCTCTCCCAGACCGCTCTCCCAGAAAGTTCCTCTGGCACCCATGACTATGGGAGGGGAGGGGGAGAGAGAGATTGAGAGAGGAGGGACTTGATAACCCAGTGTCAGTCAGTGAGACTAGACCCAAAGTGATATGGTGGGCGGTCCTGCTGTGAGTCATAGTCTAGCAGGGTTTTTGTTATTTAGTTTCTAATTATCTAAAGCAGAACTAGTTCTTTTGCTTGAAATAATTGGTCTGTAGCTTTCTGAGTACAGAATAGGGTTATGAGTGGCTAAAGCAGTAGGCTTAAGGTAGCAAAACCTCAATTGTGAAAACATCAGAAGTTTTATTTTGCCTTTTTGAATTGGATCATACTAATCCTGTAAAAGTTTATTTTCCTGTTGAGCAAAATCTCACATCTTCCACTTTCTTATAGCTTTAAAAATCACATTTGGAAGAACAACTGTCTTGATAAGCTACACACGGTGCTCAGAATCACGTGCAGTGTGTTCAGAGATACCCTGCATGCATTCAGCGCGTGGCAGCAGGACCCGCAGCATCCGTGGCCATGTGCATGTGCATTGGTTATCTTTGCTTACCAGTTGTCTTGGAATCTGTACGCTATTATAGTCCTCCTTCCTGGGTTCCGGGGAAGGAGTGCCTGCGATTTGTCTGTCATTGTGTCAGTGGAGGTGAGCACACATCTTGTTAGGACGCAGACCACATTCACGCACGCAGGAGAGTTAGCTTACCTGGCGGGCTTGGATCAGAAAGCAGGTTACACTGGCATCGGTTACACTGGCATCGGCTGCCCTGGCCTGTGCCATCCTGGCCCCACCCACTGCTAGCAGGAACTGGATGCTGGGATTTGTGTCTGTGTTCACCAGGGTCTGTTTCATGTTAAAGACTGTAGGAATACTTTATAAAGCCAAAGATAATTATAGTTCATTTTCTTAGAACCACACGTTTTCTGTGTGCTATGTGCTGCAAAGATAGTTTCATGCTAACATAATTTATTATTTACCACTGTGGGTGGTCATACCTGCCTGGAATGGATCTTCTGTCTTGGATGTAAAGAAACTTGCATATAAGGGATTGATTCATGTTAATTTTAAAGCAAAAACATCATCACTGTTGCATGCAGTGGTAATGTTTAGCTGGGCAGGCACTGTGAAAGATCTTGAGCATGTGTTTATATGTTTATATACTTCTCTACACACACCAGTGAGTGTGTGTGTGTGTGTGTGTGTGTGTGTGTGAGACAAAGAAAAAGAGGCCATGATTCTGAAAGAAAGCAAAGTGAGGGGTGTGGGGTGAGGGGTGTGGGGTGAGGGGTGTGGGGTGAGGGGTGTGGGGTGAGGGGTGTGGGGTGAGGGGTGTGGGGTGAGGGGTGTGGGGTGAGGGGTGTGGGGTGAGGGGTGTGGGGTGAGGGGTGTGGGGTGAGGGGTGTGGGGTGAGGGGTGTGGGGTGAGGGGTGTGGGGTGTGGGGTGAGGGGTGTGGGGAGGATCTTAGGGAAGAATGGAAAGGGGAAATGTTATAATTATGTTTCAATTTTAAAAAATAGAATTTAGTTAAATTGGCTGCTCTTAGTACTTACAAAGAAAATTTTAAATTTCTAAATTTGAAATTAGAAAAATGAATTTTACCTTATTGGATTCACAATTAATTTTATACATTTATAATATCCTTAAATTTGGGGGGGGGGTCCAGTTAGTTACCATAGTTACTGGCAGTTGGATCATCATTTAGTTGAGGACTGATCTTAATCCATTGTTGAGACCAGGATGGCGGCCCTTGGCGCTTGTGGCAGTGTCCGGTCCTTCTGAGAGTGCTGGCTTCTTTTCATAGAAGCCTTTGAAAAGATTAGCGTCTTCCCCTTACTCCACTTGATCTCTCGGTGGGGCGGTGGCGCTGCACAGCAGCCTGGGAAGGGTGTGGAAGGGTGGCACGTGGTGCGGCTGTCTCAGGCAGTTCTTTTGGTCTTTGAGTCTCCTGTTCTTAGTTACAGCTGTAGACTGGCTTTCTCCCAAGGCAGGGATCTTTGCCGTTGCCTGACTGACCTCTTCAGCATTTGCCTACTCTTAGTTGTTTAGGTAGGCGCAGAAGCCCCTTTACTCTTTTTCATTGAAGATGTGCTCAGAGCCTAGCCTGTGTACCTGAGGCCACGAGGCCATGGGGCTGGCGGCTGAGAGGCTTGTGCGCAGGTGCTGCTCCCACGCCTCGGAGCCACGCCCTCGGAGCCATGCCCTCACACTGCCCTGCCCTCCTCACCTGGCCTGTCTGAGGAACACTTCAGTGTTCAGTGCACTTCTTTTTCTTGTACTGTGTGGTGTGGGGAGCTCATGGACTTAGCCTCAGGCATGGGCCTTCCTGTAAGGAGCCTCAGGCTTTCAAGTAAAGAGAAGTGCCTAGCCTCTCTCTCCCTTCCTTCTTCTCAGGAATGACTTACCTGTAGAACCTGCCAATCTTAGCTCATGGCCCTGCATTAGTACTCATTGCAGACAAGAAGGAACACGTCTGAGGCCTGGAAGTGTCTCTGGCCTGGCCTGGCCTATCAAGGCGTGTGGTTCTTCAGGTTTGACCAGGGCCCTGCAGCATCAGGGATGGGAGACAAGGAGGCAGACCATAATAGCTGACAGAAATCTCTGTTTAATTCTTATGCATGATCATGGGAAAAATTAGATTAAAGAAGAAATTAACCTAGAGGTAGTCTCCGCCAGAATCCCCTCCTTTTCCTTGTTTCTTACCTTCTGTGCATTTAACCCCTGTTGATAGATACCTAGCATGTGCACACCCACATATGCATGGCCACATTCTGACAGACTCACACATCCAACCACATTTTGATAAGTCCCTGACACACACTTAAACATGTGTGACCCACATCTGCTAACTTGTGGGTTTTAGATTTTAGATTTTTGGGCTTTAGAAAAACGTTAAAGTGTAATCACTTTTTGTAGAGAACTTGGTTTTGGAAATAAATATGGAGCATTTGAGGTTGTATATCATTGCAAACACACATGCCGTATTTTGCCTTAAAACTTGGGACCTACCAGGATTTCTGGATGTTGACATGAAACTCTGGAACAAACTAGTAATTTGGGGACCTAGAAAAAAGCTTACTGGCTTCAGGAAGGTCAGCATTTGCTGTTGTTTTTGTACTGTGCTTCCTGGAGGGCCTTATCCCACAGTTGGGCTCTGGCTTCTGAAGGCACAGTCTCCTTCATGGGAGCATAGCCCTCCAGAGTCTGTCATGACCGAGTGCTGGTTGGGAGGGCAGAAGGCTCCATCCACTCGCAGTGCCTGCAGCTCCGCCCACTCGCTGTGCCTGCAGCTCCGCCCACTTGCTGTGCCTGCAGCTCCGCCCACTCGCTGTGCCTGCAGCCCCGCCCACTCGCTGTGCCTGCAGCTGGAGGCTCAAGTCTGTCCCAGTCCAGGGGAGCACTAAGGAGGTCTGACTAGGTGACTCAGCAAGGAACAAGCTTTGTGAGAGAAGGAGGAAGAAGGCTCTTTGAGGGCTACTCTGACTAGAGCTGCCTTTAGGCAGAGAAGAGCTTTGAGGCTGTGGCCATTCCCAGAAGAAAGGCATTGATTCAGTTACATTTAAAAAAAAAAAGAGCATGAATTTAATATTAACATCGGAATGTTTGAGGGAGCGCTTTTCTTTCTCCATCACTTGGGCGTTGTCAGTTTTGGTCAGGATTACAGTTTTCCTGAAGCACTGAGTGGTTGTGGTGAGGATGTTGCTTTGAAGGCTGCTATTTCTTGTGGCCCAACCCCATAACAAATTCCATTTATTCTGAAATGTATCCTCTTCTAGAATCTGTAAAATTATCTTCATTTACATTTTGTTGAATTAAAGTTGTGTAACTTTTTATGTTTGAATCAAAACCAGATTAAGTTTAATTGATTCTGTGCTACCATTACCGTGGTTTGTGCTGAGAAAGACACTCTCGGATCTGCCCAGACTCTGTGAGGTGAACTATTTTGTTTTCTTTAAGTTTGCAGCCGTTAAGGCCGAGCCCAGTACCGAGCCCAGTAGCTGCGACTTAAGCTGTTCTGAAGCAGGTACTCTCTTTCAGGAGCATGCTCAGTTGTAGATCTCGGCCGAAATCTGCCTGACCAACATCGGCTCACACCATCAGCTCCCTTCTCTAGCTTCACAAAGACTATCAGTTGTGCCCCCCCCCCATTTGTTCAGCTGCCGCTGACTGATAATTGATTTTGTAAAGAAGACAGGTGGAAAGATGGTAGACTCAGAACGTTTCACAGTTTTCTTGGGTCCCAGTTATTGTCTCTGAGGTGTGTCTGTCCCTCAGACAGTAGTATCATTAGTGGAACGAGACGATAAGGGATGAAAGCCACGTTTCAAGGGAACCCAGAAAGGCTGGGGATGTTAGCTCGGTGGTAGCGCACTTGCCTGACACACTCAAGGCCATGCTAAACAAGCATATTTACTTCAGAACACCAGAGGGGACATTAAAACCACCCAGCCAGACTTCCGACATACACCCGTGTGGCTTGCTCAGACAGTGTGGTGGGCAGTGTGTTTGGTTTGATTCATTAACAGCCCATAGCTGCTTGTGTAAATAATGCTATGCAGATGGCTTAGCATAGCTTCTCCTAGCCCCCAATCTTCTGATAGCCAGGGAGCCAACTCAAAGCTTGCCCACGGTCAGAACCCAGCTCCAGACAAAGAACTTGTCTATGAGAGTTGCTCCTGTTGGTCAGAGGCCAAAATGCTAATTGGCACCAGCTGCATTAACTTACAAAGTTGGGATCAGCAGCTGCCTCACCACTGGAGGAAACCAGAAGACAGCCCCTTTGCTCCAAGAGCTCCCGCCCCATCCTTCAGATTCCCCTATTTGTGATCCCCCTGCCTCCACTAAAGTGAAGTATGAAGGACACAGTAGTTTGCACTTGGCAAGAAGATGCATGGGATAGTATATAAGCTTCCTCTGTGTTACTTTGTCAGTTCAACTGATGGTTAAATTCTAGCTTTAAGTCTGCTCACTGCTGTATCTTCTACTTAGATGAGGTGTTTGTTTACTTTGGTGGTGGTATGTGTGTGTCCATTGAATGTTGAAAAGAGACTACCAGACTTATTTTTAAAAAAAAAAGATTTGTGTATTTATTTTTATGTCTATGGATGATGGGTGCTTTGCCTGTGTAATGTGTGCACTTCATGCATATTGGTCCCCAGAAGCCAGCAGAGGCCACTGGATCCCCTGGAACTGGAACTCCAGTTGGTTGTGATCCTCCCTGCAGGTGCTGGGTACAGAACTCTCTGGCCAGATCTGCTGAGCCATCTCTCCAACCCCCAAACTTTAAACTATTCATCTAAGGGAATTTGGAACTCATAACTATATTCTAAAGAGAGTGTAAAGTACCAAAGACTAAGTCTTAGTTATAATATTCTAGTTGTAATGGGCTCAAAGGTCCTTGGCAAATTCTGTATTTCTGATGTTTTTCTCCAAGGCTAGGCCTGTATAATTAAACAGTAAATGACAGTAAGCGGTGCTCAGTGCCTTTTTATTTCATTATATATGTAATGGTCGTCTATCTTAGAATCATAAAAGCAACAGAAGAGGCTTTCGGAGTGTTTGTTGCAGTACCTCATCTGCAGCAGTCCTTTGGAGCGGGGACACTTTCCTTACTCAGTACTTGCAGCTGAGTGTCTCGTGCCTTAGGCCGTGACTGCCGCAGACCTAGGGCACATCGGGCAAGCAGATGTGTGCGGTCACTGTATCTCGGCGCCATTTCAGTCATGTGGGAAGGCTACTGTTGGAGTTGATTGTACTTAAGGTCTTATATTTCATGGACTCTGAGATGTAACCCAGATGCATCCCATTGTATAGACACCAGCGTGCACCGGCTCCCTCGCTGCCTCAGGCCGCCGGCAGTCCTGTCATTACAGGCCTCCTCCACATCTCCTGCATAGCCCATGGTCAAAGGTGTTACGGTGTGTGTCTGGTGATGGCAGTGTGGTGACAGAACACAAAAAGAGATGTGTAGAATCACCAGAAACAGTACCATGAAAACCTGCCAACTGTAATTCTCACTATATATGCTCAGTGATTTCAGACCAGGGAGCAGCACTGATTTTAAGCATGTAACAACTTGAGAATACACCCTTGGTTTTTAGTCGGTGTGTTATGGAACCTTTGGAAGCTCTGACTTTAAAGTGGTGAACAGCTGGATCCTAGAAGAACGTCTTTGTCCCTAGAGGAAGAGAGCACTGCAGCATGTCAGCTGTGGGTCTCACTTGCTGCCAGGGCCTTCCCCCCAGGCGCTCATAGCCTTTCCTTTCTGCTGAGAAGTAGACCCTCTGTCTAGTGGGTGGAACACTAGTCCTGGGTTAATGAAATGAGTTGGAGAGTGGGGCGTGAGGGACATAGGGCGGGGGTGGGTGGGTGGGGGAAGATGATTCTGAATCTGGGCGGCTTGCACAGCACTGAACTCAAGGATTTGGCTGATCGAACTTTAAGACAGGGTTAATATTTGATCTTTTTCCTGTCTTGTTAAAATTCTTTTTGTTTTGTTCATGCATTCTTTTTTTTATCCCAAGATTTATTTTTATTTTTTTTTGTGTGTGAGTACCCCGTAACTGTCTTCAGACATACCAGAAGAGGGCATTAGACCCTATTACAGATGGTTGTGAGCCACCATGTGGTTGCTGGGATTTGAACTCAGGACCTCTGGAATAGCAACCAGTGCTCTTAACCTCTGAGCCATCTCTCCAGCCCCATAATTCTTTTTAAAGATGATCTTACTGCGTATCCCTGGCTAGCCTGGAACTCTATGCATAGACCAAGCTGGTCTCAAACTCAGAGACCCCCTTGTCTCTGCTTCCTTAAAGCTTGGGTTAAAGGCAAACACTACTGCTCCTGGCTGTGCCCCCCTCCTACCAGTACTCTAGGCTCTGTGTGCCTGGCTATCGTGAGTGCAAGGGGGCACGGGGCTCTTCGGAGCGTATGTTTGGTGGTGGGCCCTGCTCCAGGAGCAGCCTCAGATGGCTTTGTAAGCAGGCCCCTTTGTTCCTTGCCAACAAACTCACCACCTTTTCTTGTCTCACCAGTATTAGTCCACATTATCCTGTACATATGGGTGTGCGTGTACATAAAGGACACAGTTAAAGCCTTTCTATTAGTTGAATATTCTTAGTTTTGTTAGGAACATGCTTTCTGTTTCTGTTAATCACTACTCTTTTCTGTTTAGTATAAAGTTCCTTTGGAATAAAGATTCAAATCAAGGCAGTTTTCTATATTGGCCAAGTTAAATGCTGGTCTTGTGCAAGCATGTACACACACCTGTGTATTACTCAGAGACCCCAAATCTCCTAGGAGAGGGTGAAATGTTAATATAGAGTGAGTGTGTTCACCGGAAGTCCAAGGCCTTGTAGCAGTGAAGTGGGTGTGTAAGGAACTCTAGAGATCTGCTCAGGAGTTTTCACTGACAACTCACACTGTGCTTTCCTACCCCAAGGCTGATGGATTGACTTCCCCCTCCCTTTAATTCTGCTTTTCCTTCATTCGGATGGCACTTGGAGCCTTCCTTAACCTTCCTTAGCACGCCTTCTTACAGGAAGTTTGTCAGCACGTGCAGCAGGCAGCAGAATAAATTCGCCATGCTGATGGGTGTAGTTTCTTCCCCACGTGTATAGGAAAAAGAGACTGTGGCCTTTTATGTCCCTCTCTTTCCTTCCTCTCCCTTTTCCCATCTTACCACAAGGGCTCTCCCCTCCCCCATCCCCTCACCTGCTGGCCTCACTTGAGGGGAACCTTGCACACTGTCCCTAAAGTCATGTGTTGTCATCTATCCAGTACCTTGCAAAACTCTTCTTGTCTTAAATATATTCATAAATCTTTCCTAAGGAAGAAAAGGCTTTTTAAAAATGATTAATTGGAATAGTATCCATCAAATTACCTTTTTATGTGTGGTGGTGTTTGACATAAGCAAATTGTCACTCAGAGAAGGCCTGAGGTCATAGGAAGTGAGGAACAGCGGCTGGGACTCTGTCCATCAGTCGTGCTGATGGAGACTTGTTACCTCCTTTCTCCCATGGTGATATTCAGAAGGATGAGCTGTGGGGGAAGAGACTGCACACTGTTGTTTTCACTGATGTGGCTGGGAGGAAACCTAGTCATTCAAGAGCCACATGTTTTGTTATTTTTTTCCTAAGGATGAAGAGGAAGAAATCAAACTGGAGATAAATATGCTGAAGAAGTACTCTCATCATAGAAACATTGCCACATACTACGGTGCTTTCATTAAGAAGAGTCCCCCCGGGCACGATGACCAGCTCTGGGTAGGTAGATGTCTGCAAGGCTTGGGTGAGCGTCCTGCTGTGTTGTTGATAAGGGAATTGAAAACTCTCTGGGGAGGGCAGAGAAGGAAGAGACAGAGGCAAGGGTCAGCGCTCCCTTCCCCTGAGGCTGTGCTGCACACAGAGATCAGGAAGGGGCTGCCATCTACAGGCGTGTCTTCACGGAGAGATGAATCAGTTCCTCTCTGTTTCACACACTGAGGTGCTGGCAGTCACTTATTAATAACGTCAACGATAGTAGTTTACTATGAATAGTAAACTCCATAGAAATTTCTTGAGCTGACATATTCAGCCTTTAAAAACAAAAACTATTTCTATTGAAAATGGTGACTGAGGGCTTGCCGTCTGTGCAAGGTGTGTGAGTTAGGCTGAAGGTGCTAAGTTTATAAAGCAGGAAGGTAGATGGATGGATAACTTTTTCTATTGACTTTAAAAAGTGTAATATAGGAAGCTCTAGCAGCTTGGTACTGACATAAAGAGGTACAGAAGGGACTGGGATAGATTCTCCCAGAAGCAAACCTGCTACACAGCCACAGCTACCGATTGGTGATAAAGATGTCTGCCAGAGACTTACAGTGGAGAGCAGCATCTGTGCCAGAGGACTGGGGAGACTTGGGATGGAGCTGGTCTCTCGTAATGTACAAAGATAACAAAATAGGTCCTAATGTAAGATCCGAATCTGTCAGAGGACAGCACAGGGCAAACACCTCCATACAGTCATAGGCAGGATTTTCTGGAAAGGCAGTAATATCAACAATGCAGGTGGGATTGGATAAGAGTAAAAAGTTCTGCACAACAGAGGAAACATGAAGAAGCTGTCTATAGAATGGGAAGAATTTTTTCTGTCTATACATCTGACAAGATTAATATCTAGGACATATTTTAAAAAACTAAAAAACCAAACTGCCCAATCATAGATGAGGCACTGAGCAGGCAGTCCTCAGATGAAGCACACGTCACCCACAAATACCTGAGAACATGTGCAGCGTCCTGGGCTCCGGAGGAGAAGCAGTCACATATGCCTGTGAGGAGGACAGAGTTCACATGCACTGCTCATAAAATGTAAATTGTTCGGCCACTGCAGAAGTTCCCTAAAAACAAAAAAGAAACCTAAAAGTAGAAATACCATATGCCACATTAAGTACCCAAAGGACTCCAGTGTGATATATCAGAGGAGGTACCTGCACGCACATGGCCACATTATGTGGCCAGACTGCATACCTGTGCGTAGATAAATAGAAAATGCAGTATTTATACATGTACACTGGGACTTGGTTCAGCTGCAAAGAAGTATAAAACTATGCACTTGTTGGAAGGGGATGTGACCCAGATCATCCTGTCTGTGAGGTGAGGTAGATGCAGGAAGGAAGCAAATGCTGTTATGGTTTATCTTGGTTTTGTTGTTGTACATTGTCAGGTTCTAGAATTCCTTAATGATACATAAAATTACACAGAGACTGTCCAAAACGGAAAAAGAAAAGGAAAGAAAGAAAGTGGAAAGTTCCTGAGGAATGAGATCTGATATGGTCTTTTTTTATCCACATACATGTGTGTATACATGTACAGTGTCAAATAAATAAAATACAGATGAACGTGTGCTCGCATTCAACCTTAGCACACACAGACTGTGTTAGTTTCATTTCTCTTACTGTGTTAAAACACTGACAAAAGCAGCTGACAGGAGAAGGGCCTACATGGCAGAGTCTCTCAGATGGGAGTCATGGCCACCAGGAGCCAGCTCCTCACACAGCCTTAGCAGCCCTAAAGCAGAGCAGACAGGAAGTAGGGCCTGCCCGTGCCAGCTAGTGCCTGCCAGCAGTGACATACTTCCTCTGCCGAGACAAAACGCACACACAGACAGACAAGCTAGAGAGAGAAGAGAGGGAGGAGGGAGACACAGGGCCTGCAGAGACAGAAGTGACACAGTTACTCTTACTTTTATTGTTTAACTCCAGTCATAATTTAGGCTTTGGAACAGTTCAGTTCATTTTCTAAGAAGTCTACAAGTGTAGCTATCTTATTTAGATGTTACAGATACACATCTTCAAAACTATGTCATGGTGTTAAAGTACCATTTCCCTTTTGATTTAGACTCAGCTAATAGGAAATATTATGAAATGATTTCAAGATCATAGTGTATAAAAACAGCACATCTTCAGGAAGAACTTCTGGAATACAGATCTTTAATAATCTGGTAGTGATGACCACCACAGTGATTTTCCTTAGAAGGAAGGAAGGAACACATCAGAATTAACCACCCAGGCTTGTGCACACAACGGGGCGACACGGCCTCAGGGAATATACTCAGGCAAACTGTTGTTACTTGGATGTTTCCAACATGATCTTGCACGTTCCCTGGTGGCTTGTGAGGTAACAGGATTGTGTGACCTTGCTTGGATATGTGCGCAGTCCTGGGATGCGGTTGTTATAATAGGTCTTGTCTGCCTTGCAGCTTGTTATGGAGTTTTGTGGGGCTGGGTCCATCACTGACCTTGTGAAGAACACCAAAGGGAACACTCTCAAAGAAGACTGGATTGCTTACATCTCCAGGGAAATCCTCCGGGTAAGGAAAGCAGGAGTGGGCTGGCCTGGGCTGGGCTGGGCTGGGCTGGGCATCCGTGTGCCATGGACTCTTTAGCTTGCCTTTGCCTTCTCTATATGTCGTAGTAGTTTATTCTGCACCATGATTTGATCCTTTCAACTCTGAAGACCCAAGATGTTGGCCTATATGGTTTGGAAACCATTTGAAACCAGTTCTGTGTATAGAATGTATAGTGCCCCACCCCGTCATTACTTCATAAGGCATGTGTTATAGCAGCCATACTGTCCTAGATCTCTGAACGTGACCTCACAAGGGAGGACCTGTGCAGCTGCTGTGCAGACACCGCATCGCTGGAGCATGAGGAACTTGAGCATGCTCACATCATGCTTCCTGTGGAGGAGGTTGTTGGCTGCAGCCAGCCTCCAGTCTCTCAGGGCAGCTGAGGCGCAGCAGCACCTCCTGGGAGAAGGGAGCCTGCACGGCCATGTCTGGAATAGCTCCGCAGCGGGGCCCGAGCAGCTCGCAGCTCCGAGTGCTGGTTTCCAGACCTCTTATATTTAAGACTCGTAGAAGGCTTTAGCTGTTAGAATCTCTTGGCATATTTATGAAATAGATTCCTAGTGCCTAGTGGGTTTTTTTTTTTTTTTAAACAGCTGATTGCAGAGCTGGCTAAGGAACCCAGAACAAGTCTCTTAAGCCATCCGGTCTTCACCACTGGATGCATTCTTCAGGCACAAGGCTGTCCTGACAGCACAGGAGGTTTTTCAGAGCCTCATATTTGGGAGTTGTGTATGAGTTGCTAAGGGACTTCTTTTCTTCTACTACCACAGCTGTTCTGTCCCTTTTCCCTAAGCTGCATACTTAAATTGATTCCATGTTTTAGAAAGAAAGACTAAACTCAAACTGAAACTTTATTCATTTGGCTACTAATCAAAGTCTGGCAATGAGTTAGTCTTTTTTTTTTTTTTAATTGTAACTAAATTTACTTTTTATATTTAAGAGTCATAGAAGACTGCAAGTTTAAAAACTGTCGACTAGAATTCCTAGAGAAATGTTTTAATGTCTCTTTGTTTATATTTTTTATGGAGCCTTCTAGAAAGGTTCCTTCGAAACACTGGTAGGGAGTGTGATGTTAGGAGAACCCGTAATCCCTCACACATGTCCTCCCCAAGTATCCAGTGCCTGCCTTTAATGGATCTTACAGAGTTGAGCATAAAAGGGAGAAGCTGCCGTCGCACAGGCTTAGGGATGGCAGGCAGGTTCAGCAGCAGGGGAAGGCTGGTCCTAGAGCTGCCTCGGCTCGCCTGGGAGCCGTTCTCTGTCTAAAATAGACACACTCTTTGGTAGGTAGTAGCTTTAGACTTGTGGGCATTTGCTTTGGCATCTTGTGTGCTGGGATTTCAGGGATAGAGCACCACTCCAGGTAGATACAAGAAATCTGAGGTTTTAGCATAATTTTCTAGACATAGGATATATCTCAGATATCATAGATGATTGTCTGTTTTATTCTATAAACCCAGGGAGAACAGGTTACCTGTCAAGTGTAATGTGTCATTTTGTCACCATTGACTTCAGGAACATTGAAGAGGAGCCCAAGTTGCTCTTGCTCTAGTCAGCGTGGTGGCACATGGCATCCTTCTGAAATACTGCAGATGGATTCCTTCTTAGTGAGTGTCTTTAAAAGGAACCCTCTCCACCCATAAGCTAGCTGCAGGAAAAATTTCCTATGGTAGAGTTTTAGTTCAAATCAAAGAAACACCCGATTTACATGCTGGTGTTTGTTTAAGGAGTCGCTGCGTGTTGGTGTTGATGGGGAAAGCAAGTGAACCCAGTGGGTCCTTTAGGTCCTCACACATTGCCAGAAGTGGCGGGTTTCCTTACGTAAAAGCTTCCTCTCGCCCTTCCAGGCAACGGTCCTAAGTATACATTCCAACACTGCCTCAAATTTTGGGCTAGCCTCCTGAACAGTGAGGGACACAGGGCTCACTGGCAGAGCCGCGCTGTCCTTCTCGCCTATTTCCTTGCACATGTTCTAAGCCAGCTTTCTCCTTTTGGTAGAAAGTACTGTTTCATACCGAAGATGAAAACTCAGGACTTTGTATCGCCAGTGTTGAGCGTAGTTTGGCAGCTCTTTGTCACATGTAACCAAGGAAGATAAGCTTAGAAGAAAGCCGTTTCCAGTTGGTCTAGAACAGGCTGCTTTCTGAGTTGGTCTGGGCTTGCCATCTATACCTGGGAGGAGTAATTAATGGTCCAAAGAACTTACTGCACATAAGGGAAGTGTATTCACTTTTGTTCTCTTGTCTGGTCTTCAAGGTAGCTGTGTTAGGAACTATTTCCTGAGTAGAAGCAGCAGTCCTTACAGAGTATAGACTGAGGAATGGGATGGCTTCATACAGTGACTGCTGGAAGGTCTGAGGAGACAGGGCTGCTCATGTTGGGAGATGCCGGAGGGTAAAGAGTTCGTGCAAGTTAGAAAACTGCAGTGAACTGAAGAGGTAGAAGTGGGGCGTCTGAGAGCCACGTGGCTTTGGTCTGCTGTCCCAGCATGCTGAGGAGGAGAGGCGCTTCTTAGTCAGCACTGCAGTGCTCTGCATGGGCTCTTCCTCGCCACACCTTAGGCTGTAACGCTGCACTCATGAGGAAGAACAGATAGGTATCACATGATCTGTGTTCTGGTTCACTGACACTAAGTGAATTCAGAACCCACCGCCTTGAAGAAAAAGTGATCTAGAGCCATTGTCACTAATCTGTAGATGTTAGGCTTGAGAGCATAGGCCTGTGGGCCCAGCGCTCTGGCACCAGAGGCAAGCAGGAGGCTTTCAAGTTTCAAGCCTGGCTGTGCTATATGGTAAAGGCTCCAGCTGTCTCCACCACCGCAGCCCAAACCCCTTATTTATTTTTAATAGGAAAATCAACCCCCTTACAAGTAACCTACCCTTTCAGTGCTGAGGGAGCACTTGAGAATACATGGGTGGCTATGTCTGAAGAAGGTGCGTTCTGGAGTGTGGCTTCTCTGGTCAGGAGGATACAGGTGAATGCGTTGTGCAGCACGCTGCATTGCTGCATTTACGTCACAGGTGGATGGTGTGTTTTCCCACAACCTCTTGGGAGATGCTACTGGACTCATTCTAGTACAGGGCATCAAAAGTGCATGTGCCGGGTGCTTGTTTGCCTAGGGAAGAAGACACTTTATTCCTACACGAGGCTGTTGTGGTGACAGAATTATTTTACACTTGAGCAGAAGTGAGATATATCAGCCCTTAACAGTTGTTCCTCTGTAGCAGGAAGATGAGCCTGCGTTTTAAGAGCCGGATTTTAAGGCCCCCTCCCCTCGAACTCTTTGCTGCTCTCTGGGATGAATCTAGCTCAGATTAAGTTCACAGGGTTACCGCTGAAAGATAGACGTTTTGTGTGGGAAAGGAGCCATCCTGAATGCAAATAGTACAAATTATAGCAGAAAAACCTCAGAGGGCAGTGCCTTAAAGTGGTTACAGTCATCCCAAAGGGAAAGCCATGCCCGCTGCTCTCTGTGTGTGTGGCAAGGCTGGCGGTGTCGTCCTGGGAATGCGCCAAGGGTAAATGTTATGTTCTAAATGCGGATTTACAGACACTTGGGCCATGTGTGTACCTTATTATAAAAGGGTGCTCCTGGCTGTCTATTTACAGGGCGGAGAACTGAGACTTAGATCTGCTTTTCTTTACAGGGATTGGCACATCTCCATATTCACCATGTCATCCATCGAGATATCAAGGGCCAGAATGTGCTGCTGACTGAGAATGCCGAGGTGAAACTTGGTATGTGGCCGCTGTGTGTGTGTGACGGTGTGTGACAGTGTGTGCGTGTGTGACGGTGTGTGCGTGCCCGACACACTGTCCTGGTGCTGGTGGGCAGCATGCTGTGCCCCTTAACATTTAGGTAAGAGTTTGCCTTTTCTTCTCCGCTGAAGGCTTAGCCAGCCCCAGCCTCCCTGTCCCGTCCTTCTGTAGTCTAAGTCCAGATAGAGCAGCCAAACGGAGTTTTAAAAGGTTTTGTTTTAACTTGGGGGCTGATGAGACCCAAACCCAGGAACTCGTGACTGAGGCACACTTTCTGCCCTGTGCTAACTTAAAAGTCAGACTTTCTTATGTGAACATATTGGTGCCTGGCATAGTGGATGACTAGGGCATGAGAGGGTGAAGGAAAAACATTGAGTTTGAAGCTAGCCTGGGGTATGAAGTTAGAAGGAGGGGAGGGGAGGAGGAGGAGGAGGAGGAGGAGGAGGAGGAGGGGGGGGGGAAGAGTGAGAGGGGAGAGCAGGAGAGATGGGGAAGAGTCAGGGAAGGAGGGGAGAGAGACAGCAACTGAGACAGGCACACAGAGACAGAAATGAGAGACGGGCATCCTCAGTGACTTACTGCTCTATTTCAAGAAGATTCGGACTTCCTGCTTTGCCTTATGAGAAGTGTGGGATCTGACCCCTGCTACTTTCCTGCCCCATGATCTGAGCTCTCTACTTCTACCCTATGTCCCATGTTACAATATGGAAATCATATGAAGTTAGTTTTAGTAGCAGAATAAAGAATAAAGTCATAAAAAGTAAGACAAGCTATTTTCAGGTACACTGGTGGGAGCAGCACTCACTGCTAGCACAATGTTGTTTTCTGTAACTTCTTAGACCTTGCCCCAGGACCTTTGCATATCCTGTTCTCCACTGGGAATTCATGTCCTCATTTTCAGTGGTAGACTTTTTCCTGTCTTTAGGGGTCTCTCTGGCCCTCTGATCTCCCTCGGACCCATGCTTCCCATCTATAGTGCTGCTTATAATTATAAAATTTATAATTCTATTGCTATCATATGGCATTTCTCAAATAGAAGAAAATAGTCCCATTGATCAGAGCATTCTGGGAGCCCTGCAGCCAGGATTGCCTTAGTCCCTGGTGTAATTTCATCTGGTGCCTGGACATCATCTTCAGTGTTACTGTGGCTATTCAGCGGGTGCCATGGGTGGCATCTCCTGCCTCTTAGTGACTCAGACATGCTCCTGTCCCCCTGAGCTACACCTGAACTTGTCCCCATTTTATTTTTATTATGCTCTTACATTTTAAACAAAACCAGCATTAATTTTTTCTAATTAAAGGGTCATGTTATTTTTCCTTCAGTCTACTCTCTTTTTTTCCAAAAGTCTAAGCCATAGAAGCTGCTTCCTTCTCTCTCTCTCTCTCTCTCTCTCTCTCTCTCTCTCTCTCTCTCTCTCTCTCTCTCTCTCTCTTCTCTCCCTCCCTCCCCCCCCTCCCCCTCCCCCTCTCCCTCTCTCTGATGTATGAGAGTACACTGTTACTGTCTTCAGACACACCAGAAGAGGGCATCCAATCCCATTACAGATGGTTGTGAGCCACCATGTGGTTGCTGGGATTTGAACTCAGGACCTCTGGAAGAGCAGAGCCATCTCTCCAGCCTTAGAAGCTGCTTCTGAATGTTCGGCTCACTGCTCCCTTCCATGCCTCTGCTGCCTGGCTCTCTGCAGGTGCCTGCCCACGTGGAAAGTGTCTTCGGGGCTAAGCCGGGACACTCATGTTGTCCTTGCTCTAGCTTTTCCATGCCCTGACCTCACGCCACGAGACTGATAGCTTCAGTCTTTCCTGGCCAAGGCGCTGGGAAGCTTAGTCAGGCTTCTGTCCGGGTTCTGTCGTCTGCATTGAGCAGTCAACAAGGAAGCCACCTGTTTCCTGAACTTGATCTGTATACCGAGGTGGAATGTGTGACCCCTGTCAATTGTCGAGCATTTTGTAGACCCATTTGTGTGAGCTGCAAGTCTTCCTGCTGGGCTCATGGTAGCCTGTGGGTTGTGGAGATGGTGGCATCTGCCCACCCTGCCTCCCTCCACCCATGGCTTTCTTCTGAACCATCGTCGTTCAAGTCATGGAAAGCAAACGTCGGTTGCTCTGAAAGGGCAACGCACATCCCAGCTCTTCTGGACAATGTTTATTGTGGGCGTATTTGTTTTGGGATGTGTGCGTATGTGTGTGTACACACGTGCGTGCCTGGTTGCAAGTGCCGAAAACATGTCAGAGAACACCTGTGAAGTCTGCTCTTTGCCTCCGTCTTCACGTGCGCTCCGACCTTAGGTCCTCGCCTGGTACAGTGGGTTCCTCCAAGTTCCTTCATCTGCTGAGCCGTCTCAGTGCCCACTCTGCATTTGTGAGTCTCTTTAGTTAGTACAGTGCTGTGTGTTAGCCGCCCCGCCCGGCAGTCGTCCCTCTGCCCATCAGGCAGGCCAGGCTGGCCTCCTGGCCCTCCTGGGCTGGCCCAGGCTCTTGCGCTACAGTTTTGACATTGCTTCTCTGAGAGTGAGGGTGGGGTGCAGTGTGGTGCGGTCCTTCCTTCCCAGTGCTGCCTCCCGGAATGGAGCTGACTCTCTGCCTGTGGCGGCTCTCATAGGCTGTCTTCTTCTTTGTAAATAGTGCTCCACTTTTTCTTCCTTTTTGTCCCGCAGTTGATTTTGGTGTAAGCGCTCAGCTGGACAGGACGGTTGGACGGAGAAATACGTTCATAGGCACACCCTACTGGATGGCTCCGGAGGTCATCGCCTGTGATGAGAACCCAGACGCCACATACGACTACAGAGTAAGAGGCCCCGCCGTTACAGCTGTCGCTGGGCATTTTTGTGTAAAGCTTTATAACTTCTCTTAGTTAGACAAATAAAGTGAAGTGGTTATAGAGTGACCTCTAGGGACTTAAATCATAGTGCACCTTCTTATCCAACATAAAACTCATTATCTGATTCAGCTTGACTGTTACCATTTTGTCAATAAAAACAAAACTTTTGCTTTAGTGGTTGTTGTACCTGTTAGTGGTGTTAAAATTGAGTTCATAATCTGTTACCTGTGTGTTGCCAATAGTCAATTAAATCATTGCTACATCAGGATTTTCTTTTAATTTGAATTATTTAAATATGCATTACAGACTCTGATTTTTCTTCTTCTTAATATATACATAAAAATTGAAACACTTTTCACCATTATCAAAATAATTTCATGCTTGAATAAATAAAAGCAATCCCTAGGACTAGAAAGGTAATAACTTCCTAGCAAGATTTTTGTTTTTTTGTTTTTTTTTTTTTTTTTACCTGAAGGATATTTTTATTTCATTTGTATGACTTTCCAGAATATAACTAGGCATCTGGAACATTCTCTTTTGTTTTTGCAGAGTGACCTCTGGTCTTGTGGCATCACGGCCATTGAGATGGCAGAAGGGGCCCCCCGTGAGTATCTTCCTTCCTTCTGAGCTCATTTGTTCTGTATAATGTGATTGTCTGTAAGAACCTAGGGACGCTGGACAGAACCGAGCGATTGGATGATAGCCCCACCAGGGGGGCGGTCTGCAGGTGCACAGGGCCAGCTCAGTAACCAGTATCCCTAGATACTGGTCTAGGTCTGCAGCCTCTTCATAAGCAGCATCTGCAATTAATAAGAGCTATTTTTTCCTTTGCATTTAAAGAATATTGATTGAAACACATCCCTAATGTTTGAAATTTTATTTCTCATTTAGAATTTACAAATTGAGGCATTACCTTTTATTTGTGGAATTTTCTGTGAAGATTTGAGTTTGTTCTTCCTTGGGTTAATTCAGTAAACTGATCTTTGATTGGGGTTATGATAGAGCTGTAGAAGAATAAGGAAGGAAAACATGCTCAGCATTTGTCCTGGCCCCAAGAAGGTCTTCCCAGATGCTGTACGCTCCTCACACATCACTGTCAGTGAATATTTGCTGAAAGACTGAAACATTCCTGGCAGTTAAGATCAATTACTGTGCCAGAGAGGATGCCCACCGAGAGCTGTGCCCCTCGACTTTCCTTATATGGTGTTGAGACAGGACATATTGCTGGATCATGTGTCCCGGTTTCCCTTCCCTGGGACCCTGGTGTGTGCTAGTGGGTTCCCAGTTCCAGCTGCCTTACCGGTGTCCTCTGAGCATCTGCCTCATCTGCTGTGACTGTGCATGTCTGCTGAACTCAGCGTTCCTCTGGCCTCCCGCCCTGAGCTGGGCTCGCACAGTGTGGGTGCTCTGAGTGTGCACTGTGTGTAAGCCTTGGCTCCTGTAGAGAACTGAAGGCCTTTACAGAACTGTTCTGATCTCTAGGTCAACCAAATAAAAACAGCTGTTCTCATTATAATTTTAAAGATGATTTTAAAACTTAAAATTTTATCCTTTTAAATTTGAATTAGTATTTATCTTCGATTTATGAAAACTCTCCAGTGTCGATTTGAAGTTGTGCGTTTTTGGTCTTCTTACATTTTATTGTTTTTTGTTTGGTTTTTGGTTTTTGGTTTTTGATTTTTTTGGATTTGGTTTTTTTTCGAGACAGGGTTTCTCTGTGTAGCCCTGGCTGTCTTGGAACTCACTCTGTAGACCGGGCTGGCCTTGAACTCAGAAATCCGCCTGCCTCTTCCTCCCAGAGTGCTGGGATTACAGGCATGCGCCACCACCACCTGGTCATTTTACTGTTTTTAAGTGGTAAATTAGACCACATTGTGGTCTAGGGTTTATAACTAGATACCTCAGATGCTTGACATTTATGGCAGTTATTTGTGAATAAAATTACTTGTCTGTGAACCCCAGCAGTCAAGGGGGAGTAAATGCCTTACTGACATGGCCGTCTCCTTTCCCAGCTCTCTGTGACATGCATCCAATGAGAGCGCTGTTCCTCATCCCCAGAAACCCTCCCCCCAGGCTGAAGTCAAAAAAATGGTAAGCCACGCACAGGTTTTCTTCCCCCTCTCCCCCCCTTCCCCAGCTCCTTCCCTTGTTGTTGTTATTGAGACATCGTATTTGATTTAGCACTAATAACAAGCGACTTCTGAAGGCCCCATAATATGAAGAAAAGTTTATGTTTTAATGTTTAAGATTTAAACATCTTACAAGTGTAACATGTTGCAGAACATTTTCCTACTAAAATGGCAAAGATGTGTTGAAAGTCCTCTGATAATAATTTTGACATTGATGAAAGGTGTCTGGGGCTATGATGCATACTTGCAGCCCCAAGACTACAATAGGAGGACGTTTGAACCTAGGAGTTAAAAGCTCTCTGGGTAATAGAGCAAGTCCCTGTCTGGGGTTAGGGTCGGTTGCAGATATAGTGATGATGTTTTATAAAATGTACTAACCAAAAGTTGGCCCATGTATGAGGAGTCTTTACTCATGGGGCTGGGACTGGGAAAAGGACAAAGCTCTAAAAGTATCTGTGGCACAAATGAGGGTGACAAGAGTCCCCCACATCCATCATGCACACACAGGCACACACAAAGGAAAACCTCTTATTTCTGCCTTTGTCCATTGACCTCTGGGGCCTGATGAACTGAGCCAGTGTAGGCTGGCTGAGGTGTCAGCAGACGTCCTGCATTTGCCCACAGAGGCAGGCCCCTCTCATCTCTGTTTGTTATGACACCTGCCTCCATCTGTGTGCCGCCCCTACCCCCATACTAGTGAAGCCCTTTCTCTCTTCCCATGCCTCTCCTGCCATTAGAGTTAAACTCTGTTCCTTTAAACTTGGCCGCTTTTACGGCTGTGTGTGGTGTGTTGTTTGTGGTGCACTGGAGGTGTGACTACAGTGACACTGCTGACCCGTGAGGTACATTGCTAGTATGCACCGCAGGTGTGACTACAGTGACACTGCTGACCCGTGAGGTACATTGCTAGTGTGCACCGCAGGTGTGACTACAGTAACACTGCTGACCGGTGCAGTACGTTGCTAGTGTGCACTACAGGTGTGACTACAGTGACACTGCTGACCCGTGCAGTACGTTGCTAGTGTGCACTGCAGGTGTGACTACAGAGACACTGGCGTGCACCGCAGATGTGGTCAGAGAATGGTTTTCAGGCTCGTCACCAGTATTTTGAGCTTTGCTTTTGTGATAGAAGTGTGATGATGTGGTTCACTTCTTCCTCTTACAGGTCAAAGAAATTCTTCAGCTTTATAGAAGGCTGCCTGGTGAAGAATTACATGCAGCGGCCCTCTACAGAGCAGCTTTTAAAACACCCTTTCATAAGGGATCAGCCCAATGAAAGGCAGGTTCGAATCCAGCTCAAGGATCACATAGACCGGACCAGAAAGAAGAGAGGCGAGAAAGGTATGAGGGCTCTACGCTCGCCTCTCTAACATGGCGTTCGGGGCTGTAGACGGGCATTACAGGCGCCAGGTTCCTTCTGACAGTCCCACGCCCTTCCCTCTGTGCTCTGTGCTGTCCATCATGTGGGCCTGGGCCTTCCTGCACACTCACGAGCAAGAGCGAGACCACTGTAAGCTAAGGCTCCTCAGTGCCCGCCTCCCTCTCGTCACTTGTCCCCGCTTTCTGTCACGCTTTATGGCACACTGACACACGCCTCGTTTCCCTGAAGGGTGTTTTGGCCACGCAGAGCCAAATCATATGTATGTTTTGGATGACTTTTTTAAGCAGAGGAAGATTTTGCTCTGTAGTGTCATTTGCAAGTGGCATGATGGTTTCATCCAGGTTCTGCATTAGGTTTGTTCCTGGACACTTGTTCCTCAGGGAGCTTGTGGTTGTCATATTGGAAATCTGCTGGGTCTTAATGTTTGGAATTCCTGTTATGGTTGTGGTGTCCAGTCTTTGTATGAGCTTGACTATGGCTTTCAAGTATTTTGTTAGAATGTTCCTTAGAGAACTTGGCCTGTAATGTTATTTTACCCCATCATTACTGGGCTTTGCCGGTAGGCCATCTTGGTGTCGTCACATGAGTCTGGTAGTGTCTTCCCCTTCTTTCAAGTGGAGTGGTGGGAGTGTTGGTGTCAGGTCATCCTCAACAATTTGGCAACATCCTGCCCTGCATCTGTCCCGCCTCAGACTTTCTGATCCCTGAGTCAGTCTCGGTGCTTGTTAAGGATCTTGTATCTCTCAGATTTAATTGTGGTAAACTGTAGGCATTTAGAACTTGATTCATTTCTTTATCTGCTAACCTTTGGAATATAAGTTTTCAAAGCATATGGTAACAATTTGCTTTTCATCTTTATTTTACTAGTTTAACTTAGAACTAGTCAATCTTACTAATCTCTTCAGAGAACTGGATGTGGCGACTGCTTTTGTGTGCGCTCTTCCGGTGTCTGTTCCAGCGCTTTCTCTGCTGCTCTTCAGTTCTTGTCATGTGCTGAGTTTAGTTTACCTTCTTGATTTCTCTGGACCATTATTCGAGGTCTCTGAATTTTTAACACATGTGTCATTTCCATCAACTATTATCAATCATCTGTTTATCTTCGTCAGTGTAATACTTTTTTTTGCGTGTGAATCTGCTGATGCTGTTGAGTTATTTTTCTTGTATGCAGTCTCTCACAGAAATTCCACTTACTGGATTTTATCAGTGGTGAAAGACCTCCTTTTGTGGGGAGTGTAGACAACTCAGAATTCCTGACCTCTGCCGGGCAGTCAGCCGCTCTTCTCCTCATGTCATTTTCACAAGTTGCATCTTGGTTTTGGTTGTTCTGACTCTGGGAATGCTTGTCTACGCAGGCACCTGAGCTCTCCATGTCTCTCGGCCTTGTCTTTCAGATGAGACGGAGTACGAGTACAGTGGGAGCGAGGAGGAGGAGGAGGAAGTGCCTGAGCAGGAGGGAGAGCCAAGGTACTGACGCCAGCCACACACACACACACACGCACACGCACACACACACACACACACACACACACACCCCGGCTTCACTGCGGCCCCAACGCCAGCCACCCGGCCTCACTGTGGCCCACACTCCGCGAGGCTCTCATGCAGCAGTGGACAGCGACAGCAGTGGCTTGCTTCCTGTCTGCCATTTTTCTCACCCCAAACTCTTGCCTAGTTTTTAGTTTTGTTTTTAACCCAATTTCATGTCTGAGGTTGAGGAGATAATGTCTCTGGCATTTACTGCTACAGAAGGCACAGATGGTACAAGGGCGCTGTGGGACGGAAGTCAGCCCCACAGAGAAGCATGAGCTTAGGCCAGGGCCCTCTGCTGAGAACCTGTCCCACAGTCCCATGTTCCCCACGTGCAAGCGTGGTTGGCAGCCTTTGGCCTCCGGATGTCTCGTGCGCAGTTTATCTCAGTGAAGCCAGCAGAAAGCTAACTAGTGGATTTACTTTCTTATACTTTTACTTTAGTAATGGGCTTGCCTGCAGCCGCTCTAGCCTTACCTTGGTTGAGTACAGAACAGTACCAAGTTGAAGGCTGTGTTGAGACCATGGAGTCCTGAGCTGGGAGCAGGGCATGGAGTTGTCTCATCATGCCGTGCGAGAGGGGCTTGGGGAACACCTTCCCCGCGCAGAAAATGATAGCCAAGTTTTCGTTCAAAGCTCATTCATGAGTCTCCCATGAGGCCTGCTGCTGTTTCTGATGATAAAAAATAGTGTCAGGGAACAAAGCAGGCTTGGGGTGGGCCAGACGAAAATGGAGTGACGCTGAGACAGTGGGTGCTAGTTCTTTTCTGCAGTGATGCAAAACAGGAGGGCCAGAGGCAGATCAGAGGGAAAGAAGAGGAGAGTCCCAAGTAAGAGTGCTGTCTCCTAGGACTGCATTTCCAGACATCACTAAATGACAGAGGCTAGTGTGAGCCTGTGGAGCGTGGGGCATAGGCGGCCTGGCAGACTTGTTGATTGAACTCCTGGGCCCAGTCAGTAGCCCCGAGAAGGGAATTGGGTGCTCCCATTGGATCACGCCCTCTGAGACCCATGTGATGCATGGAGCCCTGACAGACCTGTCCCCTGCAGTTCCATCGTCAATGTGCCTGGAGAGTCAACTCTGCGACGTGATTTCCTGAGACTGCAGCAGGAGAACAAGGAGCGGTCTGAGGCTCTGCGGAGACAGCAGCTTCTGCAGGAGCAACAGCTCCGGGAGCAGGAGGAGTATAAGAGGCAGCTGCTGGCTGAGAGGCAGAAGCGGATTGAACAGCAGAAAGAGCAGAGGAGGCGGCTGGAAGAGGTAGAAAGGAGATGTGTGTGGTCTTTTCCCTTCTTCACCCGTGTTCGCATGAGACACCCCACGAGCTTGCTGAGGAAACGGCAGCTGTGGGTATGAGGTAGTCAGCCCTGCCTGCCCTGCTGCAGCAGCTCCGAGAACTGCAGGGATGCTGTGCACTGGCCGATTCGCATTTCCGGACGATCTGCCCACACTCATGTGCATATCCTGAGGTGAAGACTGCCCAAGAGGTGTTTCCACTGTGCTTAAATTGACTTGCTTAGACTTGACCTCATTTCTCTGCCATTCTTAGTTTTTGTAACCCAGTTTTATATTTTTCTGAAACTTTAGACATTTTCATACAAAAAGCATTGTTCTCTAAATATCTTAGCTTTGGAGGTGGATTTAAAGTATTCAGGCCAGTAAGATGGCTCCGCAGATGCTTACACCCGGCACAGCAACTTGAGTTTGATCCCAGGCCCTGGGTAGTGTACAGAGAGAAAGAATAACTCCAGCAGGTTGTCTCAGACCCTGCCAGGTACACATGCACATGCCCCCACATACATGTACACAATAAATACATTTTTTTTAAAGGTTCAGAAAGCAGAATAGTCAGTAATGTTACTTGTATTTTATGGTAGATACAGTTTGCACCATTTTCATGAAAGGCATTCATACCATAAACACTCGTAATATAATTATTTATAGGTTATTTTTATCTTTTATTTACACAAATGTACTACTTCCCTGTAATTCACTTGAGAATCAAAACTTAATTTTCTTTTCTTGACTGCCTTTTACTTTCTATGCCACAGCCCTGCAATTTTTCATTCATCATTTTATATGAACATCTTTTTTTTTTCTGCCTCTTATTTTTCCTAGTAGAAGAAACATCAAAGATCAAGCCCTGTAATGACATTTCTGGTGGGATTTAGTTTAACTAACTAAACCTGCTGCTTGTTGCCCAGGTCATGGATAGTCTGTGTTGGCGATGGTTGGTGCCTTCGATAATTCTGCGGATCAGTTTGCTGCTTGGAAAGCCAGTGTGCCTCACTGAGGGAGATAATGTAAAAAATATTCTGTTAGGACTTGTAGGGGTGAAAATCAGTGAGTGTATAACTTTTAAAAATTTACTTGTTGCAAAATCATTTCTTAAATATTTAAGATTATTCTCACTGTTCTGTGACCAGAGCAGAAAACTGGACTGAGCTAGAGTCTGAACTGAGGTAAGGGACAGGAGGCTCTGACTATGTCTGCCACTGTGTTCCTGGGCTGGGCTCCGCTGCCCGCGTGGCTTAAGGCAGAGTTTGTCTGTAGCACAGGTGGTGAGGGCGGCTGTCAGGCCAGGTAGTGCAACTGGCAGCTAGTGTGGGGTCCGCAGTGGGGTGGGCTGTGAGGATGCCGGGGTGTGGGTGAGGCCTGTGAAAGGTGCCTTCTTTAGAGGTGGAGATGCTTGCCTCACACCTTCTCACTGGTCTGCTAATTGATACTCACAGTGGGATCACCTTTGCTCTCAGTTTCCTTAAACATGGCTGGAGAGGTGCTTAGGGGTGAAGAGCACTTGCTCCTACAGAGGACCCCAGGTCTGGCTCTCAGCAGAGTGCAACTCACACCCATTCTCGACACTTCATGGCACCAAGCACAGGGTTACATATACACGCCTGCAGGCTAAACACGCACTGCTAAAAGTAAAATAAATCTAAAAAAGAAAAGAAAGGAGGAAAGGTGGTGGTAGGGAAAGAGCGAGGGATAGATTTGAACAAAACATGTTATATGGATTGTGAAGTTCTCAAACAGTAAAAAGCGACCCTTAAAAACAACACAGCACTGGGGCTGCAAGTGTGCTCACAAACAGATCCACTAAAAGGAAACTTCCTTACCTTGAAGGCTAGTTTTCCTTAATTGGATGTAGCTCTAAGCATTGTTTGCATCCCAGGGTCTAGAGTGGCCATTTGGGAATCTTTGAGGTTAAGTGCTTTGTAGCCATTTCAATAAAAGGCAAGTTGGCAGTTCGGAATTCCTATTACAGACAGTATAAGTGATGATTCTCCATCTCACAAGATGGCTGGGTATAAAAACTAAAACCTGGGCCTCCGAGTCTGGCCTGCTTTCAGTCCCTGAGACCCTCATGACAGAAGGACGAGTCGGACTCTTCTGGACGCCCTCTGACCTCACGAGTGTGTGTAACTCCCCGAATAAATGTAATTAAAACAAGAACGACCCGAAGTCTAAAGGCGGTCTGTCAGCAGCCCAGCATAAGATGCTGAAAATCAGGAGTAAGGGAAACCATGGCCCAGAAGCCCCCCTTTGGCATCTGCCATAAAACTTCTTGCTGCAGCTAGGTGTGTCCTCTTTCTTCCTTACAGAGTCCTTCCTTTATATTCCAGAGGGACTTAGGTTTTGCTTTTGTGCCTTGTATGGGCACAGATGCAGCTCTTGCCTTCAAGGGAATACTAAAGAGTTTACTCTGAGGCCAGACGTGACTAATAGTGGCTAGGAACAGCTCATGTTACCCCAGATACCCCAATCCCACATAGCTAGGAACAGTTCATGTTACCCCAAATACCCCAGTCCCACACGGCTAGGAACAGTTCATGTTGCCCCAAATACCCCAGTCCCACATAGCTAGGAATAGTTCATGATACCCCAAATACCCCAGTCCCACACGGCTAGGAGCAGTTCATGTTACCCCAAATACCCCAGTCCCACATGATAACAGTTTTATGACGTCGCAGTTGAACAAGGACCGCTGTAAGTGAAGACACCTCTTGTCAGGGGTGTGTGGTATACACCCAATCTGCTGATGACCTCTTAACCTGTAGGTTGGTGGAAGCTATGAGTGTTCGTACATTCCAAGAGGATTTACCTAGTGGGATCCTGGACATTAGGTCAAACACAGACGAGCAGTGAATGGTTAGTGAAGAGACAAAAAACCAGGTGAGACAAACCCAGTTCTCAATCACCCCGCACTGACAGCCAGCCGCCCAGATCTTCAGCCCAGCTGATTGGTCACATAGATGTCCTGGAATCTGTCCTCTGGTTTTGCTGAGATCGGGTTGTTTGCTTCCTGCCTTTTTCGTGGTTCTGGGAAGACACAGAGCGGAAACCCGCTCTGCCCTGTCCCAGTCTCCCTGTGGGCAATGAAAAAAAACAAGTTGCTGCTAGTAGAACAACAACAACAACAATAAAAACCCCTATCGATCTAGGAGTCCCAGCTTGCCTTCAGGAGACATTCATTCTAAGGCATTAATATGTTAGGGAGAGCATACAGGAAATTGATAAATACAATTTCTAGAACTAAGAAACAAATATTTCTGTCAGGCATCTGCTGCCTTTCCTACTCTCAGGAGTCTAAGGCAGATGGATTGAAAATTCAGAGCCAGTCTGGGCAACATAACAAACCAGAAATCAAAGCCAATGTGTACAAGAGTACCCAGTCCCTGAATGAAAGGGGGAGGGGCTTGCTTGAGTGACAGCCCATTGTAGAGCCCCTGCATTGAAGACAGAGCATTCTGATAGCTGCCGAAAAAGGCAGTTCGTGGTCTTGTTCCGTATTGAGTCACTGGTCTCTGAGTATTCAGTAGCAGAGCGGAGACCCAACAGCATCTCCGACAGTCTGTAGGGACATCGTTTGTTTAGCTAAAGATTTATATATATATATACAGCTTCCTAAGCTTTTGCCCTTTCACTTTTTCTTGTTCAGAGAATATGCCCCTACATTTTGTGTTGGCCATCATGTCCTCGTGTGTGGTTGGTATACTCCGTGACACTCTTGAGTGTGGTAACACTCCAGAGAGTGACCGATTTTCCAGTCACCAGTTTTCTTTAGCACTAAGGAGGGTCCTCTGCAGACAGCATACGTCAGTCCCTCTTGCCGTGGCCCTGCGTGGTCAGCTGGCTTCACCTCTCGGAGTTCTGTCAGCCTGTGTTGCTTGAAGGAGAAAGCTCACAGGCCCCAGACTTTATAAGAGATAAGAGAGCCGTCCCAGAGCTCCAGCCTCACACTCTCTAGAAGTCACCTTGATTTATTTGTTCCACACTGTACACAACCAAAAATTTCAAAAGATGTTTTCCTTTGGAAATGGTATCCGCCCAGGAATGTGTAGTGAAATCAAATAACTTATACTTTAAACTGCCTTTTCCCAGTTGGCAAAAATTCAGTAATTGTTATTATCAGAGTTCGGAGAATGAGTGTTTTTAGCTGTTACATGCAGTAACCTGGCAAGGCTTGCTGGTTGCTGTGTAGGGAATATGACAGACTGTAGCTTCATTTACTTTGAAGGGAAAAGGCTCCAGATGTTCATTTTAAGTATGATTCTCGAGTTTCTATCAGTTATGCTAGTTTGTTCATAGAGATCTATGGTAGGAGAAATTTGGACTTTTGTACCTACGTTTTAGGAAAACATTTAAAGGTATTGTATCCCAGAAAATCGTGGGCGTGGAGCCCTGCAGCAGATCTGAGCTGAGAAGACAGGATGGGACGCAGCGAGCAGTGCGTGGCGCCCGGCTGGTGAAGGCTTCTCTGCACAGAGTCTCGGTTGCCCTCTTTTCATTGAGTTTCGAACAGTCATGTAGTCTGAGTTTGGAACAGTCATGTAGTCTGAGTTTGGAACAGTCATGTAGTCTGAGTTTTCTTTTTTCTAAGTTTTTTTTAAAAGCTCTAAAGGCGGGCTAACAAATAGCAGATGTATGGCAAGGCTAAAGTTGAGTGATGGTGCGTTCTCCTTCGGAACTGTGGGTGTTTGCATTTCGTTCTGGTATGGCCTCGCCTCCAACCTAGGTGAGCTGTGTGCACTTAGTTAATTCTTCCAAAAGCAGACACCAATAAAACAGAGACTTGCATCAGGAACTCAGCTGGGAGAGGATGGCACAAGTACCCATGAGAGCGAGGCAGCTCCCTCTGCCCTGCCCAGCCCCAGCGCCGTGCACACAGGCTGAGTCTCTGAGTAGAACGGACCCTCTGTCAGTGGGATGCTGGGCCACATGTAGCTGTAGAAGGTGTTACAGGCGGAACGGCCATTGCGACAGAGGCTTTTTAGGTGGAGACACTGGACAAGTTAGTTGTCTAAGCCTGTCTTCTGTACAGTAGGGACAAGATCTTGACTTTCAAGGGTGCTAAAGGGAACTATTCTAGGAACACCAACTAGCTTTAAACACTTAAGTGTTTGGTACAAAGCCCAGGACAACAGCGTTCACACTTCCTCATTGGCAGCGTTGAGGTATTCCTAGCAGTGATGGTGACGCTTGCTTTCTTCTGCTGTTTTTCATTTCTTTTTGTTATTTTCTCGTGTATATTTCTCATTTTTCAAATATTTACCTTCCTTTGTTCTTTCTTCTTCTACCCTTTATTCATATCTTCCTTTTTATTCTGATTTAAGGGTCCTAGATAGTTATTGATGCCCATGAATGATAGATTTTCTGACCTCTAAGTGCTGCAGTGGTACTGAGGATGATTGCTTTCAGCGTGGAAGATTCAGCCCCTGAGGCTTCACAGAAGCATCACACCTTGACCAGTGGATATGGGGAAGCCGTTAAGTGCAGGGTGATGTAGAAATAACTGACCAGTATAGCTAGGATCCAGAACTCACCTCATTTACACCTGCTTATCACCGTCAGCAAGTCTCCTGAGAGCCGCAGGTATAGACTCCTGGTAACTACACAGTTCTCCTTCTGCAGCAACAAAGAAGAGAGCGTGAAGCCAGGAGGCAGCAGGAGCGAGAGCAGCGGCGGCGGGAACAAGAGGAGAAGAGGCGTCTCGAGGAGCTGGAGCGGCGGCGGAAAGAGGAGGAAGAGAGGAGACGGGCAGAAGAGGAGAAGAGGCGAGTGGAGAGGGAGCAGGTGAGCTTGCAGGAATGTCCATCCAGGCGTCTGTGGCCTCTAACCCTGGAGCTGGGTCCTGGGGACCAAACACACACGCATGTGTGCCTGCACACTCGGGCTTAGGTGTCTAAACATACTGGAAACTAAAATGACTTGACTTCAAAAAGAATAAAAATGGGTAGAGTGTGGTGACCTTGAGCTCACCAGAGTCCTGAAGACACTGACATGTGGCAGATGTCACGTTCCCAAGCTTGGCTTCTGTCCTCAGAGCTCCAGGTATGGGGTGATGTTAACTTTCAGACAGGGAAATTCAAAACCAACTCTAAGGAAGCTATCAGTGAATGCCTGAGGTATCTACTGGCTAAGTGAGGACCGTAGCCCAGGGTTGAGGTATATTTGTAGCATTGAAGGTGGTTTTTGCTATGGTTTATAGTATAAAACCCAGTTTTTGTATACTTATACTTTTAGTATTGCCTTGTGGAGCTTATTTGTAAATTTCTTAAATTATTTATGCAAACAGCAAATAACTTTTCTCAGTGTATTGGCTTTCGTATCTTTGGTCAATCTGTGCTTTGAGCTTTGGACAAAGAAGAAAGTCAGTGAGTGGAAACCAATTTGAATTGGAGTTCATATTTAAAGAACTAACAGACCATGGTTTTATCTTCCAAATGCAGTGATCCAGCTACTGGCCTTGACACCGGTGCCTCCTGGACCTTGTGTGCCTAAGCCTGGCTCTGCATGTGTACCCATGCTCCTAGAATCTCCGTGGTATAGCCTACCTGTTACAATCTACTTTTTGGCTCTAACAGTAGGGCTTATTTGTTTATGTAGTTAGTTATTAATGTTTTTATTGGGCTTACACCTGGCGGCTACAAATCTGTGAAAATGCTTCCTGCCACTTGTCTGACGTCACCCAGACACGTTTCCATGTTTGATTGTGACAGGAAACTTGATGGTGGCATTTTAGTTCTTAAGATTTTTGTGAATAGGGCGGGAGAGATGGCTCAGCAGCTAACAGCACTGGCTGCTCTTCCAGAGGACTGGGGTGCAGTTCCCAGCCCCCACATGGCTTCTTACAACCATCTGGATCTTCAGTTCCAGGGATCCAGTGCTCCCTTTCTGGCTTCTTCCAGCCATGCATACACATGGGATACAAACATACATGCAGGCAAAACACTCATAAATATAAAATATAAAAGAACCTTAAAAGTACTGTCAATAGCAAGTACCCTGGACTTTAAATATTTCTTAAAATTGGTTGTTTTACTCTGCTTTTTATTTTTTTATTAATTAATTTATTTCTTTTTGTAAATATTTCTTTCCTTGCTGTGGTGCATGGTACATTCCCACGAAAGCAAGTATAGGCTGTATTCTTTGTGTATGTTGTATGTCGGGATCTCTGGTTTGCATAGCATGTGATTTTCGCCAGTTTTCTTGCATTTTAAAGTCAGGAAACAAATGTTTATAGTAACTTGATCTTTCAAATTATGATTTAATTCTGTGATGTCAAAAAATGAATGGTTTGGGACACAAGATTCCTTTTCTCAGACAGCTAAGGCCACGTGTCTATCGTGAAGCCACTTGATGCTTTAGCATGCTCTTGGTGTGTCAGGTGGCAGCTAAAAGGGCTTGGCTGTGGGTGTTCGGTGTGGTTTATATGATGTGGGGTTCTGAGTGTTTGCAGGCTATTTTTTCTTCGTTATCTGTTATTCTTCTGTCCAGAACTATTGATTAACTTGAACATCTGGTCAGGTGTATCTTTGGCTCCTTTTATTTTAGGGCATGTGCATGAAATGAGGTGTTGGGAGGAGACGCTCACTTGGAGTCACCGTACCCCTCTGTGGGACAGTGTCCGCAGGCCCGTCCATTGCTGAATGTGTGCTGCAGGGGCTGCAGCTTGTCTCCGAAGGCCTGGGTTTGGGTTTCCTGATGCCTGTGTAGTGATAGGAATTGTTGAACTGCGGGGTTGTATGTTCCTCACTCTCACTTACCCATCCCCAGGGCTGGAGCTTGAACCAAGGGCTTTAAGTGTGTCTAGGTGGCAGGTTCTCTCTGCTGTGACCGCTTTGTTTCCACTGTGACTCAGCTGTCCCGTCTTCAGTCTGCCCATGCACTTGTGCCTGTGCGCACCACACAGACACACAAGCTCACCAGCACGGGCTTGGCCAGTTTACCTGTAGAGGATTGCCCACAGCCCTGACCACATCTTCTGACTTCAGTCATTGTTCCAGGAACCTTTGGAATCATTAGCAAAAGCACAAATGCTGTTTGGTTGGTGTGGGATTTTTGGTTTTTTGTTTTTACCTTAAACAGATATGGGTTTTAGTTTTTAAAAACTGCTGATTCTTGCTTATTTAAAATGATGCCTTCCTGTTTCTGTGGTGTCTGTTGTCCTTAATAGGAAGCTAGCCCCCTTGAAAGATCTGTTTTGGATATGATGATAGTTTAATACCAGCAGTGCCTGAACTGAAGTAAGTTAGACTGCTGGCAGCCCGGGACCTTTGCAGAAGTCCTCTGCAGCAGATTGTCTTCCGGGGTGGTGCTTGGTCACCTCACAGTGGCTCAGCCACGTCCCTCCTGGGTGTATTGACTGCTGGGTAATTTCTGTGTGACAGGAGTACATCAGGCGGCAGCTCGAGGAGGAGCAGCGGCACCTGGAGATCCTGCAGCAGCAGCTGCTCCAGGAGCAGGCCATGCTACTGGTAACGCCCCACCTCTGTCCCATTCCCAGCCACAGGGCCGTCGTCCCTTTCCTAAGTTGGCCAGCTATAGTAACTGTCAAAGCTTTTGGTCTTGCTGTGGCAGCCAGGTTCCCGTGAAGATGTCCTCTGGTCGCGCTGTGAAGCACAGTGTGAATGGCCCTTGCTTTACTTCCCAGGAGCAAGCTGACTCTGCCCGTCAGCTCTTAACCAGAACTCGGCAGTCAGTGAATGTGAAAATGCCGGAGGCGGCAGGCTCACAGTGCATGCTGTAGGATTTTTGCTAAGTATGTGTGTATATATACCACTGTATGTGATGTTTAATTGAATTCCTTTACTCCACAATGATGTTACAGTTAGCAAATGCTGTCACATTTTACACAGGTAACATGCTATTTAAAATCCCAGCCATTTTGCCTTGCTCTTAAACAAGGGGGGAAGTGCTATTTTAAATACAAAAGTCAAGAAGGGAACCAGAGAGGAGGTGAGCTCGCCACGGTCCCCAGATTCAGTGTCCCCCTCTCCTTCTCCAAGGAGTGCCGATGGCGGGAGCTGGAGGAGCACCGGCACGCAGAGAGGCTCCAGAGGCAGTTGCAACAAGAACAAGCATATCTCCTGTCTCTACAGCACGACCACAGGAGGCCGCACGCACAGCAGCCGCAGCCGCCCCCGCCCCCGCAGCAGGACAGGAGCAAACCAAGCTATCATGCTCCAGAGCCCAAGCCTCACTACGACCCTGCTGACAGAGCTCGGGAGGTATCTGCTTTCCCTTACTGCGTACGTGTTGGTCCTAAGAAAGCTAGGCTTTTCCTGGTGACTGCTGAGAGCTGTACTGAATGCCAGGGTAGACCTTGGTGCTAGCCAGGACCTCACCTTTGTTTTCTACGAGGGTGCCTCAGTTAGCAAATGTTAGAGATAGCAGAAGGAAACCACACACACACAAAATGCCTACACCATTGTTCTCTAGCATGTGACTAGCATGAGGAAGAAGTGGACCTTTAACCTGACTTCTTACTGGATCAGTTGTTGCGTTTGTATGACCCGAGCCTCCCAGGAGGGCGTAGCCCAGTGGTCCTCTCTGGGCTAGACAGCAGGACTTTGGGTGTGTCCAGGAGCACTGCTCAGTCCTGGCCTGCAGATGGCTCCCGTCTACATCCTCCTTCCCAGGGAGGAGCGTCAGGGACAAATTCTTTATGATGAAACTCTAGGCCCTGGAAGCTGCTTTGCTTAATTTTCATGTTCATAGTTTTCAAAAGTCCTCTGTTGAATCTTTGCCTGCTCAGCACCACCACTGTGCACCCGCCTCTCTGCTCAGCCTGACGAGAACACAGTTCCTCTCCGTTGTCTTGCGCTTATCTCAGTCTTCATCTCCCCTTTCCTACTAACACGGAGCCATGTCTTCTAATTCTCTGATGCAGGTGGAAGATAGATTTAGAAAGACTAACCACAGCTCCCCTGAGGCCCAGGCTAAGCAGACAGGCAGAGGACTGGAGCCGCCCGTGCCTTCCCGCTCAGAATCTTTTTCCAATGGCAACTCCGAGTCTGTGCACCCTGCCCTGCAGAGACCAGCGGAGCCACAGGTAGCAGTGGCAGCTTCGCTGTGCTGAAGACTTGCCCGGGGCTCACCGTGCCACGTGTCGCCCATTGTCTCACTTAGCAGAGGCACGTGGACATCTGGAGCGAACAGGAGGGAGGCGTGTGCTCAGCCGCAGGGAGAGGAGGCTTGCGGGGTTCTTGTTTGTTTTGTTGTTTAAGGTTTTATTGAACTCATTGGGACCCGCTCCAGTCAGTACAGTTATTTCCCCTCCTTAACGCAGACATGAAGTCCCTCCTTCCTCCTACTAAAGACTTTTTTAAATTAGATTTTTAGAAAGTTGGTTTTATTGAGTAAGGAGGTTAGAAGAGAGCTTTTCTCCTGAGCATTTTAAAGTAAGTACTTTATTTTATGTCTGTGGTCCCAGTTCCCTGAAGGACCCTTGGAAGCCTTGTGGTTCCATACAGGCTCCTATTTATTTGGCTGAATGTGTAAAATTTTTCTGGGAAAGGGTTTTTGTTTTGTTTTGTTTTGTTTTTAAAAAAACAGATACTCAAACCTGTCAAGATTTAAAACAGGTTCTGACTAGTGGGTTAAATATTGATTTCCTGTAAGAGATTAGGAAAGTTCATGACCTTTCCTTCAGTCTGTCCTGTATTCTGTCTTGTCTGAGTGCTCAGGAGAGAAGCAGCCCTGTTGTTTAGAAAGGACAGCAGGTGGCAGGCTACACCGATCTGTCTCTTCCCTGCGGGTGTTCAGGCACTCCTCCATGCTGCCCTGCCTCAAACATCTCGAAGCTTCTGAACTTGGCCCTGGTGTTGGCATGTCACCTAGGACAAAAGTTGGTGGTTTTGAGAAGAAAATGGCCCTTCTGTAACAGATGCATTCCTATGAGAATTTGAATATGCTTTGCAATAATTAACCCTCCTGGGCAGATGGTTGAGAAGATCAGGTCTGAGGCTCAGGCAGGGTGTGGTGGGGTTCGTGCAGATGATGCAGCTGACAGCTTCAGAGAAGGAGAGCAGAGGGGGCGAGGTGGAAGGGTCAGCGGCCACTTGCTGCTCAGCCTAGTTCCTGTTTCCTGGTGAGAAGCACATTTGACTTGAAAGTTAAACTCAGCACAAGAAAGGGCAAACTCACCCCTGAGCAGCAGGCTTCAGAAGCTTCTGTCTCGGGAGAGGAGGGAGAGGAGGCGGCCTCCTTCCTCCTCTGCAGAGTGCTCTTGGCCTCAGCTGTCACCTGTAAGAGCGAAGCTTACATGGCTCCTAGCGTTGAGTCCCTCTTAGCTCTATTTCATGACATATTCGTTCGGCGAACACTTAAGATGTTTTAATAGTATGGGATTGTACCAAAACTAGGATTCTTTGGATCTGCCTGTGAGCCACAGAGACTCTGCCCTGGGTCTTAACTGCCGGTTATACCTGCAGAAGCCATGCAGGTCGGTATGAGAAACGCTGATTAGTAAGTGCTGAGTTACAGCTTCCAGAACTGTCTTAATGGGTGGTTATTCTCCAACAGTGAGACAGATAGCACTTACTAAAATATTTTATAGATTTTTGAGAGAATGTTTTTAAAAGTGACTGCAGAAATTCACTTGGCAAATTTTCACGTTCTTGAGTTCTCATTTCAAAGGCATATTCCTACTGGTCAGCCCAGGGAATCTTGATGCTGGTCAGTCTGGGGTGTCTTGGTACTGGATATTTTGGTAAAGAAATTTTAATCCCACTTTTTTCATAATTGGGAGTGTAAATTCAGCTAGGTTTAAAACATTTTTAAGATTGGGAGAAAATAAAAAATATATTGGTATACTTAGAAAGTTGGTGTTCTTAAGTTACTCTGTTGCAGTCCCCTAACAGTAAGAGTTTGTGTGCATGCACAGATGTGTCCTGAGGTGGGGATGTTTGCGGATCAGCAGTGTCTCTGTCCTGTGGTCCCCACCTCTCTGCTGGCATGGGCATGCGTGCATCCCTCTCCCCTTCGGGTCTGCCCATGCCCCTGTTCACTGCTCTGCAGTGCATGTCTGGGCACTGTGTCCTGGGAGTGACCTTTGCGCTTCCTCTCGCCTCCATCAGCATGGAGCCTGTGTGCTGTCCCCTGCTTGACACTGTGCCTCCCTGATTCACACTCCACTTCTGCTACTTCCTGTTTGGGATTTAGTATTGACCAGAAAAGCTAGTTGTATGCAGAACGCATTGAATGTTTTGTGTTTTGTTTTCTTGTAAGGTACAGTGGTCCCACCTGGCATCTCTCAAGAACAATGTCTCCCCTGTCTCGAGATCCCATTCCTTCAGTGACCCTTCTCCCAAATTCGCACACCACCATCTCCGCTCTCAGGACCCATGTCCACCTTCCCGCAGTGAGGGGCTCAGTCAGAGCTCTGACTCTAAGTCGGAGGTACCCGAGCCCACTCAAAAGGCTTGGTCTAGATCAGACAGTGACGAGGTGCCTCCAAGGGTAAGGACAGACAGACAGACGCGCTGTTTTCTCTTTATTTAAACTTAACTGTTTGCTGTGATGATGGAACAGTGACTTCACCAGGGTTAAAGGGCGAAACACTTCAAATGACTGCTCATGGAGGAAACCATCCCATCTCCACAGTTACACTTAGCCAATGGTCAGTTAGCTTTTTATCGTTGACTGGTTTTAAACATAATTTACTAAAAATTTTTTAAGAGAAAAATTTTAAACAACATGTAGAATTGTAAATTTATACAGAAGCTATCCATTATTGTGCATAATATCAAGGATTTCAGAAAAAAATCTTATGAGGAAACATTAAGAAGACAATGATCTTTTACTTTTAAGTTGAACGTATTGTACCTAATAGTACAAGAGGATCAAAGGCACATCTTAGTGTATTTTTCCTCCACTTGGAATTTGCTTCCTCTGAATATTTTCTCGCTTCTTTGCCAGTCCTGCTTCCTGCTGATCTATTTGTAGACCATTTTTGGGTTTCTTTGAGCTTATTTTCGCGATTCTCACAAATTATCTCAGGAAGGTGCTGTTGTATGTTTTCTGCCACCCGCTTCAGTCCAAACATGACTTCAGCGCCACAGGACTGTAGAGATGGGCCAGGCTGTTTGGATTGTGCAGGAGCAGGGGAGGCTTGGGAGGGGCAGCGAGCTTCATGGCAGGCGTTCGGGGCTCAGGAGGGCTGTGTCATAGTGTGCTGTAAAGGGGAGCTGTGCTGGTCTTCTGTTGTCTCTTAACTGCTGTGTTTCCTACCTCAAGGTTCCCGTGAGAACGACCTCCCGTTCCCCTGTCCTATCCCGCCGGGATTCCCCACTGCAGGGCAGTGGACAGCAAACTAGCCAAGCAGGACAGAGGAATTCCACCAGGTAAAAGAAAACTGACAGGAAAGCTGTGCTGTGGGCTGCAGCCTCTCAGAGTCATCTTCTGTCTGTTTTCATAAGTGTGCCCTTGCAGCACTGAAGTTCTAGACAGGCATGATCTGTTTTATACACACACACACACACACACACACACACACACCCCAGCACCAGATTGATCAGTGATGAAAAGCAGATTTGAATCTTGGCACGTAATGTAGTAATTTCTAAATAAATACTACATTGAGAGCAAGTTCTAAGAAGTCTTCATTTGTTAGGGTTTTAATCTAGAAGAAATTGTGAAGCTTTAGACTGATTTAAAAGAAATCACAGTGAGTCGGTGTTACTGCCCAGCCTGCCATAGGCTGCCATGCTCGTCAGGTGACGTCATTGCTGAGGTTTGGGGTAGTTCTGTGAGATGCAGTAGCCATTAGCCAATGAGGCGAAGTATGAGTTTAACTTAATTAAAATGAAGTAAGTGTCACCTCTTTGGCGTCAGCTGGGTTGAGGTGCTGGAGTCCCGTGTGGTTAGCGGCTCTGACGTGGCCCAGGGGTGGAGTGTGCTGTGTGTGCACATACTGAGAACTTAACACCGGTGCTCCCAGATAGCATTAAGTGTTTGGCAATTCGGTCATCAGTGGACCTGTTGTGTTGGCAATGTTGGTACAAGTGGCTAGATGGATGACAGTCCAGAGTCTGCGGCGACCCTTTAATGCTGATGACTAGAGGAGGCCGACACTCTCCTATGAGAGTGTCCAGGGCACGATTCTTCCCAGTGAGTGTGCTGTGGGTCTGACCATGGCAGGAAGCCTCACCAGCTTTGCTTCCTCCACGCATCTCAAAGAGTGAACTGTGGGCGTCCAGGGTGTAAGAGCTGTCACTGTGCGACAGGACAGAAGTGGTTGTAGCTGTAAGCAGTCATATCTCACCTCACACATAACATGGATTTCATGTGCTTTAGCAAGAAGATGCTGGCCCTGAATACAGTATTTGTAATGTGCAGTGCACTTTGTTTGTGCAATGTGCTGTCTGTGCAATATGCTCTGTGTGCAGTGCACTGTGTGTGTAGTATGGTCTGTGCAATATGCTGTGTGTGCGGTGTACTCTGCAGTATGCTGTGTGTATAGTGTCTCTGTGTGTAGTGAGCGCTGTGCAGGGCATGCTTTGTGTGCAGGGCATGCTTTGTGTGCAGTGTGCACACTCAGTGTGCAGTGCACTGTGTATGAAGTGTGCTCTATGTGCAATGCACTGTGTATGCAATGCACTCTGTGTGCAGTGCACTCTGTGCAGTGCACTGTGTATGAAGTGTGCTCCTTGTGTGGGGTGCACTTTGTGTGCCATGCACTATGCGTGTAGTATGCTGTTAGCTACTGTTGCAGGCCTTTCTCTGCCTCCACAGCCCATGTCAGTGCATGTCTCTGCTGTAGTGTGGTGGGATGACTCTGTTCTCTCCTTTCTAACAGCAGTATTGAGCCCCGGCTGCTGTGGGAGAGAGTGGAGAAGCTGGTCCCCAGGCCAGGCAGTGGCAGCTCTTCAGGGTCCAGCAACTCAGGATCCCAGCCTGGCTCCCATCCTGGCTCCCAGAGTGGCTCTGGTGAACGCTTCAGAGTGAGATGTAAGCTATCTTTCTTACACACTTTTTCTGGGAACAACCATGGCTGTAATTTGTTATTAGAAGACCTCCATGTGTAGAAGGAGGCCCGGGTTTGCATACAGCTGCATTTTACAAAGTAATGCTTTGACAGCTTGCTGAGGATGTCAGCAGTCCCAGTGATGTCACTCAGAGAGCTGTATTTCAGTGCTTTCCACACATATGCCATGGCGGGCACCTCACAGCTGAGTGTAATTAAACACCTTTCCTAAGGTGAATTAGCTAATGCCTCAGCTGGGATTTGAACACATCTCTTCCATTTTGAGCTCTGAGGCTGTGCTGTAGTCAGTGTGTATTACTGTGGCAGTAGTTAGAAAGTCCCTTCCCAGCGCTCTTCTCAGTCCTTGGGAGCTTGTGTTAAGCAGATGTGGTGTGGACGTGGGAAGTGGGAAACTGGTCCCTCAGAATGGCTGCTGGCTGATGCGTCCCTGGGCCAAGTTCAGACTCTGGAGAGGGGCCGACTGAAGCCAGCGAGGGACCTGGGAGCTGGATGGATGGCGGCTGGGGGATGGACAGTCTGTGACATGCGTTTATCTGTTACTGCTTTTTTATCTCTCTTGGACTTAATAGCATCATCCAAGTCTGAAGGCTCTCCATCGCAGCGCCTGGAAAATGCAGCCAAAAAGCCCGAAGATAAGAAAGAAGTATTTCGACCTCTCAAGCCTGCTGTAAGGATTGTGTAATGAGTTCTATTTTAAGCTTGAGTGAAACCTTTGTGTTAAGAACATGGTTAAAGGACTGGGGTGTGCTGTTACGCGTGGGAGGTCCAGCAAAAAGAAGGAAGGAAAAGTGACCAGAGGCCTGAAGTGGCTTGATTTTTGTGTGGCCTTTCTCTGGTGTGAGGAGTAGAAGGCGTGTCTGATACAGGATGCCTTTGTGGGGTCACCCTTAGACATCTCAATTCTGAAGTCACTAGAAGGGCAGCTTTTGTTCAACATCAGCCTTACACTAATTGTGCAGTGCAGAATAAAATATAATTTTATGTGTTGACAGTTTTTAAGGAAACAAGCACTTTATAGTAATCCTGAGTAAAAACCAAAAGCTCAGCATATCTATGTGTGTGTGCGCGCGCGCGCACACACACACACACACACACACACACACACACGCACGCACGCACGCACCACGCGTGCTCGCCCACAGTCATTGCTTGGTATTGACCTTACTCTTGCTAAGTGTGGCGTCGGCAGTGCTGGCTCTCAGGAAGAGCATTCATTAGTGAGCTTCCGGAGCTTTCCTGTGGCTCAGGCACTGCTCCTGGTCTGGGGATGCCCTGACGGCCCCTCCTGCTTCCTCGCTCCTTGCCGGGACTGCTAATCATGTGACTGTGGGGACTTGGGGGTGGGGGGTTTAAGCCTATTGAAGTTTTAGTTTCCTCTTTAACTGATTTCTGGACACCCCTCCCCCTCTTTCTGCTGCCTGTTCCCTTCTCTGCATCCTTCGTCAATGATGGCCTCCCCGTCCACCTCCATGGAATCGCCGTGTCCTGAAGGGAGACGTGGTAAGCCTTCCCGCTGATGGCTGGCTTTAGTGTTCTCTGCCTCGGCTCCGCTCGGCTCAGACCAGAGCTCTGCCCTCTGCTTGCTGCTTTAGCCACAGACAGTTGCCAGGACAGAGCAGACTCAAGCTTGCTTCTGGTGGTTCAGAGGCTCGAGGCCAAAGATACAAAATATATTCTTAACTGCATAAAAGAAGAATACTGAGTTGGAACTGCGCCTTAAGTAAAAAGGGAAAAGCAGTCATATAGTCGGTTTTTAAAATACTATTGATTTTAAATAAAATTCCCAGTAGAAAAGGGAATTTGGATTTAAATGGGAGGGGTAAATAATCAGTCTAGGGAATTAGATATAAAGAATTGATAAGAATCTTAAAATATTTTGCCACAGTAAAGAAAAATGAAGCCAGTTTTTAGTAAACTTTCCTCTGAGGTTCACAGTCATTGCCTGTATGGTTGGGAATGTGGCTTAGTGTAGCGGGAAGGCCTGTGAGAACTGCCTTGGCTGCGGCCCACGGCAGATGGCGGGTGCTGGCAGGGAGGTGAGGGCGAGCGGCTGCCGGCACTCTGCTCCCCGGGCAGAGTCTCTGGGAGTCTCTAGGAACTGTGGAGGAAAGGCCCAGATATGTTAGCTCTGCTTTGTGTAACTAGAGGCCAGTGCAAGTCTGAATAGTCCTCATAGAAGACATGCTGTCTATGCTGGAGAGATGGCTCAGTGCGGAAGGGCACTGACTGCTCTTCCAGAGGTTCTGAGAACCTCTGTCAAAAGTGATATACAAACTCCCTCATATGAAAAATAAATCTCCACAAATCCTTTCTCTGCTGTTGACCCTGGTCACTCACTGGCAGTTGGCCTGGCAGGCCTGTCGCTTTTCCCCCTACCTTCCCCTTCACTGGCAGTTGGCCTGGCAGGCCTGTCACTTTTCCCCCCCTACCTTCCCCTTATCCTAACTTTCTTCTCCTTCCTGTGTCTTAGGACTTGACGGCATTGGCCAAAGAACTTCGAGCAGTGGAAGATGTGCGGCCACCTCACAAAGTGACAGACTACTCCTCCTCCAGTGAGGAGTCTGGGACCACAGATGAGGAGGAGGAGGACGTAGAGCAGGAGGGAGCTGATGATTCCACCTCGGGACCAGAGGACACCAGAGCAGCGTTAGTGCTTGCCGGGCTCGTAGAGAAGAGGCTTCCCACTGGGCCTTCTCACTGCTGCAGGCTTCTACCCCAGCCCTGTGGCAGAAGTCTGAGGGAATGTTCGTGAACTCAGTGACATAGAGATTTTATACACACACACACACTACATGTGCCCCATATATACTACACACTCCTCAATACCATACTACACACACACACACACCCCAACATGACACACACACACTACACTTCTCCTGTGTACACCACACAACTACACCCTATACATGCCCTGTATACATCACATACTTAACACCACACCACATATACAACCACAATACACAGACATTCACACTACACATGCTCCCTGTACATACCACATACTACACATGCCCTGTACACACCACACATTCAACACCACACACTTGACACCACACCACATACAAGCACATACAAACATACACATTATATCACACACGCACAGACACACATATAACAACACACACACAATACATCACACACATACATCAGTGTCTCCCCACAATATCTCACAGCATGTTTCTTTAAGGGTTCAGTAAAGGGACATTTCAGTGTGGTATGGCTTAATTAGACATAAGAACTCGTTCTAATTAATGTTCTACCTTCTGTTCACTGAAGAAAGTGAACAGCAAGGAAGTCTTCTGTGGAAGAAAGCCACGTGCTTGCTGTCCTATAGGAAACTTACGTCTGATGCTTCCTCTCGCCTTAAGCTTTGAGAGGGTGGCATGGCTTGGCTTGGCATCTGACTTGCGTGCGGATCTTGTCTCTTCAGGTCATCTCTGAATCTGAGCAATGGTGAAACAGAATCTGTGAAAACAATGATCGTTCATGATGACGTAGAAAGTGAGCCAGCCATGACCCCGTCCAAGGAGGGCACCCTCATCGTCCGCCAGGTACCGGGGCCTCTTCTCTTGTCAGAGGCTGAGCTTCTCTATGGTCATTAACCCACCTGCTCATTCACTCACGCGTGCTAGTTCTCCATCATCATCGTTTTCATGTTACCATGGTTCTGAGGGTAGCGTGTCCTGGGCTAGGGAGGCAGGTGTGTGCTGCATGTCACGGAGGTAGCCAGCAGTCTCCACCCACATCGCTGTTCCTCTGCATGCCCTTGGCAGCCTTCATCCAAGCACCATGCTGAGTCAGTCTCACAGTCTGTGTTGGAGTGGTAGAGAAGGCTCGCAGAGGGACGGTACAGATCTGGAGCCTCGAAGGGCCACCCTGAGGCGCATCTGACCCTGTGTCTACAGCATTGGGACCCAGGGATGAGCGGGTCTCCTATGGTCCAAAACGATACCTCTGCTTGTGATCCAAGATGGATTCTGCTTGGACCATGATATTTTATAACTGTTTGTTAATTCTTCACCTAGATTTCACCCAAGTCATAGGCTCCCCACTGAAGCAGGACAGGGCACTCTCTAGGCTGTGGGCTTTTGCCCTGGGTGTTTTATGCCACAGCAGTGTATTTGGATGGAAAATAGGAAGAACCTAAGAAGATTAGGATTCAGAGAAGCCACAGGGTACTCTCTAGAGGTGGCTTAGATTTACAGAGGAAACAAGGGGGTGGCCTCCGCCAGTTGCCATTGCTGCCAATGAAGCGGATGAAACACTTGCTACTTGTGTTGGGTGATCCGCAGTGAGGTGCTCGGAGTTCAGTTGGCTCAGATTGGGCATTTGGCAAGGAAGTTTGAGCAATTACGGCTAATTGCCTTGGATTCTCCTTGGTAATGTAACACGGTTTGAAAAGTCACATAGCACCATGAACAAAGTAGCTATCAGTAGGGTTGTCAGCAGCGCCTGAGCAAGACCAGTGTGCCTGTTTTTTCTACAGAGTACAGTTGACCAAAAGCGCGGCAGCCATCATGAAAGCAATGGCTTTGCGGGCCGCGTTCACCTCTTGCCAGATCTCTTACAGCAGAGCCACTCCTCCTCCACCTCCTCCACCTCCTCCTCCCCATCCTCCAGCCAGCCGACACCCACCATGTCCCCACAGACACCCCAGGACAAGCTCGCTGCTAACGAGGTATGTCTCACCCCACAGCTGGCTGCTTTCCTGGGGTTAGACCAGCACTGCCTAGGAGCTAGTTGGCAAAGAAGCCCTTCCCAGAAGCCTCCCCTCCCCGCTCCCCGCTCTGCTGCCATCTGCCCTCCTCCCCAGTCCCAAGTAACATGTTGAGATCTGCGTCCAGACCCTAACCCCGGACGGATCAGCCCCACACTGCCGGGTCACTCTTTCCCTTCTCGGCAGTAGAGTTGCATGGCTTGCTTTATTGTTTATTTTTTTTAAGTAAATAAAATGATTGCTGTGTTTCTAGATCCATTACGTATTGGCATGAAATCCTTGTAGTCATTTGTGGAATTTGCCTTTTCATTCTATTTATCCAGTGTATAAAATACAGGAAAATGTGACTCCATAGACTGGCCTTACCTGCACAAACTTCTTGTCTTTTGTGAGAATCCCCTGCAAATAGGTGTCCATTGTTGTTGGTTACTGGTTTCATTTGTTTATTTTGGGGAGGGGGTTAGTTATTGGTTGACGACGTTGGTTTTTACCCACTCTTTTAAAGGGATCTCTTTCCTTGACATGCACACGTCCTCAGGGTTTAAGAAGTCAAGTGCTTAGGGGAAAATGTAGAAAAGTATGATGCTAAGCAAAGACAAAGGCCCAAGCTTTCTTTTAATTTGAAGTTTTGTAGGGGAAGTCTTGTGAGTTCATGGCATGGCTGCACTGATCAGCCGGGGTCATAGGGGGGTGAGTCCGTTCTGTAAGTAGGTCGTGCAAGTGCAGTGACACAGCCCACCATGAGCACCCGCTTAATTAAGCAAGTATTTGATTTCACAGGTGTGGGGCCTTTTGAGTCCATTGTTTAATAATTGAGAAAGGTCTAAACGGGTATTTAGTTTCAGCCAGTCTTGTCAACATAAACACTTGATTGACTGTGGAAAGCAGCGGCACTTTGGTTCCCTCATTAGAAAACACAGAGCAGTCTTCTCGTGAGGTCAGCAGCAAACAGCTGCTGTCTGAGCAGCATTGGCGTCAGACGGGCCGCCATGGCTTCACTACAGATTGATAGGGCGGGTGAGAGTCAGCTGGCGGATGTTGTATCAGTGGGGAAGCGTAGGGTGGCATGGGCTGGAGGACACAGCAGTTGTCAGGTACCCCACAGCGAAAGTGAGTAGGGGAGAAGATGCTTGATTGGTGTGTTCTGTCCTGAGACCTGTGCATGCACGCCTTTCCTTGGTGACATCACACGCTCCATCTTACCGTAGCCTTAACTCACTAATCTGGCAGGTGTTTCTGTTTGATTTTAACCATCATTACATCTCCACTTAACAACTTTCACTTTCTTTGTGAGCTGTTTGTTTGTTTGTTTGTTTTATTTTTGATTTTAAGTTATGTTTATTAACACCAGTGCTCCTAAAAGGCCAGAAAGTCATGTCTACTGTCATTTGTATGTTTACTAATGAGCCCTGTTATGTGGTATGGACTTAATGGTGATTCTGTCATAGTACAAAGTAAATCACACCAGTAGTCTGTCACAGTAGATAGGAGACCACACCAGTAGTCTGTCACAGTAGATAGGAGACCACACCAGTAGTCTGTCACAGTAGATAGGAGACCACACCAGTAGTCTCAGGGTAGATAGGAGATCACACCAGTAGTCTGTCATGGTAGATAGGAGACCACACCAGTAGTCTCACGGTAGATAGGAGATCACACCAGTAGTCTGTCATGGTAGATAGGACATCACACCAGTAGTCTGTCACGGTAGATAGGAGACCACACCAGTAGTCTGTCACGGTAGATAGGAGACCAAACCAGTAGTCTCACGGTAGATAGGAGATCACACCAGTAGTCTGTCATGGTAGATAGGACATCACACCAGTAGTCTGTCACGGTAGATAGGAGACCACACCAGTAGGCTGTCACAGTAGATAGGAGATCACACCAGTAGTCTGTCATGGTAAATAGGAGATGAAACCTTTATTAATTGTACTTTGTAATATGAGAAGTAAATTGAACAAGTAGTGAATTGTTTAGACACTTCAGATGCTGTGTAAGAATTTTCATTTTCTTTAAAGTTCTGATCATGAAATGGTGCTTTTGTTGGCAGTTTGCAGCATCACTGCCCTTGGTGTGTGTGTCTCGAGGAAGAGATGTGGTGTTTAAACTGCCTGCTGGGCATTTTGGGGATTGTTGCAGGAGGAGAGGGCTTGGGTTGGGAAATGGACTGTGTGTAAGCGAATTGACGTGGTCTTTAATGTTCACTTTTTAAATGTCTCTTCTATTAATGAAATTGAAATTTACATTTCAGACTCAGTCCGCTAGTAGCACACTCCAGAAACACAAATCTTCCTCCTCCTTTACACCTTTTATAGACCCCAGGTTACTACAGATTTCTCCATCTAGCGGAACGACAGTTACTTCCGTGGGTAAGTACAGCTTCGTCGAGGAAAGCAGCTGTCAGACAGGGCCTGGTCCCTATGTGGCTCCCGCGGGGCCCAGGCGTGGCGTGGCTGCTCGTGGCACAGTCCATCTGCCAGCAAGGCCATCGCCCTCATTGCTGGGGTCACAGTGAGGTCATGGTCAGTTTCCTTTCCATGTGCATGGCCTTTTCTTTGAGAAAGTATCACTGCGGTATATGGATATTTATCTGGGGCATCTGAGGGTATGGGGCAGTGGTCTCTACATACAAAAGGTAAGTCTTCACTGTACTGTGTTTCAGTGGGATTTTCCTGTGATGGGCTGAGGCCAGAAGCCATAAGGCAAGATCCTACTCGGAAAGGCTCAGTGGTCAATGTGAACCCCACGAACACTAGGCCACAGAGTGATACCCCCGAGATTCGTAAATACAAGAAGAGATTTAACTCAGAGATCCTGTGTGCTGCCTTATGGGGTAGGTACCTCACTGCTGTTGGGTGACTTAGTTTCATTCGGAACCACAGAGTTATCATGCAGAGAAGCACACACTGTTTGATTCCTGCCCTGGACCTTCAGCTTAGCTGAGTGTGTGCTTTGCAACAGAATGCATGCGTGTGACTGCAGTGGTGTCAGCAGTAGGACCTTGGGAAGAGGGAACTGTCCCCTCTCCTCCTGTGATGTGGTCAGTATGAGGAGAAGGAGCTGGTTCTTACCACAGGAAGAGTAAGTCTGGCTGTCTGCATCACTAGTTGTCTTTGACTTTGACCAGTGTGCAGATGCGACTCTTAGAAGCAGTCTTCAGAGGGCTGTCAGCCTGGCTTGCCCGCCCGCTCAGGCCTGCTGCGGGGCTTCTGCTGCATGCTCGGTTCTGACTTCTCAAATTCAGTTAGCCTTTCTGCCAGCTCCCTCCTGCCCTTCCCTGACATCTACTCCTGTAGTTTTGTTTTGCTGCTAAAGTTCCCTGCTTCTACCCTGAAGTCTCTTACTCTCTGATACCGTACATGCAGATGGCATGAGGTCACCTCACATGCAGATGGCTTGAGGTCACCTCACATGCAGATGGCATGAGGTCACCTCACATGCAGATGGCATGAGGTCACCTCACATGCAGATGGCATGAGGTCACCTCACATGCAGATGGCTTGAGGTCACCTCACATGCAGATGGCTTGAGGTCACCTCACATGCAGATGGCTTGAGGTCACCTCACATGCAGATGGCTTGAGGTCACCTCACATGCAGATGGCTTGAGGTCACCTCACATGCAGATGGCATGCACATGCAGTGGCATGACATCATCACACACGTAGTGGCATGAGGTCATGCACTCCCCACAGTCCTGCTTCCTGAGCATTGCAGCCACCATGTCCGCTGCAGCAGTAAATCAACTCTCCTCCCCTCAGCCTTTCTTACTCCTTTCTGTCCATTTGGGAGAAACAACTGCCTTCGACACAGGGGCTTCCTTTTCATCTTTAGAACCGTACACCGTTGTTGTCTCCAGCTCCCGTTCGCACTGTGTGGCCTGCCCTTCTCCTGCCTGTTTAAGCTCCCGCTCTGCCTCTACCGTAGAAAGCTTTTGAGAAGCTCTCAAAGTCACCAATTCTGCCTGTCATGAATGCTTTGAAGCTCACATGACCCTGCTATGTCAGGGCCTTGTTGACCATCTGGATCAGTGCTCCTCAGAGGTTGCCTAAGGCCGTCAGAAAACATAGATATTTATATTATAAATCATAACAATGTAAAATAAAAGTCATTAATTACCAATGAAACTAATGTCAGATTTGGAGATTGCCATGGCACAAGGCAGTAAGGAAGGTTGAAAAACTCTGGTATAGGCAAGAATAAGACAAGCTATTTAAGGGGTTCCGGGGCCACACAACAGGAGGCCAGCACAGCACAGCCGTATGCTAGCACACTGCTGTTGCTCAGTAGACGTCAGTTGCTGGTATTTCAGGAAGTCTGCTGTCACTTATTCACATTGGATGATTTTAATGTTGTCTGTGTGTTACATTAGCTAAAGAGATTGTGTTAAATATGTTAGGTTGACATTGGTAATGAATGCTTGTCCCGACAGTTACTCTTGGGAGCTGTCTTAGTATTCCATATATTCCTCTAATGTCCCGGAAGCCCTGGGCTCTATCTTCTGTACTTTGATCTAGTGCAGAGATCATCCTAAAGGACCTTTGCTTTAGTTGCCTCCTTACTGGGACAAGTGCCTGACAGGCAGCAGCATAAAGAGGGAACGACTGTGCCGGCCTGTGGTTCGAGCTCTGTGCTGGCTGTGTGGAGCCTTGTGTGTACTTGTCATCTCCAAGTAGTGTGTATGGCTTGTGACACTGAAGAATTAGGTTTTTATGTTAATCTATTTATATGGATAGTGTTCCTGTAGATAATCCCGTCAACATATGAGTTGGATTAACTCATTGCATTGACTTAGAGCATGTAGCTTACAGCTTCATAAACTTACAGCAAAACTCTCTTAAAAACAAATTCTAAATCTGACTTAATACTGGGGAGAAGGTGCCCAGTTCTAGATATTCTGAGTTTTCTAGGCTGTTTTCGACTACTGTCCTTTAACAGGCCGTTTTGACTCCACCCACTCCCCATTTCATCTACATGAGATTATTGACCTAGCAGGTACTTTCAAAGAACACAAATAGTTCATTGCTTATCTAAGGGGTTTATTCCCAGCTTAGAGAATTGGTGTGAATGAATGTGTTTAGTTCCCTGGGAGCATCAATCAACATGCATGTTAGAAGATGCTTTCAAAGGGGAAGGTCCTGCACCAAAGTAGCAAGAGCATTTGCGTACATATGTGACTTTAGAGGGAGCGTTCAGTGCTTCCAGAAATAAGAATGACTGAATATTAACTGAGGTTTTAGTGAATGCAGCTTACTAGCTTGAGAAGTATGGGATGCCAAACACTAGGCCAGAACTTTTGACACTGTATCTTGGAAGGTATAAAGTTTAAAGATACAGTGTGACTCAGTGGGTGTGTAAGAAAAGGAGGTTCAGTTTGTGCACCTGTCAGATGGTGGAGGTTATATGGACAGTCTGAGCGAAGGCCTGTGGCTGGCGGTTGTCACGTGATCAGAAAGCATGGCGTATCAGAGCCAGAGGAGGGAAGGAAGAAAGAAGGCCCAGGAAGATGATGTTAGTCCCCTTCGGTGGGAATTCTGCTTGAGGAGAAATGTGTCGCAGGTGGAAGAGCAGGGAAGTGTAGCTGGTCACGGGAGCTGCTGCCCTGCACAGGTGGCAGCGTGTGGTCAGCGCAGGCCGCAGCAGCAGGGTCCATGGAAGGCGCAGAGAGAGGGGGGAGTAGGAGATGTCCTGGCAGAATAAGCAGGCTCCCAGGAAGGTGGGGACACAGTGCAGTTGTTCCTCAGTGGTGGGAACTGACTGAGACCAGCTCATAAGCCAGTGGAGACTCGAGGCATGTTCTCTGTACTGCTGTAAGCCATTCTGCACGGTTGCCGATTGTGAGGCCGTAGTAGCAGATGGACCAGAATCTCTAAAACCTAAGAAAAGTAAGCTTACAACTGGGAGCTCAGTTCCCTGGGGGCAGGTGAGGGCTCGTTGCTCCCCTGTGTATTTAATCTCAGTAAATGTCACTGTCACATCTGTGTCACGGGATCGTTGCTTTAACCTCACTGCTCTGGAATTCCTTAGGGATTATGGACGCTGCCATCTTTCAGGCAGAGAATGTTTCCTCTTCTATGGTATAGCTCTCCACAATCATAACCTAAAAACGTGGGCCTTCCCGTGTCCTTGAACAGGAGTGAACCTGCTAGTCGGCACAGAGAGTGGTCTGATGCTCTTGGACAGAAGTGGCCAAGGGAAAGTGTACCCTCTGATCAGCAGGAGACGGTTCCAGCAGATGGATGTGCTCGAGGGCCTGAATGTCCTGGTGACGATATCTGGTGAGTGTTCTGTAGAGCAGTGTCCATGGCCTTGGTCGAGTGTGCCAAGCCATACATACTGGCCCAGCTCAGTCCCTGTACTGGCTGAGATACTGCAGAGCTGTGCATCTGCACACAGCCATGGCACACTCCAGTGCCTGTTGCTGACATCTCTGCTTTAATGCTGTGCACTGGTGGCACATTGCCTCTTATTTGTTAGAAATAATACATTACTATTAATCAAAGCTTATAGTTTATATCACTGTGGAGAGCATCAGCTTGGTCTTGACACTAGACAGTGATACGTGTATTTCAGTCTGTCTAGTTTTGGTCCCCTAAAAAGCACTATTTGTACTTCCTCCTGAGGCTCCAACGATAGCTGACCAACTGTTTTTGATGAGTTTACTGTTCTAGAATGTCCTGCCATTGGATTCATGTAGATAGAATTTTGTGTAATCATGTCATATGTGGGCTAACTTCTTTGGCAATGCACATTTAAGTTGAGGTTGCTTCGGGTCTTTTGTGGTTCAGTATCTCGTTATTTTACCTGTCAAGTGCTCCACCTTACAGATGTGTCACTGCGTATCCATTCAGATAGGAGAGACACCTTGGTGCTGGGGAGGAAGTTACAAGGGAAGCTCTCAGATAAGCATCTGCTTAAACACAAGCTTTCATTTGCTCTATTTGGTTTGGTTTTTTGTTTTTGTTTTTGTTTTTGTTTTTTTGAAAAACAAAGTAACACAGTTGATAGACAGAAAAATGGGGCAGAAATCTCTGGGTGTGGAAAGCTACAGAGCTGTTCTGCAGAGTGGGCCCGATGTTTTGCAGCAGACAGTTGGGAAGGACAGTTTCTGCACCACACCCCGATGTCTGAGACTGTCAGTGTTTGGCAGTTTCTGTAGGTCAGTGGAGTGGCATCTTGTGTAAACATGGAGTCCCCTGCTGTTTGAATATTCCATGCATTCTTGTCCCATTTCTCTCCCCATGTTAGGGGTCTCTTTATACCTTTATCCCATATTGAAGTTGTGCTGCTTTTTTCTCTATTGATGGATTTGTGTATTTTAGACGGCAATCTTGTGTTATATGTGCTCTGAAAGTGCTTCTTCCCCACCTCTGACTTCTCTGTTCATCCTCATGTCTTCCAGAGCAGACTTCACAAAGTTTAGTGAATCCCAACACTTTGTGCTTGTTTTGTTTTGTGTTCACTTTTATGGTTGTGCTTTTGGTGTTTTATGAAAAAGTCATTGCCAAATCCAAGATCCATCTAGATATCTTCATATACTTCGATTTTCACATTTAAGTCTTGCAACTCATTTTTAATTTATTTTTGTCAAAGATTTTAAGGTTTGCAAATAGATTCCCTTTCATTCACAACATTATTTTAGAGAAGACTTCCTTTTGCTATTTGTTCACTGCGTTTGAGTGCCTCTGTTTGTACTGTGTTTGTGTGTCTCTGTTTCTGTGTCCTTTACTCCACTAATTGGTTTGCTCATTCTTTTACTAATAACCACATGTCTTGGTTAATAAATCTTGAAGTCAAGAACGGTCCAAAAACTTTGGTTTTCATTTAAATATTTTGTTTCGTCTGTCACTGTTTTGCCTGTGAATATAAACTTTAGAGTACATTTATTGATATACACAAATAACTTTGCTATGGTTTGGGCTAGAATTGAATCTGTAGTTCAAGTTAGGAAGAACTGACAGTGTGGTTTTCTATCCATAAACACAGTACTTCTACACTTAATTCTTTAACATCTTTAACAATTTCCTTATTGTTCTCAAACAGATATTTTAAACAGATCTTCTTAGATCCATGTCTGTTTTATTTCTTTAGTGTTAATATGAATAATATTTTTATTTCATTTCCTAATTGTTGTTGGTATATAGGAAAGTAATTGACTCGTGTATAATGGGCTTGCTATCCAAAATCATTGCTATAATTGTTTCAAGAAGTTCCCATGCCTTTCCCAGATGGACTGTCTCCCTGGGGAAGTGTATCTACTGTTTATGTTTTTGTTTTTTTCTTGGACACTGTTGTTATTAATATAACATTGATTTTTGAGCACACATGTAAAATACTTATATTTATCTTGTTAGGCAAAAAGGATAAGTTACGTGTCTACTATTTATCCTGGTTAAGAAATAAGATTCTTCATAATGATCCAGAGGTTGAGAAGAAGCAAGGGTGGACCACTGTGGGCGACCTGGAAGGGTGCGTGCACTATAAAGTCGGTGAGTGCTCTGCTCTTCAGAGGTCCATTAGAGTCGGGCTTAAGTCACTGGGGAGGTGTCCTGGAGCCTGCAGGCTCTTCCCTTCCTCACCTCTCAGGCTTGTTATCGTATGCTGGGAGGGCCTTCACAGTCACTAGGAGAACATTTGAGAACAACTTGTATCATGACTTGTTATCTTTAAGTACATTGTGCAGAGCCACTGTGCCCTTATTTATAAATGACTATGGCTGGCCTGTTGTCTTAGCAACTGTTTTGTGATTGGCATTTCTCTTCCATGGAATATTCAGTGATTCTCACAAAGTCATCTAACAAAACCCAAGCCAACTTTGGTTGCCTAAGAAAAAAGTAAGTGCTGGTTAGAAATTATGAGAAAGAATGGGCCATAACAGAGTTTTAAGGGACTGATAGTGTAATTTTATAGAAGTCCGCTGGTTACAGTTGAGTCCATTGATTGCTGATTTCTGCTTGCATATCTTACTAAGGTGCAGACTATAGGCAGTTATTTTGCCCACCTCACCCAGAATGTAGTAATCTGACATTGTCTTCTTTATCCATTGTGGCAGTTGTTTGGTAAATAATTATTACAGTTGGCATCTCACAATTTCGAATAATTCTGAGTTTCCACCAAGACCAGGAGGCTAAAATACAGTTAATTAAAGTTAACAGGCTTTAGTTAGTTCCCATGTAACCCTAGTACCTCTTTAATGTTAATAGCTCTGGCATGGTCTGTAGGATTAGCAGTGATAACTATGGCATGGTCTGTAGGATTAGCAGTGGTAGCTATGGCATGGTCTGTAGGATTAGCAGTGATAGCTCTGGCATGGTCTGTAGGATTAGCAGTGATATGACATGGTCTGTAGGATTAGCAGTGATAGCTCTGGCATGGTCTGTAGGATTAGCAGTGGTAGCTCTGGCATGGTCTGTAGGATTAGCAGTGATATGACATGGTCGGTAGGATTAGCAGTGGTAGCTCTGGCATGGTCTGTAGGGACTAACAGTGATAGCTCTGGCATGGTCTGTAGGATTAGCAGTGGTAGCTCTGGCATGGTCTGTAGGATTAGCAGTGGTAGCTATGGCATGGTCTGTAGGATTAGCAGTGGTAGCTATGGCATGGTCTGTAGGATTAGCAGTGGTAGCTCTGGCATGGTCTGTAGGATTAGCAGTGGTAGCTCTGGCATGGTCTGTAGGATTAGCAGTGGTAGCTCTGGCATGGTCTGTAGGATTAGCAGTGGTAGCTCTGGCATGGTCTGTAGGATTAGCAGTGGTAGCTCTGGCATGGTCTGTAGGATTAGCAGTGATAACTATGGCATGGTCTATAGGATTAGCAGTGATAGCTCTGGCATGGTCTGTAGGATTAGCAGTGGTAGCTCTGGCATGGTCTGTAGGATTAGCAGTGATAACTATGGCATGGTCTATAGGATTAGCAGTGGTAGCTCTGGCATGGTCTGTAGGATTAGCAGTGATAGCTATGGCATGCTCTGTAGGGATTAGCAGTGCACACAGAATGATCTCCATCGTTTCAGAAAGTCTATTAGCAGTGCCCACGGTCATCCTCTTGTAGCTCTATGGATTTGACAGTGTGTGAAGTGTAACAAAGCTATGTCAGTAGCAAATCCTTACTCCTGGTCAAGTAGCAGTGTGATGTTGGAGGTTCATGTGGGTGTCTATGACAGACCAGAGCGCTGGACTAGGGAACAGGGATAGCTGTGAGAGCTGGTGCATGTTCTGGGTCCCTTGTGACTTACAACCTTGTTTCTAACATCTTCCTCAGTCTGTGTGCGCTCACAGCTGACTCGAAACGTCATTATCATGTTGAAGTAATAGTGAACCCTCCAGTCCTCAGAGTTGTCTGCCTGGCAGTGCCCTTGATCGTAAAATGTGTGGAATCTAAGACATTACAACTATCAGCTAAACTATTCAGTCTTAGTTTAGAATCAGTCTAGGAAACTGAATTATACATTGAAGAGTTGGAAAAGCTATGTGCGGAGCTTAAACTCTGTTTCTCCCCCCAACTCCTGGTGTTGAGATGAGCAACAGAGGGTGTATTCATAAAGTTTGAAAATGGCGACTAAAGAGGTTTATGGCTCCATGTTAATACTGATAGTTGTTCTCTTGATTTTTATGTTTGTTTCAGTAAAATATGAAAGAATCAAGTTTCTGGTAATTGCTTTGAAGAGTTCTGTGGAAGTCTATGCATGGGCACCGAAGCCATATCACAAATTTATGGCCTTTAAGGTAAAATTGCCAGTTTTAAATTGGCTTAAATGAACAGTTAATATAAAGCTATGTTTTAACAAGACACAACTGTCAATTCGGCTATTCTAACATAAAAATAAGCTTGTGTAACTACTTTCTAACTTCCAGATGATTAATTTGCCAAAATGGTACTTGTACTGTACCTTTAAAAGTAGGTGGTCCCTGAAAGACAGATGTGTTAAAGATCTAGACTCAAGTTAAAGGGCTTAACAAGGGACGGTTGTGAAATGCATGTGTTCAGTGCAGTACAATTTAAAGACTAAGAAACAACCTGGATGTGGTAGTTCATGCCAGAGAGGCTGAGGCAGGAGAATTGTTGTGGGGACAAGGCCAACTAGTGATATCTAGCAAAACAAAAAAATCAACTACATAAATTACAGGTTTTTAATGACATAAGCAATACATATTATACATTAAATAGATGAAGGGAATTAAAATATGTATAATATGGTCCTGTTTTTATATAAAATTGAAAAACTCACTTTAACAGCATCCTGATATTTACAGAAAAATGATTTGTGCTAAACTTGGGACTGTTTTGGTCGTGAGTTCACACGCACTCCTAATTGGTGTCATTCACTCCGGTGTGTGGCGTAGAGGGAGCATGTGAAGCAGTGCTAGGATCTGTCGCAGTCTGTGTGCGTCCACATCCCAAGGTGCAGAGAGCTAGCAGTCTTTGTTCTGGGGGTATTTTCAGTAATTTAGGGATTGCCCTAAATCCAGTGTCTAAAATTCTTAATTAAAATTTCTACTGTTCTTGTATTAGATAGATATAACAGTTATTTCTATTTTGAGGTATAGAATTTTAACAATAATCAAGGAACATTGTAACAGAGGGTAAGAAATTATTTCATCTAAAATGATTGTATTTAAAACAATTTTGATATAGTTTATTGAACAAGTAAGATTCAATTACTTGGGAAATTTGAATTAAAGGGTATTTCTTGCTTGTTTCCCCCATGAAGTCAGAGTTACCATTTTTGGTAAGTCCTAGTATTACTGAGAAAAGACACTAAATTATAAAATTATTCACACCGTCTTCTGGACTCTAGTCTTAATAGTCCTATGTGCTAGATGCTGATGTGAGCGTTACCTTTTGCCACTCTGGAGCCCAGAGCCTCAGACCTAAGAACGGTGCTGACGTGGATCGAGGCTCTCAGCTGACTGCAGCTCGAGTGTGTGGCTCTCATAGCATCCACCCAGACAGTCAGTGCCGGAGCCGCACAGCAGCTCGAACTGCACAGTGGGTCGAACGCGCACGCGCACTGGCACCCTGCAGTGTACCAGCTCTTGCTGGTGTTGACTTTGCCCGTGTTCTAATCAAGACACACAACCGGACAGGACAGAGCGTTCTTGAGCTAGGTAGGAGGGAAGATGTGTCTTCCAGATGCTAGTTAGCAATCTGTTTGATAAATCAAGTGCCTGAAGCTCGCTTCTCATCTGATGTGTAAGTTCATTCTCCTGCTTCTGTCTTGATTTCCTCTGTAGTCATTTGGAGAACTGCTACATAAGCCATTACTGGTGGATCTCACTGTCGAGGAAGGCCAGAGGTTGAAAGTGATCTATGGATCCTGTGCAGGGTTCCATGCTGTTGATGTGGATTCAGGCTCGGTCTATGACATTTATCTACCAACACACGTAAGAAAGAACCCACACTCTATGGTTGGTTGACTGGCTTCACTTTGTTTTGACTTTCCCCTTTACTCTGCTCACTGACTAACACGAGCAGGGTTTCCTCATTCCTTCCCCGTGGTGTAGGGTGAGTATTTAAATGAAGTACTGGTTTCAGTGGCTTCGTGTTGGGAACCATAGGATCTGCTTTCCCGGCTCTGCGAAGCCCTCTGAGGACCTCTAGCACTTGCTTTGACTAACATGGGATGGAGTTGGGACGGCTGCTGTCAGGCAGAACACCTTGGGTTGGGAATGGTTCTGAAATGAGTCTGCCATCTGTGTACTTGTCCAGGGACTCAAGCTCGTGCATCTGCAGAGCACGTAGCCTGTAAACGATACACTGGGTTGTATATTACATGGGCTTCCCAAGATTCTTGCCTGTTTGTGGTAGGCATGGCCAGGGATGCACACTACCACGTTCACTAGACAGTGTGGCTGAGCATGTTCATGGAGATGACCACAGACATGCCTCCCTGTTCCTGTCCTCTAGATTCAGTGTAGCATCAAACCCCATGCAATCATTATCCTCCCCAACACGGATGGAATGGAGCTTCTGGTGTGCTACGAAGATGAGGGGGTTTACGTAAATACATATGGAAGGATCACCAAGGACGTTGTTCTGCAGTGGGGAGAGATGCCGACATCTGTAGGTATGACGCGTCATGACGAGGCGTCCGTGAGAGGAGCCACTAGGACCAACCACAGCTGTGTGTTGTACTAATGTTGCATGTTGCTCACACCATCTGGCTATTCGGTGGTTATCAGCTGATGGGAGAAGGTTAGGACAAATTCCCAGTAATTCGTGGTACTTTAAAAACTGTTCAATTGGTGCCTCTCATTTGACTCTTAAGTTACCTAGAGGGCAGGTGTTCGGGGCGTTTGTTTGTTTGTGTGTTTGTTTTGTTTTTGACCAATTTGTGTGGCATGAAGAGAATCAGATAGGCAGTGGTGGTGCACGCTTTTAATCCCAGCACTTGGGAGGCAGAGGCAGGTGGATTTCTGAGTTCCGAGGACAGCCAGGGCTACACAGACTAACCCTGTCTGGAAAAACCAAGAGAGGGAGAGGAAGAGGGAGGAGAGGGGGAGAGGAGAAAGGGGGAGGAGAGAGGGAGGAGAGAGAGAATACGAATCAGAGAAACACTTTGCTGGGCCCCAGCCCCCGGCAGGCTCCTGAGTGGCCTTCTGCTTTGTGTTGAGGGACCAAGGCTTGCCCCTGCATGGCTGTGCTTCTGTCCCATGTTATGTCCCCATGTGTCTGCTCACCATCCTCCCTCCCTTCTCTCATGGCTGTTTCTAGAAAGTGGCAGGAAAGGCCCAAGGGAAGTTGGCTTGTTCAGTTACTGACTCATGACTGCCCCCTTTTGGTCCCTGCTGTAAATTGAACCCAGTACCTCGCACACAGGAAGTAGGCTTTCAGAGATCTGAAAGCACCCAGGCAGAACTCCAGAGTCCTGGCAGGCTAGGCACTCAGCATTCGTGCATGTGAATCCGAAGCGTCTTGTCAGGGTTCTCCTTGTTAATGCTTTGTTTTTTTTCCCTCTCTAAAAGCATATATCCGGTCGAATCAGACAATGGGCTGGGGAGAGAAGGCAATAGAGATACGATCTGTGGAAACTGGTCACTTGGATGGTGTATTTATGCACAAAAGGGCTCAGAGACTAAAGTTCCTGTGTGAACGCAATGACAAGGTAAGACTTCCTTATGGCTTCTGTCCACTTGTAGCTGCTGCTTACAGTGGCTTGTGGTCCATGGGCAGTGATGGCGCATTCTAAGATAAATCAAAGAAGCCTTTAGACATTTTGTTTGGGCATATCTGGGGTTGGGCACCAGGCTGCGGCGGCGAGCAGCTGCTGACCACACCCTCTGTGTTGCAGGTGTTCTTTGCCTCTGTGCGCTCTGGTGGCAGCAGCCAGGTCTATTTCATGACCTTGGGCAGGACTTCTCTTCTGAGCTGGTAGAGGCAGTGTGGTCTGGGATCACTGCCCTCTGGAGCTGGCAAGACCCCGAGAACTTGGAATTCCTTGCAACTGGAGCTCGGAGCAGCCGGTGCAGCCAGGACAGCTGTCTATGCAGGCCTCTTGCGTGTCGCGCCGGGTCGGGTCCTCTCCCTCCCTCCTACACTGTTTCTAGTTTATTCCCATTCTCTCCTTTTCCTTTCTCAAAAATAAATCAAGGCTGCATTGCAGCTGGTGCTGTCTAGACTCTACCATCGGTGCTAGGAGTGCTTGGGGATGAACGTCAGACCAGGAAGAGCGCCTGTCCCACAGCGTCAGGATTCCTCGTCGCCGTCTGAGCGACTGTCCTGTGGGTGTCTGAAGGTTGTGATGAGCGCACCGTCGGACGTTGGCAGTGGGCACACAGAGGTGAAAAGGTGGTGTGAGAAGCAGCTTGCTGAAGCAGAGAACAGATTTAATATAGTAACATTAACAATGTATTTAATTGACATTTCTCTTTTTGTAATGTGACAGTATGTGGACAAAGAAGAAGGTGCAGGTTTAAGAAGTTAATATTTATAAAATGTGAAAGACACAGTAACTAGGATACCTTTTTTGTGGGTGGGGCTTAGGGTGGGGTGGGGTGGGTCAAAGGCTCCCATTTTGTTTCTTTGAAAGTTTTTTGAGGGGCTTATCCTGGCCAAGAACTCAGTCATTTTTCTGTGTACCAAGTTTTGCCTAAATTGTGCAGATGGTTCTTAAGAAAGAAAAGGAAAAGAAAAATTTGCGTCTTGTTGGAGGACAGAAGTTTGTTGTGTGACAGTATTAGCCCGGCCTCGGCTACAGGTTTAAAGTCTGTGAGGCCGAACGTGCAGCCCCGCCATGGCCTGCACACGCTGTAGGAGAAGGTCAGCTTCCGGTTCTCTTCCCGTTTGTTTTGTTTTTTGCCTACCTCATTGTTCTTAATGCATTGAGAGGTGACTTAGTTTATGGTTTTGGCAGAAAACATTAATGTTTAATTTAACCTTAATACCAAAACTATCTGATTAAAGTTTGACTGACTTTGTCACAAGTCTAATCAGGTACAAAAAAAGACAAAAAACAAACAAACTTGTCTGTGACAGCAGGGAGTAGCCTCGTGGCTTCCAGCGCGCAGACTGCTCTGTTCTCTCCAGGGTCACCATCAGAGGGTGACGGGGCAGCCATCACCTGTGACACACAAGAGATATCATTGTTCTCCGTGGGGTTTGGAAGCAGGCAGGGGTCACCACGCTGGGGTCACATAGACTGTTCATGTTGCAGGAACCTTTTCTTGGGAGTGAGGGTGTGTCCCTTTTCTATAAATGCAATGCACTAAAACTTCTAAGAATGTAGTTACGTCTACTTCTCCATGGACAGCGCCCCTGCCTGTGCTTCAGGTGTAAGATCGACGATGCTCTGGCTTTCTCGTTTTCTCACGTGCTCTCTTGTTCTCTCTTTCTCTCTCTCTCTCTCTCTCTCTCTCTCTAAACTAATTTTTCTTTATGATATGTCTGTGACATTTGTAATAAATGTCTTGTAATAATTTGCATCATGGCTTCGTGGTCATCACTGCATTCGCTGAGGATGCTAGTGCCTCAGTGAAGGGATAAGGCTGAGTCGCCCTGCCAGCTCGCTCTCAATGGGATAGCCTCATGACCAGTTGTGTGCTTCAATCCCCAGACACAAGCTCGGCGTACCCGAGGCTTGACCTTCCTTTTATAGCACGGTTCAACTATTCCCTGTCCCATGTAACAGTGATCTGTAGCTTCTCTACTGCCAGGCCTGTCCCATCCGGCCTTGGGTCACACAGCTGTCAGTCATTCTCGTCTGTTTTATGAACAACAAAAATCTAGTGAAAAATACAATCTACTACTGCCACTAAATGGTTGGCTGTAAATACCGACAGAGACGGGTCAAGATGAGGGGGTAGCCCTTACTCCTCTTCCTGGGAAAGAAAGTAAAAATTGTTTTCTGTTGGTATGACTTCAGAGTAATGCAAAAACTGTTTCTCTACTAGTTTGTGGCTAACCTAGAGTAGGTTAAGGAGTTCTCCCATCAGCAGAGGACTCAGAGTCTAATGCCGTCAGCCTCCTACCCACACTCGGGGTTTCTGTGAGAGCGGCCGGCCAGGCAAGTGCGTGGATGCAGTGGAGACAGCTGTCTGGGTGACTGCAGCCGTCTTCCTGCCCTGGCTGTAGAGGGCTGTGAAAGGCAAGCCCGTGGCTCTGGAGACACACGAAGCTGCGGACACCAAGAAGCATAAAGAACCGGAAAGCTGCTGTCCACCCTACTCCTGTGTGTGATAGTCTGTCAGCCAAAGGCTGCAATTAGTAAAAACATGCATTGTTGGGACTATTCATATCTAGAACTTTCTGTTAGGGAGATGTGGGCGGAAGATGGGCTCTAGTCATCTGCGCCTGTCCTGCTTGCACAGCCCTGGCAGCCCGTGGGCATTCACCCAGCTGACCCAGACCAACTCCATGGCCAGCTTGGCTGAAGGAGAGCAGTCTGCCCCGGGCAAGCCTCTGGCAGCTGCTCCCCCACCCTGTCATCTTGACCCTTCCCTTCCCGGTCCTAATACCTTGTAAACTAGGCTGACAGTGAGCTTAGACAAGTTAGTTCAGGTATCCTGGGAATGTTGCCCAGGGGAAACAAGAGGTGGGCTGCTGTGATTTCCTGTTTGTTTAGTGAGGGACAGGTTTCCCTTACTCCTCTCCACAGGACACTTTCTTCAGGGGTCATTTTGGCAAATCAGTATTAAAATGGCACAGCACTGTATACGGAGCATGGAACTGTTCTTCTCACCCGGGTGTGTCTGGGACCAGCCAGAGCCTCAGTGCCTCTCCGTACATAAGCCAGGAGCCTCTTCTGTGGCAAGTGCAGTGTATTTGTTACACCTATCTGCATTGGAGGAAATGTTTACAAAAATGGTTTGGTTGCACTAATATGCACCCCACTTACCGTTTACTTTTAAGTGACTTTTATGTGCTGTTGGCTTTCTAGCTTAGGTGTAGCCCACGCGAGGATTGTAGTCCCTGATTCTAGTGGTTATGAAGTTGCTGAGTGATGATCAGGTGAGAACTGCAATGAGAGTCAGGAAGTGGAGCAGGCTACGAGAGTAGCCCGCCTTTGCCTTTCTTTTTCTGCAGTGCCGACTTGTCTGCTGTTTTACAAATTACTGTCCTCCCCTACCTTTCTTTCCTAAATAAAGAAAAAATAATTTCTACTTCAGTGTGTCTTGACCCTTTAGGCTTTCCTTCACATGAAGATCTCGGTTTTGTTCATTCCTTCCCTCCCCTAGCTGGCCCATCCAGGCCAGAACAGGTCGCACATGCTGCTATCTCCGGCTCGGGGAGACGGCTGAAGGGCAGTTATGAAGAAGCAGCAGGCACAGGCACAGACTTCTCAGAGGGAAGGGAAAAGCACAGCACCAGTCCATGAGGCAGAAGTGAAGTGAGGGAAGGAGGAGGCCTGGTGAGGCGGCTCCCGGGGACTCCAGCGCGCCCTCTTTTGGCCTACACATGGAAAACCACATGGCAGACACACAGATGAAGATAAAAAGTCCTTTAAAATGTGAAATAGCGTGCTCTTCCCAGTAGGACAGAGTAGGCCTTTCTCAAATGGTTCATAAATACTGTCTTAGGCGCAATAGCTCGATGATATCTGTGAGACTGAGGGCCCAGCCCTCTGTCTCCTAGGTGTCCTGGGCAGTTGCCAGCTCCAGGAGACGGACACTACTAGCTCTCGGGACTTGTCTATGCTGACAGGGATGCGTACTAACATACTGCTTATCAGTATGTTACAAGATGACAGTAAAATAGTAAATGCCTCAGCCAACAGGTGACCTGAGAATTTTTTTCTGTTTGCAACTGGTGTCCAGTTAAGCACGGGGACCTACTGGTGTCTTTGTGGCCTCTGAGCCTTCCTCTGCTAGCCTTGCCCTCTGGTTGGGGGTTTGGAAGGAAGTCATTGCAATCCGGTCTGGCCTACCTGCTGTGCTTTGGTGTCGTGGTTGTTGAGATTGAGTTGGTGTTTGCTGCTGTGCGTCACATTGGAAGGGTGACATCTCCATTCCCTCAACAGGAGTAGACAGCGCTTTTTAAAAAGTGACTAAGGAATCGAGAGTTGTCCTGCCTCTCGTGGACATTCTGGGCAGTTTGGTGGGCTCAGGATCTCAGTTGTCCCCTCACAGTCTACCCTGCTCACTCCTAGGAAGAAGCACCACTGGGTTGCACAGGATCTGTTTCTTATCCTGGGCAGCCCTATGGAAAGGCCATTTCAAAAGGTCTCGCCTTGGATTCCCATGTGTTACTGGTATCAGTGGTGCTTCCTTGGTATGTTTTCTGAAGGACTGGTTGTCCCCTCGCCTCCCCTAGCAGGGTACATCATTGAGTAAGTGTGGGAGCTGGCGAACTTCTGGGAACTCGGTGGCTTTCTTGGTCAGGTTGAGCAATCCCTGAGTGCTGAGCAGTCTTAAGGTGCCGTGCTCCGGGGAACGGGCCTGAAGGGCATCTTGGAATAGTGATCGCTGTTCTAGAATCGAAAATAGAGCCTCTGGTTGTGTGTGTGCTGAAGTGTGTAGGTGTCCGTGTATTTGCACGGATGTACTTAGGCATAGAGACCAGACGTTGGTACCAGCACCCTTTTCCATTATTGTGACAGCCTTTAATGGCTACGCCATCTCTCCAGCCCTTTGCCTTGTTTTTGAGACAGAATCTCATACTCCGTGTAGTTCACTGATTGGATTAGATTGGCAGGTCAGCCAGCGAGCCTCAGGTCCCCTCTCTCCGTGTCTCTAGGGCTGTGGCTTGGGGTGCATTCCCTTGTGCTTGACTTTTTACAGGTGTGCTAGGAACTCGATGCTCATGCCTCCCTGCAAGAAGTGTCCCCACCCACCGAGTCATGTCCAGCCCCGTGGCTGCCTGAATGAAACGAGTGGAATGAGACATGCTCTCGGGCTGCACTTCAAAGTCCTGCGAGGATCTAGACTCAGGTCCAGGGTCAGCCCTGTCACAGGAGGGCGGGCCCGCTGCAATGACCCTGAAGCTAGTGCCAGCCATATTGGATTTGACAAAAGAGAATGCTCGGCTGATGGGCATCTCGTCCTAACCTGCCTCTTGGGTAGCCACAGTGACAGCAAAAGGACTGTTTTGCTGTGCGCTAAGCCCCGAGTGAAGGAAGGCTCTTAATGTTCCTTCTCGGCCTGAACGACAGGAGACTCGAGATGCCTCTCTGTTGACTTTTTGGAGAGATACCAGTGCAGGAGCTGAATGGGGCATTCAGAAAATGACGACAGGGGCTCGAGAGATGGCTCAGTGGTTAAGAGCACTGATTGTTCTTCCAAAGGTCCTTAGTTCAATTCCCACATTGGTATGATGGTAGCTCAGAGCCATCTATAATGTGACCCTCGTCTGATATTGTCTGAGGACAGCAGCAGTATACTCACACAAAATAAATCTTAAAAAGAAAGAAAGAAGGACAGGACAGGGTCAACCTCATTTTGAAGAGGACAATTAGATGTTGAGAGGTTAAAGAGGCAACTGCTGGCTGGTTGTGCCTGTACCCCTTGAGACAGAGACCCTGAGGTCCCTCTGGTGACCGGCCACCTGCCTTGAGAAGTCAGTGCTTGGCGAGTACACGCAGGCGAATAGTTCACAACTGATTTGAGAACACATCAGACCCACTTGGAGAATGTCTTCAGTGTTCGAATGGCTGAGCTGCAGCCTGGAGACTTGTTCTGGGTACACAAGGTGGGGTCAGCAACAGCACCAGGGGCTTCCTCCTGCTCCCTTTCCAGGGCTCATGGGGGCCTTACTGTGCTCTCCCTGCTGACCTGCCAGCACCCAGGTTGGAGATTCAGGAGGAGAAACTGGTGACTCCTGCCTGGCCTGTAGCCAGCTGGTCATTGATGTAGTACCAGAGAGCTTTCCATACTCAGCCACCCCTCTGCTGAAAAAGGAACCAGTTCCTTCAGGTTTCCAGATTTGTTTATGCCAATATACAAAGCATGCTTTGAAAAGCACTGGTGTGGATTTCAAGTTCAGGTATCTGTGCCTTCAAGGCCAAGCAGTGAGAGAAAACGTTTTGTGGGTGGAGTCACTGGTACCTGTCAGTGTCCACAACAAGCTTGCTTTTCTGTGTTCAGTTTTCTAATACAGAGAAAAGTCGCAATGCTGCTGGTATATAGACACACTTAGCTTTTCAAGATAACTTGAAAAGCCATGAAGTCAATAATATTGGGATACTTTCTAACAAGGTAAAAAACCTCTAGGTTAGCCAGAGATATTTAAGGATGTGCACACAGTAGGTCACTGTGGTAATGCAAGCTATTGTCTTTCTTGGGTCATAGTGTAAGATAGGGCACACATTTCTTCATGCGCACACAAAACTTGCTAATGTACTTGAATAAGTGTATTCTAGAATGCGTTCTCAACACACAGTTTATAAAACACCCTTCACACTGTTTTCTGTACTAAGACCTTGAACTTGTCTAGAGGCTTTATGGACGCTGTCAAGGTTTTTCCCCCATATCTGTCCACATCTTACTGCTTCTTAAATGGTACCCCTGGGGATCATTCTGGAATGGGGGACCCTGAGTTGAGGCATGGTCTCTTAATCTCCCTGGGCTGGATTTTCTGTATCTCAGTTTTTATTATTGTGTTTGGATGTATGGATGGATGGGTGGAGAGAGAGAGAGAGAGAGAGAGAGAGAGAGAGAGAGAGAGAGAGAGAGAGAGAGAGAGAGATTGAGATTATAGAACTAAACTAAAGTCATGTCTACTGGATAGCTAAGACAAAAATCCCACTAGAAGAGCAGTTCTTAGCCTTATGGGTCTCAGCCCCATTGCAGATTGAATAGCTGTTCACAGGGTCACAACAGATATCCTGCTTATCCACTTTTTTACATTATACATTCAAAACTAAAGTAGCAATGGAATGACTATGGTTGGGGGTCATTGCATTAATGGATCTCAGTATTAGGAAGGCTGAGAACCACTGCCCTAAAATGTTACCTCTGCTGGATTTTATAAAATCAGCACACACACACACACACACACACACACACACACATATTTGCAAAGCTTTTGTTCTCTGGCTATATTAAAATGGTACTGTGAGAAAGCTAAAGGGGGAGGCAGTAATTTGCAAACCTCAGAGGCTGTGAACTGACTGGCTGAAAGCTAAGAAATGCTTCTTCCCACTGACAATGCAGAGTGCTCTCTGTGCTGTGGGGGTTTCTTCTTTTTCTAAAGGCTACAAGAAAAGCACAGAAAGTTGCAAGCCACATGCAGCCAAGCTGTTCCCCAACACAGGTGAGACAGAAAACTTTCATGTACAGCAGAGGTGTTTATCTGGGGCCTCTGACTCACTGGTGCCATCGACCAGGGGCCCATCAAGCTGGGAAGTTCTCAGAGACTTCTTGTAGCTGTGGGGAAAACCCACTCCCCCGTTGCATCCAGATTCTGGTTTCTGCCATTGTGTAATCTTAAAAGAATGGGGCAAAGACCTGTAGTGGAAGGAATTGAGAAACTTAATGGCAGCTGTGAAATTTATCCTCAACACAGTCAGATATGTCCCAATCACTGGATAACAAGATTCCCAGGGTCCTTCCCAAGTAAGTCACTCTCAGCAAAAGGTGTGGCTGTCACCTGAGTGTCCCTGGCTGTTTGGAAGTGAAACCTCATTTTTAGCTCTTACTATATGGACCTCATTCTATAGAGCTCACTGCAGGTTTTGGCGAGAAGGGTAGGAGCCATCACTGCCATGGTCATAACCCAAGAGCATGGTCCTCCCAGAATCTGCTGAGTCATGGCTGCCCATCCTGTTGGACAACTCCTGGTCTGAGGTGGTATTTGCCCAGCTACACTTAAGCATAGCTATCACAGTCCTCCGTCACTGACAGAGCAGCATGAAGTCGTGTTGCCTTAGAAACAAAGGGAGTTCTGTCCACCCAGTGAACACGTATGGATCGCTGCACTGCGTACAAGCCACCATAATTACAAGTTATGGTCACTTTGTAATGCTCAGACATCCCAGTTTCCATGGACAGGATCTGATCTCCGATTCCAAAAGGAAGCTGGCATATATGTGGAATTCAAAAGGCAGTGTATACAGATCACGAGGAAGCACACGGGAGAATACAGCGTGGCGATCGGGGGAGAAGCCAGCTAAGTGATGCTTGGAATCACGCCCAGCTGCAAACACTGGGATTTCCCACCCGGGACACGGATCACATTACCAAGAAACAAATGTCTTTTTTTTCTACTTGTTTCACTTTTTTTTGGATACACCTTTTTGACAGAATTTTTTATATGCATATATACTACGGTTTAATCAATCATATCCCCTATTTTCTTACCTCTAATTCCTCTTATATCACCTGCCTCAACTTCCAACTCCCAACTTTCTGTACTTTTTTTGATGCAGTAAGTCCACTTTGTGCTACCTGTGTGTGCATGAGTGTAGTTCAGTCTGTTGGAGTTTGAGTGTTCTTTCAAGGACTGCATCCCTGAAGAAAACAGACTCCCTTTCCCAGTAGCTATCAATTGCTAATAGCCCCTCATGAGAGGTGGGACTTGTGCAGTCCTAATCCACCCATGCTGGTATTTTGCCTTGCTTGATTTGGTGCATGTAATCACAGCTACCATTGAGTTCATGTATACAAATATCAGATCCAACAAATCCTATTCACAGAATTTCATTGTCTCTAGCTCTCATGATCTTTCCAGCCCTGCTTCTGCAGTAGTCTGAGCCTAGACAGGAGAACTTGTTGAAATTGGCTGGCTGGGTCTCACTCACCAGAGGGTCTGATTATCCAGGTCTGGGGTGTCATGGGAAAGCGCCAGTGACAGAACCTGCTGGGGGATACGAGGAAAGTCTCTAGCCGGAAGAATCTACACCTTCTTCCTAATTTCCAGATTGCTTATGATTCCAATAGTTGTGGTACAATCTTAACCTATATACCCTAGTTCTGTGTAGATTGACTGTCAGCATTTCAATCAATAGAGGCTGTTTTAGATCCAACTCTCCGGATAATGTGAATGTCTTTACCCACCGTTATGGAGAAAATTTACACTTATTTTATGATATACAAATAGGCTAAATTTTCAATATTTTAATTGTGGAAAATCCTAAGTGTTTACAAAAATAATAGGGGTCTAGAGAGATGGCTTAGCATTTACTGTTCTTTCAGTAGACCTGAGTTCAGTTTCTGCCCAAATCAGATGACTGGCAACTAACTGCCCATAAATCCAGTTCCGGGGCCATCCATTGCCTTGCCTCTAGTGTTCATGTGAACAGACCTACACCCCTACCCCCACAATGAAAAATAATGAAAAAATCTCAAAAATGTGTCTATCTTGATGCTTCAATTTTTAACATGTTTATATGCATACATATTTGCATGTACGTCTGTGTACCACCATAGAGGCTAGAAGGGGATGTCAGACTGGAGTTGCCAATGGTTGTAAGCTGCCAGGTAGGTGCTGGAAATTGAACTGGAGTCCTCTCATCAGATCCCCTGGAACAAGCTTACAGATGGTTGTAAACTGCATGTGAATTCTGGGAATTGTGTCCTGGTCCTCTGGATGAGCAACTAACTGTACTTCTAACCGATGAACCATTTTACCCTCTGCCCCCCTGCTTCAAGTATTATCTATCAACTTAGTATTATTACTAAGTATTACTCAAGTGTTATCTATCTATTCTAACCTCATTTTACCCGTGGGGTCGTTTCAAAGCAATTCCTAGACAATCTTATTCATAAATATTCAATAGTAGCATTCAAATACATCAAATAACTGCACCAAAACCTAACAAAAGTAAATATTTCATCAAGTACTTAATTGTGATGTGTTCTTAGGGGTATTTTTGTTTTTGTTTTTCACTGTGTGTGAATCATGATCTAGGTGAGTATAGCATCTTATATGTGGCTGATAAATCCCATTGTTAAAGATAAACAATGTTATTTGTTGCAAAAATATTTAAAGATTTGGTCAATAGAAACTTGGTTTTGGTAGCTGTTGGTATATGAGACTGTTAGTCTCTAATACATTTCCTGCACTTACTAAATTAATCCATTTAGCTAAGATTGCACTGTCTTCATAAGAAATACCATTTTGTGATTTTTTTGTGACCAGCTAGTAGCTACAGTTAGTAGTTTTTCTAATTCCTTTCAATGTAAAGAGTTTTTTGCATGTTTGTTTGGATGGCTTTATATGCACTTCAACAGCACATATATACTAATATTGGGATGATACAGAGAAGACTGTCATGGTCCCTGCATAATAACATGCAAATTTGTGAATTTTTTTTTTTAAGGACAAGGTCTCAGTGTATAGGCCAGGGTGCTCTCAAATTCTCCATCCCCTGCCTGAGCCTCCTCTGAGTGTAACTGCATGTGTGTGCTATCCAGCCTGCATGAGCTTTTTAAATATTTTTATTTATTCTTTGAAACTTTTATGCATTTATTTGGTATATTTTGAACATAGCCATCCACACATCCCTTTTCTGGTCCTCTTTTAATGGCAAATGCATTGTGGGCTTACATTTGATTTTAAGGGTAACTGGATTTTATTTTTTTACTTTCTTTGGTTGGTCCTATAAATTCTAAATCTACTTTCTCTTGTTCTGAACACCAGTGTCATTCCCTGGTCACAACACATACAGCAGGGCTCAGAATTCTACTGAAGCCACCTTGAATGACATAAGAGCGCTGGGAAGAAGTTCTGGGCCTTATTACTAGACCTTACTTTGTAGTCATTGTTACTTTCGCCATTAGATTGGTCATGCCACCAGTTTGGTACATCATTTTGTTTATTTCAGAGTTCAGTTTTTTGTTCTTATATTTAACTTTTATACACACATAAAATAGTATCTGTTCTTGAGTCAGTGAGCTTCTTTCCCTCCTCCACTGTTAGCCTTTTTGTCTTTCTAGATATCTTTAAAAAATTAATTTGAGGGCCATGGGTGGTGGCACATATATATAACCCTAACCCTAACCCCATGTATATATATATATAATCCCAACACTAAGGAGGTTGAGGCAGGGGGTTCAAGTTCCAGGCTATCCTGGGCTACCATGAGTTAAAGACTTTCCTTGGAAATGTAGTAAGAACCTGTCTCAACAAGCCAACATGCACATAAACTGGATTCCTTTTTATCTCCATCAAAAAACATAAGCAAATGTGTTTATGTTGTTATCGCCTCTCCTTGCTGACTTCATGTTCAGCAGTAAGGAATATCCTATAGCCCAAATGAAGGTGTTTTGCATTTTTTGTTTAAAAAACAGTTACAATGAGTTAAATTTTAAGTAGACTTGAAAAAATTCCTTATCTGAGAGATCTACATGGATCAATTGAAATCATTCAACGCTCATCACAACCTCCTTTAGAACTTTCATCGCCCCAGAAAGACCTTCCCTAGGTAGACTATGAAAACTGATGGTACATTATTCTCTGCATAGTCTGCACTCTGGACCACAAAAAGGAGGAATTTCTGGTGTGGGGATGAATAGCCTTTTCCAGTACCCTGTTAATTGTTCAAGTGATGGTAAATATTTTTATTGTGTTTTTCCTGAATTGCATGCTCTTCTCGCTAGAATGTTAAACAGAAGGCTAAAAGGTTATGTAGATCTGGTCTACCAGATATCCCAGGCTTTCTGGATTGAAGATCTAGAATGCAATCCACCTTTCCTAGCAGGGTCCCTTGTAGACCACCACAGCTGCCAGCTCCTCTTTAATGAGTTGCTGTCTAGGACTATTGGCCAGATCTTACTCTTGACTTCTTCCACAATTGCTGTTCCTCTCCCTACCTGGGTTAGATGGTTTCTGGATTTCATTTCCTTCTCCCTTTTGTTTTCCTTCCTTATTTTCTTGAAGAACATCCTTGAGCAACTTCCTCAACAGAGTTCATGAGAAGAACCTTCATAGTAGTCTTTCTCAAAATGTCCGTGTTCATCTTATATCTCATAATTGGTAGTTTTACCAGGAGTATAATCATATATATAAGCCTGAATTTCCTTCAGGTTCTATTATTTTCTGTCATTTGATTGTTACTCCTGTGAGGACATATGTTGATATCTTCCTCTTCCTTGATACTTGAAAGTTTTCCTCGTTTTCCTTTCCGTTTCTGATGCTGTGATAAAATACTCTGACAGAAAGCAACTTAGAGGAAGAAGAGTTTATTTTAGCTTACAGTTTCAGGTTATATAATCCATGACTGCAGATTTCCATCAAACAATTCTCTGACCTCTGAGCTTAGACACTGTCCTGTTCCCCATAGATCAGGCTAGTAGAGACTTCTGGTTGCTGAGTAGACAGAGGATACATTCCTACCCAGCATAAATGCAACTTTGGCCACCACTAACCTCTAAGCTTAAAGGACAAGTTTCGGATGAGAAGCTCGAGACAGGCCAGGAAAAGAAAATCAGGGGGTATTGGAAGGGACCTTCATAGCCAGAGTCTGGGTAAAGTTTCTTGCTCACTGAGAAAGTATTGAATAACAATTACAAAATTCTTCTTGTGAAGACTAATACATGGAGACAGTATTCTATTTTTTGAGGAATACTTCAAACAAGACTATTAAAAAATAATGAGATTAAATGTTATGCTACTTTTTGGGGGTTTCACTTTACCCCCTTATCTATAAATCTATAATTGTCTGAGAATCTCACAACATTTTGAGCCATATTTATAGTCAAATCACACCCTAAACTTCCCTGTGACCTATACATACATAGCAAGAATTCCTTTGACCTTTTTTGACCTGTTTCATCTGAATGACCTGAATGTATAGTGTATACATTACCTTGTAAACCACCATTAACTAAAGAAAAGTTTCTTTAGATAAAAATAAACTTAGTAGAGGTCCAGCTTGGTCTTCATGTGGGTCCTGAACAACTGGAGCAGGAGCTGGCCCAAAAGCTATTGCCTCTATGTGGGAGATGTTCTTCTAGTTGGGCTGCCTTGTCTGGCCTCAGCGGGAGAGGAAGCGCCTAGCCTCACAGAGACTGAAGTGCCAGGGTGTGGGGATTTCCCCCGGGTATCCATTTGCTCGGAGAAGAAGAGGGGGGATGGGGGAAAGATTGTGGGAGGGGGTGACTGAAAGAGGAGCAGTGAGCAGGATGTAAAGTAAATAAGTAAAAAATAAATTAAAAATAAGCATACTAATACATTTCTAGTTAATCTTCAAACCATTTAACATTGAAAGGCACCAACGTCACGAGTACGTAAGAGTCAACATAGCTGTTGTTGACTCTTCTTCAAAGCAGTTTTCATGAGCAACTCCAGGTCATATTCAGCTAAAACTCAGTGCAGAAAACAAAAATATTGAAAGTCAAAAGATAGGGAAGTGCCAATCCACATATAAAGGCAAACTCATCAGAATAACAGGAAATTTCTCAACAGAAACTTTAAAAGCCAGGAAGCCTTGCAATGTTGTTCAAACTGAAAAACAATAATTGGTGACCCAGTATACTATATCTGACAAAGCTATCATAATTGAAGGATAAATAAAATCATCTCACGATGAGAGAAAACCAAAGAAATCAATAACCACTGAAAGACACTTGAAGCACTTGAACATTGAAGAAGAAGAGAAAGATATCATAAGGCTATGGGAAAGAAGGAACTCTAAGTAGTAGTTACACAAAAAAGAAATAGGAAAATATCTGTCTTAGTTGCTTTTTAATTGCTGAGACAAAGTACCATGACCAAGACACCGTTAAAAGAAATTTTATTTGGGGCTCACAGTTCCGGAGTTAGAGTCCGTGACTATCATAGCAGGAAGTATGGGTGCAGACAGGCAGACTGGGGGAGGGAGCAGTAGCTGAGAACTCACATCTTAATCCTCAGCATGAGGCAGAGAAGGAAAGAGCTAAGTGGGAGTGGTACTAATTTTGGAAACTCGAAAGCCCCACCCCCAGAGACACAGCTCCTCCAAGATGACACCTCCTAATCCTTCCCAAACAATTCTACCAACTGGAGACCATGCATTCAGACATGTGAACCTATGGGGGCCATTCTCATTCAAAACACATCTGCAAACTACAAAATGACAGAAATCAACTAATTTTTCAAAACCAATTTTGAGTAGTGATGAACTCAGTCCCATAATCAAAAGGCACAGACTATCCAGTTGGATTACAAAACAATATCCAGTTCTTTGTTGCCTCCAAGAAAAGCATAACTTGGGGGTAAAATCATGGAAAAAGAGTATTCTAAATAAATGGACCTAGGAAGGAGGCCAGCTTGACAGGATGTAGATATTGTCTTTCACTTGGAGAACCATCTCTGGGCATGTCTAAAGGATTTCCTAGAATAGCTGCATTAGCATGAGATTACCCACCCTAACTCCTGAGTCAAATCAAAATGAGTCCAGGTCTGCTGATACAAACATAAATATTTTGGTGTAATGGTGCCCCAAGGCCCCAGGATGTGGCATCATTTCTGGATCAGGTGGCTCTGGAGCCACTGAAGATGTCTTCCAATGGCATCTTCATGACTCCATTCTCTTTGGGGGAAAGAAAACTGCTTAGGCTCCAGAATGTCACACAAGGTAGCCAGCTCCCTTCCTTATTGACGCCCCTGTCCAGTCCTCCGCTGCATGCAAGAGTAGAGCCAGGGCCTTCCTGTGACCAAATCTAAGCTGAGAAAGATATTCTGCAGGAGGAAATCCATCTAAAACAATGGTTCTCCCCACCGCTGCATGAAACAGAGGGGCTATGAGGAAGCCCTGCTCTTACTGAGATGTGCGATGTTGCATCAGACATTGCAGGACTCTAAGGATCCAGCTGTTCTTGCCTGGTTGAAAGCTGCTTTCTTTCCACGTAGGTTTTGACTTGGGGCCTTAACTGAGGTTTTATTGTTCTTTTAATTATTCTTTGGTTTTTATCAGGAGCACGTGATGAATGCATGACTCTTGTCTCCTACACAGTGTTGTCTGGAAGCAGGGTGGCTAAAGACCATCTTGGTATTACCACACAAATACTCCACAAGTGTCTCAGAACCCATGAAGAAGGCTGGGTGGACAACAGGGGACACTTCCTGCTTCTTTCTGAGGCTAGCCCTAAACTGCCATTCTTAGTTTGTTTTTCAAGAAAATTATGAGTCAAACTTCATCATCCCAGCAAAGGCATCAAGCTCAGTGGTTGGCAGATTAACTTCCTTCCTCTTTCCATAGTCATTGTCTGACTTTGATTTCACTAACCGTAGCTTCTTACCTCCTTGGGTAAACCACTTCAGAACTGAGTTAGGAGCAGCCTTCATCCAAGGGTAACTCCGAGACCTGAGCCACCTTCAGCATCTAGTGTCACTGCCCATATAGAGTCAACGGCACCATCACAGTTACTACACTGCTTCCCAGCTCCTGAATTGTCACAATCTTTCTACATGGGTTGTCAGTGGGAAGAAAGCATTTGGTATTAAAATACTCATCATGTTTGCTATGTCCTGGTAAAACTGGTGATGGAAAGAGAAGAGGAGGGGGAGAATGGAGGAGGGGGAGTGAATGAAGGAAGGGGAGGAGAGGAGAAGGGTAGGGAGGGAAGGGGAGAAGTTGGAAAAGACAAGAAGGGGAGTGGGGGGGAGAAGAGGACAAGAGAAGAGAGAAGAAAGGGAATGGAAGGGGAAGGGAGGGGAGGGGAGGAAGGGTGGAAGGGGAGGGAAGAGTCACCGGAAGGAAATGATGAGCTTTATACTTCCGTTTTGCAGGAGAGGAACCTTCCTCTACAGAACAGGACAAACTGACTTTATCTTGAAATGTGAGTTCATTAGCAATAGTTCCTCTGCTTGTTCCTCCAGTCCCCTGGTCATGTTTCCACACAGCACACGTAGCATACATACCAAACTTCTCTGGAAATGTCTTCGTTGACCTTTGAGACAATGACAAGAAGCCCTGGCTGACGGGGCCAGGGAAGCAGAGGGGGAAGGGTACTCCAGTGAGGAATTGGCTGCAGACTCACAATCCCTTACTGCAGATGTTTTGAGTTATTTAATCTCTTTTCCTAGGATGATATGACTTAGATATGATGTCAAAAAAAAAAAGACATCTATGTGCCAAGGATATTGTACAAGTTATGTAAGCATAGCAGAATCTTACAAACCAAGCTTAAATTGTAAACATTATTTTAAAACAACACCAACAACAAAAAGGCAAAGCTGCAGTTTTTAATGACGTTTTAAACACTTGCAAGTTTGGAATAATAAAACTTGATTCATTTATTTGTTTTGTTTTAGACAACATTTGATATATTTAGACAGAATTGTTGAAACAAAAATAATTACAAATAGAAACATATTACAAACTTAAAAGTAAGTTAAGTATAAAAGAAGTGTAAACAATTCACCTTCTCAAAGGTTCTACCTTAAAGGAAGAAAGGCTGAGGTGAGCACTAAGGGGAACAGACGTGTAGAAATCTGAGCAGGATAGAACGTGACTCAGCAGACCTCTTCATGGAATGACATTCTGCCAACATCCCTGGCAGGCAAGGTATCAGACAGAAGATGTTCAGCCCCTGAGTCTGTGGCTCTTATGACAGAAGTGATAGGAAGCTAACACTACCCTTCATGCTTCAACATTACCTCATACAATTTTTGTGTTCTCTGCCTAGTTTAATCCCTGTGACCCTTTGAGGGAGTCACCTATCAGATATTTACATTACAGTTTGTAACAGTAGCAAGGTTACAGTTATGAAGTAGCAATGGAAATGGTTGGTGTCACCCAGCATGAGGAACTGTATTAAAGGGTTACAGTGTTAGGAAGGCTGTGAGCCACTGCTCTAGCTCCTGTGATTGGGTGGCCAGGCCACGGGGGCTGTCAAGGCAAGCAGATAGGTCCAGTACTACAGCAGCATTGGAGAAAGACCACTTCCTCCAAACAGATACTCGGTGAGCAGGACACGGCCTCCGAGTCCAAAGAATAGGGTAGTGGGTAAAACATATCTCCTAGTCTCGGTCCAGGAAAACAGGCCTTAACGATCTCTCCTGTCAGAGCCTCAGCACAGTTATGGTGCGCCGTGTCCTCCTTGAAGACTCACTGCTTCCAGGAAGCCCTCTGCCAGCCACTCCACGTAGGGTCCCTGAGTAGCACAGCTTCCAATGCTCGGAAATGATGGTGGAGGAATCAGGAACAGTGAGAAAGCTCTGTGCAAGGCTTAGGCTTTCATAGTGCTTATGAAAAGTGGGTTTGAAAGAGACTTAGAGGAAGGACAAGGTCGCAGACCTGTCAGGACAGAGAGGCCAGGCTCCCTCGGGAAAGTCTAGCCATAGATACCCTTCCATTTCCTTTCTCACAATAAATTGGCCTCTTGAGTTTCTGCGTGGAAGGAACAGTGATATCATTCAGGGATGAAGCGCTTCAGAACTCTGGAAACTCTGCCCTCAGATGTCTGAAGGAAAGCCAGCCACAGAGGACCAGAGTAAGTCTTCAGGCCACCATAGAGATGCTCACCCCTCTGTGAGGCCACTGTGGTTTATGGCCAAGCTGACTTCAGCATGGTGACACCTTCAGTGCACTGGCTCCTCCCACATCCAGAAAGTTCCTACAGACTTTCCCAGGGGTTAGCCTTAGGGTATTTTTTTTTTTAAATCAATTCTAACCATGTCACATTGGCATAAAAATTAGCCAGCACACATACTCAGGGTTCCATAGACAGGAAGTGGTGGAACTGATACCCTAAGCCAGTCTGGCTGCTTTTTTAACTACTATTCATGCTGTCTCTCTTGAATTGGTCTGTAATTTACCTGTCCTAGTATTGGTGCCACTAACCACTCAGCAAACAAAAGAGAGGGCTGGAGAGATGGCTCAATGCTCAGGGATGCTTGCTGTTCTTGCCTTGGGCCCTCTGCCCCTGTACAGGCAGCTCATGACTACCATGCCATCTCCAGGACACCTGGCATCCTCTTCTGGAGTGTACATGTTCTTGCTTTGCACACACACTCGTAAACGGTAATTTTTTTTTAGAAGAAGAAAAATTGAATGTTCTGTTCATCTATAGTACAAAACATTCTACACAAATCAAATGTAAAGATATTCAAATAAAAAATCAGACTAAGAAAATGTAAGGAACTGTGTTTTATGCTTGTGACAGGGGAGTCAATAAATCTGGAGGATATTGTTAGGAGAGACAGATGTGTTTATTTATACATAGGTCTCTGAATATCAAATTATACTAGAAACAAAGCTATCAACTTTCCATTGCTGCAATAAAATACCCGAAGACAATCAACTTAAAAAGCAGAAAAGTTTGCTTGGCTTCATGGTTTTGGAGGATCCAGCCTGTGGATGGTCATCTGTTTGTCCATGGCTTTGCGGCTCGTGGTGAGGCAACATGTCACCATGAGTGTGTGACGGGGGCAGCTGCTCACCTCATGGCCAGGAATGGAAGAAAGGGGAAGCAGAAGGAGCCTCCACATCCTGGTCTTGACCACAGGAAGAAGCTCCATCTGCAAACAGCTCCTCTGGCTTCTTAGGCTGAGGCCCCAGTTGTCTGACACACGGAGAAGCCATAGCAGAAGCCAAGGTGTAATGATCAGATGGAGGGAGATGTTTTTAATGCATATCGAAGTACTTCTAAAACTTACAAAATTTAAGAAAAATAAAACTAAAACATCTAGAAAAGTTAGTCAATTACACAAATAAGTAATCCGTATTCACAAAACCAACTTAAAAGTTAAACTGCAAAGTTATGGACAACTATAAAAGATCATTCATAGTTATGGAAATGCAAATTAAAACATTCAACTTATAAAAGTTAAGATGAAGATACTCTTATTGAGAGGAATTTGGGGGGCGGGGCTAGAGAGACTCAGCGGTTAAGAGCACTGACTGCCCTTCCAGAGGTCCTGAGTTCAATTCCCAGCAACCACATGGTGGCTCACAACCATCTGTAATAGAATCTGATCCTCTCTTCTGGTATGTCTGGAAACAGTTGAAGTATACTCATATAAATATAATAAGCAAATCTTTAAAAAAACAAAAGAGAGGAATTTGGGGAAATCCTCATAAACTATTGGAATTATAGCCCTTTATTGGAAATCAATATGGCAATGACTGTTGAAAAAATACAGAAATATGAAATCAACAAATATCCATCTGTGGATGGACGGTAAAGACCATATCTGTGACGGCATGATTGACCTGGAAGATGTTCAGTTAAATAAAACAAGGCAGGTACAAACAATGTCACATGAACTGGAAGGAGCAAAGCAGAGGAACCAGGGGTGTGGCTCTGTGGCCTATGCAAGTATAAAGAGTGGAGTCTGAGTCCCCAGCTTGCATGTGAAAGCCGGGTGCGCTGACACCCCAGCAGGGGCCGTAGGGGCGGGGCCACCTGGCTCCCAGGAGCTTGATGAAGGGCAAGTGTAGCTGCAAAACTTCCATTTTAATGAGGAAACCTTGTCACAAGGTACAGAGGTTTGAATGAGAATGGTCCGCATCTCAGGCATTTGAACACTTGATTGGCAGTTGTTGGTGCTGTTGGGGAGGTTGAAGAGGCGTGGCCTTGCTGGTTACTTTTCTATTGATGTGATAGAATATCGAATATTTAATATTCAGGGTATTCCTTCAGTTAGAAGGAATAATGTCTCTGTGTACAAAGTGACCATGGCTAGCAACAATGTATGGTGTCTTTGAAAACTGAGGAGAAATGAAGTGTTCTCTCACCACTAGCAACTGGCAAGTAACATGAGGAGATAATATGTCAATTAGCTCAGTAGTGTGGCCACCGCATGTCTACATATTTTAAAACAGCACAGTGTGTACAATATATATTTGTTAATGAAAACGATTAATGTGACAATGTAAAATGGAGAAAGTATTTCTTTCCAGAAACCTTCCACAGCCTGGTGGCCACGCCTGTGATCCCAGCACTCTGGGAGGCAGAGGCAGGTAGATTTCTGAGTTCGAGGCCAGCCTGGTCTACAGAGTGAGTTCCAGGACAGCCAGGACTATACAGAGAAACCCTGTCTTAAAAAAAAAACCAAATCCAAAAAACAAAAAAAAAAAACAAAAAAAAAAAAACAAAAAGAAAGAAAGAAAGAAAGAAAGAAAGAAAGAAAGAAAGAAAGAAAGAAAGAAAGAGAAAAAGAAAAAGGAAACCTTCCGCTTCACGCTTTTATCATATGGAAATGAAGGTGCCGAGATGATAGAATGTATGCATTTAAAGTTTGGACCCAGTGCCTACTGGTTGAAAGCACCAAGCTCAAGCAGATAGAAGACTACAGTTGGATATGTACGTTAGTTGTATAGCAGAGCGTAAGCTAGATTTGTATGGTATTCTTAGATTTTATTTTGCGGTAATTGTAGCCCTAATCCCCATGTGTTCCAGCTCTTTGGTTGGTTGGTTGGTTGGTTGGTTGGTTGGTTGGTTGGTTGGTTGGTTGGTTGGTTTGTTGGTTGGTTGGTTGGTTGGTTGGTTGGTTGATTGGTTTGTTGGTTGGTTGGTTGGTTGGTTGGTTGGTTGGTTGATTGGTTGGTTGGTTGGTTGGTTGGTTGGTGGGTTTTAACATGTTGCTGTGGTTTGTACATCCCTCCTTGCACCCTGTGATGGTTTAAATGAGAATGGCCCCATTGGCTCATCTGTTTGAATGCTTGTTTCCCAACTGGTTTACGAAGGGTTAGGAGTGGGGGTTTGTTGGAGGAGGTATGTTACTTGGGGAGGGCTTTGAGGCTTTAAAAGATTCACCAGCATCTCCCTCTGCTTTGTGTTTGTAGATCATGGTATTTGGATATCATGGTACAGGAATATCAAACAAGTTAGTAGCTGCATGGGGTCGAAGGTTTGAGATAAGCCAAGACTAAAGAGTATGGAATTACAAAATTGCTTTGGGTTAATGTGAGATTAACTTCTGCTTCTGTTCCAGCACCAAAACAGCCCACCTGCTGCCATGTTCTCCACCATGTCGGACATGAACTCACCCTCTGAAATGATAAGCCCCCAAATATTCTCTCGGCCATGCTGTCTTCTCAGAGCAGTAGAGAGTGATGGAGACACGGTTCATCTCTATGATTCCTCCTTTGGCTTAAATGTTCCAGGATATGCTTTAGCAACGGAGATAATTTCTTATACAATCAAAATAAGTACTAGAGTCAGTAAATGAGCTCTTTAATGGTCTTATTACTCAGGCACAGGACATTGCCCCACGGATTGGCTTATAGAAATTGAGTTGGGTCTCGAGGATCCAACCCAGGTCCTCCTTGTATATCTCCTTTGTTCCTTCTGAGAGCCTTTCTCAGTTCTTCCTTGTCTCTCATGACCATGACAGCTACAAAGGCTGGATCAGCTGTTCTGGAGAATGCCCTTGTTTGATATTTCCCCATAACTAGGAAGGCTAATCATATCTGTTCTGTAATATTTTCCTTTACAGAGCAGCGGGTTTTATTGTCTCTGCAGTATTGTGCAACCATTGCCAGCATCCTACATCAACCCACAGCAGCTTTATGATTCTGTACTCTTTACTCTTGGCTTATTGCAAACCTTTCCCCCCGCCCCCCACCATAGATTTGCCAAATACAGACAGCTAGTGGATTTTAACTCTTGTCCCCCTGTGGGCCTCTGCGTGGCTGGCTGCTTTCACCTGGCAGAAGGTTTTCAGAGTTCAATTGTGTTGTTATGAGACACAGCCTGACAAAAACAACCGAGGAGAGCGACGATTTATTTTGCTTACCATTCTAGGTTACAGTCCATCCCTACAGTCAAGGCCGGAACTTAAGCAGTCAGTCATATCACGTCCATAGTCAAGAGCAAAGAGGGAATAAACCCACTCTTCATTGCTTTCTGCTTCTGCTCAGCTTCCCCAGGCCTACTGCAGCCTCCAGGGCCAGCCTCAGACTATGGCAGGAGGATGCCCTGCCCAGACCTGCCGCCCTTTGCTCCCAGGAGCCTCCTCACAGGGCGAGGACTCTTCAGACCAGCATGTCCTGCATCCTTCCTTCCAAGCTGTACCCTAGCACTAGGACCCTGAGCTTTGGGCCATGCCACCTCTACCCCTCTTCCTAGGCCTGCAATCTTCTTCTCTAGGTCTGTCCTCTGAGCACATTTCCCATGAGCCTCTTGGTCTGACAGGGATGTCTATTTGGAGTTGAAGGTAGGTAGGGCTGGCCAGAGTGGACAGAGCTGCCTCTTGGGTAGACTAGGTGACATGTGTGCACTTGAGTTCTTTCTCTCTTCCTGAGAGAGAAGATTGTGGACAAGCTGGCCCAAGTTCTCAGGAGACGGGTCTGCATGCAGCTCTTCCTGCCCCTTTCTTCTCTACCACATCCATCAAGTCTACATTCATATCTGTATAAAGAAAGATTTATATAAAGATCTGACTCATTTTAGTAGAATCTGAGCAACCCATGGCATCCTGTCTGCAAGCTTCAGACCCAGAAGCTCCAGCTGCTGTGGTGTAAAGGCCCCGAGTCAAAGGGCTCACGGTCTAGATTCCAGCCCGAGTCTAAAGGCCTGAGAGCCAGAGAGCTCCACGCGTTCACCGTCCCAGCAGTTGTCCGGTTCCGCAGGTCGGTGTGTGAGCAGCCACACGGGGATGCTTTTCTCAGCCTCCAAAGGCTGAGCTTTAGGAAGCTCCCTCTGGTCACTACCAGAGACAGTTTTAAAGCAGCTGATGGGTGTGTCAGTGGCCAGTCAGTCACACCACTGGCCACCAGCTTAACCATCACACCAGTGCCTTTACCACCCCCACCCCCCCCCTCCCCCACACAGGACCTCAAGCCCTGCTCTCTCACCAGGTTGCCATGATAAAGCAGAGGTGTGCAGATGCTCCCTGACTCCTAATGAAATCAGCCCACAATTGTCAACTTTATTGTGGGCTGAAAATGTTATGCAGTAGACAGAAACTTTGATCTTTTCTCCGTATTCCATAACTTAGAGGATCCATTTGCCTTTTGCGACCCTGATTGGTTACTTTCCAAGCTTACTTCAGGGCCTCTCTCAGGATGCTGAATGTGAGCAGCTCCAAGTCAGCGCTGTGGACTCCAGAGTCAACGGGCAGAACCTGTGCTGAGTCGCTAGGCTGTGGGGATTGGGATGCTGGGTAGCTTAATTACAGAGACTTATGGCTTTTCCAATTTGCCATACAATGGGCTTTATGGCAATCTTCTGGTAAGCCAAGGCACATGTACACAGTGCATGATTGTACATGATGCCTATCTTAACCACAGATATACAGTCTCCACTGGGCCCTGCAGTGTAAGGTGTGGGCCTCTCTGTCACGGGCGTTTTTCTTTGCAGTGTTCTTGAGTTGAGCCTTCTATTTACTGTCATGTAATTCCCCTATATCTAGTGCTTGGTAATGAATGATTTTGAAACTAAATGACTCAAAAAAAAAAAGATTTTGATGGTCTCTTGTGGTTTCCTGGGATATCTGGGTGCTTCCTCATCTCTGCACTGGCTCAGCTGAGGGCTGGCCTCCTGGGACGGCATGGTGTTGGGGGTCTCTATCCACATGGCTGTTTTGTTTTCCAGCAGGCCAGCACATGTTTCTTCACATGATGGTGGGAGAATTCAGGAACAACAGACGTAGCTGCTAAAGCTTAAGACTCAGCTTTGGAAGCCATTGGTCACTGCTGCCGTATGCGGTGCTCAAATATAGACAGTTGTAACAATAATGAATGGGCAACGAAGAAAAGAAGTCAAAGATATCAAAGGCAAAAGCTCATCCTGATTAAGGTAGCTCGCCAGGACAGACCGGCCTGATAATGAGGAAAATAGACAGAGTTGCAGATCAGGCAGTTTGTGGAATTTGGTTTTCTCTTTATAGTCAGTCAACATGTGCAGTTTGAATGTTTGGCCTATTCTCTAGATCTACCTGGGCAGAAACTTGGTATGTCTTTCTTTAGGATACTCAGAAGACAAATGTTTGAGTCCTGAAATAACTACCTACTGTAACCATGTGACATAATGCGGTTGACCTCATGGGAAGAAGAAACAATGTTATTTAGCATTTGAGTTTAGGGTCATGGGAGATACAGCAAACTGGAGACTGAGCTCGGCCACACAGGCACCAAACGGAGCTGCAGGGGATACTCTGCACTTGGAAGCTCGGGGTAGCGCTCGGCAGTAGTCCATTCACAGTATAGCAGAGCAGTGTGGCTGCGGTGCATCCTGTCTCCACAATGTGTCGCTCAGCATGGAACTGGTTTATCAGCTTATGCGACTAGACAGACAGTGGCTGTGGTGTCTCTTGGTCTCCCAGACCAAGAGGAAACGAACCCAATGGGTGGGAACTCACTCTGTAACTCATGTCACAGAAGCAGACATTTCGGGGTCTTTGTTATAGATAGCTGTCCTGGGCACCCTGAGTCAGTCTGGCCTCTCTTTCCTTTATCTTAACAACATGACCAGTCTCCAGCCCCGGGGTACAGCAGGCCTTGCAATACTCACTGTAAAGCATATGCAGGATGATGTGCTGGACCAGAACGATTACTCTGTGTAGCCGGATCCCTGGCACAGTGCCAAACCGTTCAGCCTGACCCCTTCCAGTTGCCTTTGGAATTGTCAGGATCTCAGCCAACTTACTTATTTGCTGTGAACAAGAAATGAAATATTTTGTCTGTTTCGACCAAGGAACTGTGGGGTGTTTTTCTAGAATTTATAGCAAGTATGTCAGATATTTTATTAACTGTTTTGTTGTTGTTTCTATAACTAAACACCTGAAGCTGGTTGCTTTATAAAGAACAGGGGTTCGTTTCGCTCACAGGCATAAAGATTCAGGAGCCTGGCGCTGGCCTCCCTCTGTGCTCAGCTCCAGTGAGGACTTTTTGGACACATGCCACAATGGCAGACAGCATGGTGGCAGGCGTGCAGGCAGGCGGTGGGGTGGAGGTGGGGGTAGGGGTGGGGGTGGGGAGGGTGGGAGTGGGGAGCTGATTTGAAAAGAAGGCAGAGAGCTTCAGGGAAAAGCCTTCATGTATAATAACTTGCTCTCACAGGAACTAACGGGGGTCCTGCGAGAGCCGTCTTCCACTGGACCCTGACTCTCAAACACCTTCACAGCTCCCAGTAACATCTGGACATGAGGCTGGGCAGCATAACGCGATGATGTATTTGCCCAGGATAAGATCTTACAGAAGGAACGAACACCCATGTGCCAGAGGCTCTAGCCACATGCTCTGCTCTTCTTTCTGCCTGCAGCAGCCTCCAGGCCCCCGGACCCCTGGGCCCCCTCACACCAACTTCACTCTCTAAAGTTCAACCTCCCTAGTTAGGTCAAGGGGAGGGGAAGCAGGCAAAGCGAATAGGGGTTGGCGCCGTCCTGAACACCAGGCCCCCGGCTGCCTGGAACGGTTTTCTCTTCTGCCCGCCTCGAAGGGTATACTCAAAGGGTGACGCACGGGTAAGGGTGGGCTCCACTAAACATCGTGCTCTGTTTCCAGGGGGTTCAGCTGCTAGGAAAGGACAGGGGAAGGGTCACCAGGCTACTTAAGATCAATTACTTGTTGTCAGTCAGAAGGAAGATGAGCACCTGGGCAAGGCAGGCGGGTGAACTGGATCCTGACTCTTGGGGCCTTTAGCAGAGAAAACGCCCCTCCAGCCTTCCAAGGTCACCATTAAGGTCATTTATGCTTGTCTCATTTAACAAACGGAGGCACAGGAGAGAGGCTGTGACTAGCATCTATTGCACCCAGGGCTTCCCGAGTCATCCCTCACTCCGTGAAAGCCGAACCATCTTGTTTACAGCTGGAGAAGCATCCAGGAAAGCCACTTTTCTTTTATGCCAGTGGCTAAAATAGATGGGGTTGTCGACTGTGCGTGACTTGAGGCACGGAGGGCTCATCTGTCTGACCACTCCTGAGTCCCCTGGTATCTTGAAGAGCATTGACGGATGAGGAGTCAAGCCAGAGTGGTGGGGGTGGTGGGAGAAGGGGTCGTGTGTGTGTGTGTGTGTGTGTGTGTGTGTGTGTGTGTGTGAGGGTGGGCGGGGCTAGTGACAGAAGTGGAATGAGTGACAGGCTCTCCTAGAGCAGCGAGGATTGAGCCTCTCTGGCCAGAGCCCTGCATTGGTTCGCAGGACGCAGCATCTGCTCTGTGAACATCGTACCCAGGGCCTCCTCTTGCATCCCAGCAGGGTCTGTGAACTTATGTCAGAGAGAACTCAGGGGCCTCTGAGCCCCAGGACCTCTGCCACAACCTTTTCCCTAGAGCTGGGAAATAAAGGTGGCTACCTACGCTCTGTTATCTGCTTCTGTTTTGCAGAGTCAACTGCGCATTGTTCTCACTTAGGTAGAGGAGTTCTGGCTGACGGCTTCCCTGACATGCTGCAGTTGGGAAACTGCTGTGTACCCACAACACAGGCCAGAGGTGTTTCTTTTTGTCCTTCGGATCCGGTGGCTTACATATGATCAAGTATTCCTTTCCCACACACTGGCAAGGAGAGAGCATACAGGGCTGTGTCGCCTGTAGGTGTTAGGGCCTCTTGTCAGGTCAGCTCCCCTGTACCTCTGTCTCCACACTTTCATAATAGGACACAAAATACAGGGATTGGTGTCTTCACAAATGAAATGCATGTACCCAATTCCTGGATCTTTGGCTTTTTTCAGACTTTCCCCCAAAGCCTCTAGTTTCCAGTTTCCCACCCCATGGGTCCCTTGTAGATTTGAGGAGACTACCTCACTGAAGGTTTAGCAATAGCATAGTAGAATTTTCCAAGGATTATCTGTAGGAGGTGCTGCGCTTGGCTGAGACCCAGGGGCTGCATCTCAGCCTTCGTGGGGTTGTGGAGGCTGATCAACAGGAGTAGTCATTGTGCATATTGTTGTGTCCACCCCTTACTGCAAACAGTCCTGAAAGGTAGTGTTGGGCAGGGTAGTTAAGGCTTGCTACACCCCACTCCCTCTCTGAGACATGATCTTATATAGCCCAGGCTAGTATCAAATTCAGACTTAATGGGTAGCCAAGAATCTCACCTTCAATTTCTAATCCCCTTGCCTTACAGTATTATACCACAAAAGCTGGCCCAAGAGTGCATCCCGATGGTAGGGAGAAGCTCCCTGCTGCTGGGGAGGCGCAGGTCCAGAAGTGTAGTCAGGCACTACCCAGGTGACTGCAGGAGAGTCTCTTGCTGATGGAGAGGTAGAATTAAAGAGCCCGCAGCTAGAGATGACAGGAGTGGGCTTTCCACCAGGGTCAAGAGCACAGACCTGGAGAGAGGACACTGGAGACTGGGGGTGAAGCGCCATCTTACCTCCCCTCACCTTCCCAGCTTTTGTCTGGCTTCCTGAGAATCCACGAGGAGCCTGACGAGTGCACAGGGCAGGGACCAGCCAGCCTGGCCAACCTAGGGTACTGTGAGCATGTGTGTGCATGCATGTGCAATGGAAAATTCCAGGCTCATCACTGAAGAGTGCACAGGGCAGGGACCAGCCTGGCCAACCTAGGGTACTGTGAGCGTGTGTGTGCATGCATGTGCAATGGAAAATTCCAGGCTCATCACTGAGCCTCTTTGGACCTTGCCCATAAAAGTGGGTGGACACCCATGCCCGGCCCGCCTCCCAGGTGGTCCTGTAGCGCTTTCCCTGCTTGCCTTTCAGGGAGCAGGGCATGGAGGGCAAGGTAGAACGCAGCCCCAAGGAGGAACACGAACACGTCTGGCCCCTCCTAGACTAATTCAGATGCCAGGGTGAAGTCTTGACTCCGGTGCGTTGTGCAATCCCCCTTTGTTTTCTCCCTGTATGTTGCTTTAAATGAGCAGCTGATGTGTAATCCGCTTTGGGAAGACAGCCATGTTTGGCTTCTGGCTTCGTGTCAGGCCACAGGCCCCTCCGGGCCCTGCCTCAGCTACTCCCCAGAAGCAATAGCCCAGCTGTCCGAGCTATAATCCTGCAGTCCTCGAAGGCTTCTGGGAGTTTGGGGAGCTGCTCAGGGCACTGCATCCATGCCTTCTTACAGAAGCCAAGAGCTATCAAAATGCTGAAAAGAATTTTAGCAAGCATACAGGAAAGAAAAGGCCCCAGAAGGGAAATGCCAAGCCCCTGGGTGGCCCTGACTCCCCGTGGCCATGCCTGTTTCTCTGAGTAATCCTGGGTTAATTCACATGTGATGTGGACATGAACACTCGGCACACAAGATCACCCATGCACTGCACTGGGCCAGGACGGGAGCTTGCACACACCCTTGCCCTCTCTCGGCTTCAGCCCTCAGGCCCAGTGGCTGCTACTCAGGGTAGGAAGACTAGAGTAACCCTCAGGAGTCCCTCAGTGGTCAGCTTCAAGTACCCCTAGCTTTCTGTCACTGTGACAAAACACCAGAGATAATCATCTTAAAAAACAGAAAGGGTTTTGCTTGTTTGTATTGCTGATGTTCATCTAGCTTAGACTGCTTCGAGTCTGTGAACAGCACAGTTTATTGTGGGACTGCATGGTCCAAGAGGCCTGTTTAGCCCACGACACACAGGAGACAGAGGAAGGAGCAAGCCAGCATTCCAACAGTCCCTGGAAGGCCACCCCCAAAACGACCTACCTCCCTTCCCCTAAGCCCCACCTCCTAGTGGTTTTACTACAAACCAGTTTGTGTGATAGGCTGATGAAGAGTTTTGGGGGACGTTTATCTTCTGCCAGGGGACTTCAGTCCAGGAGGACCCTGTGCTTCTGGAAAAGAGGAAGCTGATGCTGATAACTTAGACAATACAGCAAAATACGAAATCTTCTCCCAACCCAGAGAACCTTTCTACCAAGGTACAGAAGGGAGAAAACCATTTCATCAGTATCATTTAATAAGCATCAAACCAGAACAGAATATGTATCAAAGGCGATGTTCTAAGAGACTGCAGACAGAAATCTCATCAATCTGTACCGCCGAGCAGATTCCTCCCTTACACATGAAATAAACAAGGCGCTCTAGATCGAGGAAAGATCGTGGGAGCATCACTGGTGACTCAACGTCCCCTCTGCAGGGCATCTGGCAGTGGGTCACCACCTGTGCTAGTTAATTGATCTCACACAATTGCAAGATGAATGCCTGCCTATGGGATGTGGGTGGGCGGTGTGGCAACCTGGTCAGGTGCTGCCAGCTTCAGTCTCACCTGCCACAGACGCTGACAGCCACGGTGCTGTGGATAACAGCCCAGTGCCTGTATTTCAGAGGGATGAAAGATGGGTCTGGGTCGTAAAGGTGGGAGGAGTCCCCTGTTTAAATTCTTTTTTTTTTTAACAAGATATGGTTTTATTTGCATAACTCATTTCTCTCTTTTATATTTTTTATGTTTTTGTATTGGATATTTTCTTTATTTACATTTCAAATGCTATCATCCCCTTTCCCAGTTTCCCCCCCTCCCCGAAACCCCCTATTCCATTCTTCCTCCCCCTACTTCTAAGAGGGTGTTCCTCCACCCACCCCACTCCCACCTCCCTGCCCTCTATTCCCCTACAATGGGGCATCTATTGAGCCTTCATAGGACCAAGGACCTCTCCTCCCATTGATGTCTGACAAGGCATCTGTTACATATGCAGCTGGAGCCCCTTGGTCGATGGCTTAGTTCCTGGGAGCTCTGGGGAGTCTGGGTGGTTGATATTGTTGTTCTTTCGAGTTGCAAACCCCTTCAGCTCCTTCAGTCCTTTCTCTAACTCCTCCATTGGGGACCCCATGCTCAGTCCAATGGTTGGCTGTTATGTTCCTTTCAGAGAAACATCCAGAACTCCCAGTGTTGTAAAGGACATTCTGTGGGAAATGGAGAAGGAAGAGTGAGCCTCTTATTAATTTCTCCTGGTTACTGCAGAGAAGCAAGCCAATGCAACTGAGATACAGCAGCAAGGAGAGAGGGGCTAACTGTGTGGTTAGCCGTGCTGAGAGAGATTTAGACTGAGGTGAGGATGGATAGCTGGAACGAGATAGGAGTCTGTGGAAAGTGGCAGAGGTGGCTTTGGTCTTTTACAGGGTTCGGTTTTGCCTTGTAGAGTGACTACAGCCTGGGGGACACACTAAGCTGGAACACAAGTTGGATGGATGTCTGAAGACTCTGTCATTGACCAGGTGTCTAACGGAAACTGCTTGAGGGGAAGGGTCTGCTCCAAATGCAGCCCTTGGAGAGCTCAGGCCACAGCTGCTCTGCCCCGTGTGTCTGGTTAAAAGACCATGGCAGTGGGAGCAGATGAAACGCTTCACCTCATGTTAGACGTGAAGCAGAGACAGAAAGGAGGCAGTGGGTGAGCCATAGCTCTGAGAACATTCCCCCTGCCAAGCTACCTCCAGCTGGGCTCCACCCCTTGCTTCCCCATCCCCCAATAAGACCTTTGTGCTCTCAATCCATCTGGGGCTTAATCGATCCAGGAGGTCAGAACTCTCAGGATCTGTCTTCCTAGCAATGCCATCACAAACACCCTCTGTAGTGTCGTCCTTCTTTAACTGCCCGGGAATTCCATATACATTGTTGTTGCTAGCAATTCCTCCAGGCTCCGCCCAATAGTTACCTAGCAACAGCCTGCATCTCTGCCCCAGGTATGAGGCAGGAGCCAGGCCCATAAGCAGGAATGGTCAGCTCCCTTCTCTCTCTCCATCCTCCCCATCTCTCGTCCCCTCATGTCCCCAGCTGGCCTCCTTCTCTCCTCTTTTCTGTCTTGCTGTCTTTCTCTGACCTCCTTCCTCTGCCTCTGCCCCTTTCCAGGTCTCTTCTCTGCTCCTAGTCCTGCCGCACGGCTTGGTTATTCAGGAGGGCAGCTCGGCAGGGCCTGCTGAGGTGCTCCCTCCTGAGTTATAAAACACAACACCCAATCCAGTGGGCAGTAGAACCAATCACCTCAGACAACAAACCTAGCGATGCTCGGGCAAGGCTGGCTTTCCATGTTCAACCCCTCGCATAAGACATGAAACCCTCCTCAAGCAGGATGTCAGCAAAGCTAAAGTGTGAATTGACTGCTCAGTGATCCACCTGGGAAGTCTCGTCCATTAGGAAGCCTCGGGGCTGAGCCTCACATCTTGAGTCTCACATCTTGATGGAGGGATGCCACATACCCTGTTCTGACACGGGACCAGTTCAGAGGCTCAGGCCCGAATCTCCAGCCCTCCGAATCCTGGACACCAAATGGAGTCAAGGCACCAGGAGCTGCCTGTTAGAGGACAGCCACCAGTTCTCAACCTCCCCTTCCTGTCTCTCCACACCCAGACAGCATTCTGCATGGTCTTTCTGGCCTTGATTTGTGTAAAGTTGCTTCCTTTTTCCTTCTTCAGAGCCAAAGTGAGAGATGGTGGTGTATATGAGAGTGTGTGGTAAAGAAACTGCTTACATGACCACTCTATAATCTGGTAAAGATTTTATTGTAGATATGAGAGAAAGAACAGCTAGAAGTATCTGGAAGAATCTAGAGCAGAGAGAGGAAGAAGTAGACCAAGTATTGACCAGGAGACTAGACATGGCCTAGGAAAGATAGATGATAGATAGATAGATAGATAGATGACAGATAGATAGTAGATGATACATAGATTAGATAGTAGATAGATGATAGATAGTAGATGATAGATTAGACAATAGATAGATGACAGATAGTAGATGATGGATAGATGATAAATAGATAGATTGGTAGATGTTAGATAGATGATAGACAATAGATAAATTGGTAGATGATAGCTAAATGATAGATGAGATGAATAGTAGATGACAGATTGGTAGATGATAACTAGATGATAGTAGATAGATGACAGATAGATAGTAGATGATAGATAGATGATAAATAGATTGGTCAATGTTAGCTGATAGTAGAAAATAGATTGGTAGATGATAGGCAGATAGATGAGATGAATAGTAGATGACAGATTGGTAGATGATAACTAGATGATAGATGATAGATTGGTAGATGATAGATAGGCAGATAGATGAGATGAATAGTAGATGACAGATTGGTAGATGATAACTAGATGATAGTAGATAGATGACAGATAGATAGTAGATGATAGATGATAAATAGATTGGTCAATGTTAGCTGATAGTAGACAATAGATTGGTAGATGATAGATAGGCAGATAGATGAGATGAATAGTAGATGACAGATTGGTAGATGATAACTAGATGATAGATGATAGATTGGTAGATGATAGATAGGCAGATAGATGAGCAAGAGCTAAGAGGAGAAAGCCCAGCAAAAGAGATGAGGTGCAGGAAGAGAAGAAGATGGTAGGGCCTGTGGAGGGTGAGTAGCTGGGGGATGGGAAGGGCAAGGAGACATGTAGGGGCTTTGAAGTATATAACAGGTACTTGTAAGTAGGGACCGAGGGATCCTGGAGGCCTGCATTGGCTTTCTATGGCAGATATATGCCAAGGGAGCCATATGTCCCTTCTGCCAGAGGTTAGAGAAAGGAACTCGTCTTGGCAGATGGAAACCAGTTTCACAGGTTCCCGAGGAATGCGAGCTTTTATCTAACCCAGAAATCCTGCTGAAGTCCATGCTGAGTTCATCTCTGGATATGTGGACAATATGAGGCCTAACAGGCAGGCCCCAGCCAGTGGTTTTCCTTGGGATTCAAGACATGGCTATAGAGGTCCTGAGACCTACAGGAGAATGGTGTGGGTTGGGTCTAGAATCATACTTCCCTACAATGACTGATGATCCAGAGACAGGCATCGTGGGAAGGGGAACTGTTCTTGCGTCAAAGCCAACTCTTGCTAGATGGGTGATCTCAAATAAACCACCCCAGGGAGACAATGTGTCACAGTAGTTTGGGAGGGTTTCTGGGGAGACCTGAGCCTAAAAGATCTTAAAACCATTAAAACCACAACAGGCCTACACTGGTGGCACCACAGCACTGTCATGACGGCACTCAGGAGTCTTCTGGGACTGTGTATATCCTGTGTAGAAAATATGGATTCTCTAAAGCATCCTATGCTCTTGTGCCCTGACAGCCCCACTGCCATGTTTTATTTTATTTTTTTTAAAATCTCTTTTTTTAATTAATTTATTATTATTTCTAAGTTCACTGTAGCTGTCTTCAGACACACCAGAAGAGGGCGTCAGATCTCCTTACAGATGGTTATGAGACACCATGTGGTTGCTGGGATTTGAACTCAGGACCTTTGGAAGAGCAGCCAGAGCTCTTAACCACTGAGCCATCTCTCCAGCCCCCATGTTTTACTTTTAAGACTGAGAAGAGATTTCATGGAAAACGTCACCACCCACCTCTGTTCCAACATGATCAGAGGTCACAGGTCTGTGCACACTTTGGCCTGAGCACTGACAGCACCTACATTTTATGGGGCCTGAAGAACGTTGGGGCCCCGTCATCCACATAGACGTCATTACAGCCTTGGTGGTTCAGCCGCTCTCATGCCCTCATTCCTGTATGTTCTCATTTAACATCCAAAAGACCAAAACATGCTCTCAGGGGTGCTCTCACAGGTCTTCCCGGAAGGGTTTAGGCTTGTGGGTGGTGAGGCTGGGTGGATTCTCCTTTGGTTTGTCTCTATATAATGCTGGATGTAATGCTAGCACTCTCTGGAGGTGGGGCTGTGATTTTTCCAAGATGAGTTCTTGTGGGAACATGAAGAAATGGATTCCCAGTCATCATTTTCATTGTTAAGCACTGACTGAATATACTGAGTACACTCAAGGCACCAAATCTACAGGGTTATCTACAAGTTCTCTGCTTTTATCTAGTGACCAAGCTAGCTCAGTCAGCCAACAGGGTCTCAAGGGAGGGAATGAGGATTGAAAATGAGGAACATCAATTAGACGACATTATAACATGACTCCAGCCCGCACTGGGCTGAAGCAGCTTTATTTCTCTCCAGCCTGCTTTTATATCAGTCTGGGAACATCCCAAAACCATGGCCCGTTCTTAGATCAAAGACAAAGTAATCAAGTGAAGCAATAAACAAGGAGATCACACAGGATAGCAATCAAGCAAAGGAGTAAGCGAACAGATCACATAAGGTAGTAATTCAGCAAAGCAGTAAACGAAGCCCAAGGTCACTGTTTCTAGTATTCTTATCTGAGTCTACTTCCTTGTCCGAGCCCAGGGACAAATGCCAAATTCCTAGAAGGGGCACCAAAAGCTCTCAACAATCTGGTATCAATGAGAACAATGTGGCTCACAGTAGAAAAATCACGTATCTGAAGTCCTGGAACTGAAGCTAGTGGAGCTGACCTACCAGCTGGTGCTTTGTTCTAAGTCCCTTGAATGAATAAACAGCTCCTTCTGTAAGCTGCTTTTGCTTTACCTCCCAGGCCCTGTTGCTGTTACAATAAGAAGAAAGTGGCCTTCCGCAGGGAGTCGTGGTATGCACGCATGTCACTTTGATTGTATCTGTGTAATTGTTTGTTTTTTTTCCTTTTTTTTTTTTTCATTTCCAACCATTCTTCAGAGATCCCTCACAGACTCTGTAATTTGCTCCTTGAATCAGCCTGACAAGCTGGTGAGAGAGGGTCTCGCTGTGTTTGCAGGAGGCTCATGGAGGCTGTGACTCCATCAAGCAATGAGTGGGAGGCTGGGACAAGGTGTGCTGGCTGCTCTGTCTGAGTGACATCAGGGAAGTGAGGGGCAGGCCTTGGGGCTGGGGCCCAGGAGCTGTACCAGAGAGAAGTCAGTCAAGAAAGCTTCTCTTTCCTTCCTTCCTTCCTTCCTTCCTTCCTTCCTTCCTTCCTTCCTTCCTTCCTTCCTTCCTTCCTTCCTTCCTTCCTTCCTCAGAGTTTCTAGACTGGTCATAGCGCATCACACATCAAGTTCTATTGTTATGTGTGGTCTGACAGCATTCTGTCTAAGTTCCCCTAGTTACCTGGCAACAGCAGGTATGCTCCGCCCCACAGTTACCTGGCAACAGCCAGATAGGCCTGGCCCCCTACAAAAGGAGCTGCTTGCCCCTCTTCTCTCTTGCCTCTCTCTCTTACTCTTGCTTCCGGCTTGCTTCTCTCTTGCCCTCTTGGGCTCTTCCCTTCCCCTTTCCCTTCCCCCATCTCTACGCAGTCACAGCCGACCTCTACTTTTCTACTTTCTCCTCTCAGCCTTTCTCTGCCTCTACTACCCTCTTAACCCCCTCACCATGCCCTGAATAAACTCTAGTCTATACTATACTGTCATGTGGCTGGTCCCTGGGAGGGGGGGAGGGATGCCTTGGCGTAGGTCCACTGAGGCACTCCCTCCCCCACATCTTACCACACCCCCATGGAACATATTCTTTTATCTCTTTATCTCTTTATAAACACATCACTGACCTTATCATCTTTGTATCTAGTCACTCACCCCCTCACACACCTGGAGCTAAGTAAGACTAGGGTGGAGACTGAGAAAGAGCAGAGCCCATGTTCCTGTTGAATAATAATAATAAACTGTTTCCCTGGGAGATTATGGCCTTGTTGTTTACCCTTCTGGGCTGGATCGCCAGGCCAGGGTCACGCTAAGCTGCAGCTGTTTTTGTAGCATGTGATTGGCATATGACTTGGTGACCATGCTGGCCTCCCCTCCCCACTGCCTCAGAAAAATCAGCCCCTCTGCTTGCTGTCTCTTCTCATACGGCTTCTCCCCATATAAATCCATGCTGCTTGGACTTCTGTGAGCCAGCAATAGCTCCCTCCTACCCTCATGCTGTCTGCAAAAATAAAGTTTTAGTACATATTTGCTTACATGATTTTAACTTGTTTCAAAACTATCTTTTAAAAAGGAGTGTATATGTGGGTGCAGACTGATTCTACTGGGGTGCCCCTGGAGGCTACCTACAAAGGGGTTGTGGGGCTAGGTTGTGAAGAACTTCACACAGCTTCAAATTAAGCATGGTAATGGCCTTGAGACCTTCCTAATTACTCGAGAATGAGTTTCCCACCAGCTCTGACTACGCCTTGAATATTCTGATTGGGGGTTGGGGGGGTCTGGGAGTTGTCCAGATTTGGTATGATGTATCAGAATTCAGAACCACGAGGTTTTCCATATCCAAACAATGTGGGAACATGTCACTGCATTCTGGAGAGTGTTCTGGGCTCGTGAAGACTGTGTGTCTATATGGATTTTTCTTCCCAGTTGATTATAAGACATGGGCAGTCTAGGAGAGCTTTCATGCAAGCCAGCAGTGACTGGAACAGAATCCTCCGAAGATATAAAGGAATCAATGTCTACACGCTGGAATTCCTCTGTGGGAATGCCTGACAGTGTGAGTGTGGAAACAGAAAGACCCTGTCTTCCCTATCCTTGTGCCTAACTTTGAGTGTGAGTGTGTGAGTGTGTGTGTGTGAGAGAGAGATAGAGATAGAGACAGAGAGACAAAGAGAGAGGGAGAGGGAGAGAGAGGGGCAGAGAGGGAGGGAGAGAGAATTATTGGTTGAGGACAGCGTTTGCGAAGGATGACCTGACCTCGGTTCCAAGAGGGCTGGAACATTGGCCTCTGAGCTCATCTGAAATACTCGAGGGAGGGTGGCAGCCCGGATGGCCAAGGACTCCTTAGAGAGTGCAGTTTCAGGGGCTGGCTAGTTAAAGAGGACTCAGAGCATGTAAGAGCATACCTCTGGCCGCTTAGAAGACTGTTGTAGCTCTTTAGAAATCAGGCTTGATTTTCGCAGCCTGGGGTTGGAACCTGGGTTTACTAGGGATTTGCTCGTGGTCTTTGCACGGAAGAAAATGGGTTTTCATTACAAGCAATGAGTTATGATGAAGGCATGTACACCAAACAGAACTCTGATCTGGATCTGCAGCAGCTAATCCAGGACGGACCCTTTGTGTGCAGCTTTGAGGGACAGCTGCCCCAGCTTCCGGTTTACAACCAGAGGAAGAAGGGGAAGCAGTGTCCCAGAGCCCCCAGCCCATCACACACACACACTGCTCACACCCAGTTTCTCCTGTGGCTCCCTCCATGTCCCTCTGATGCTTTCCCTGCCCCCAGGGGAGGAGGTTCCCCGCTGCCACCTGCCTTTGGAGTCTGCTGAATCTTAGGTGACAATGGCTGATCTGTCAGTGCAAGCCTTTGCTGGCTCTCCTTTGGACTGTCTTTATTTCCTTTGAAGCATGATCCTGATCAAAAGAGAAATGGGCTAACCTGGATTTTGCCTGGAACCAACTCCCTAAACTACTGAGGCAATCGGAGGGGGGTGGAGGGTAGGGGGTGAGGGGGGTGGGGTGGGGGAGGGGGGTGGGGTGGGGGAGGGGGGTGGGGAGGGGGAGGGGGAGGGGGGGAGGGATGGGAAGAGGATTGCCAGAAATGGGGACAGGCATGTAAGGCAAGAGCTAGGCCCTGAGTCTATGACAAGAATTTGTAGCAGGGAATTATCCCCGAGCCCCTCAATTGGCCACTCATTGTCAGTGTCATGTGCCAGGTTTGGTGAGGGTTGGTAGGTCCTGCTGTGCCCAGTATTAGGCGTTTGTCTGTTTGCATAACTCAGGGAGGGAGTGATATCTCATGTTCATCAGCTGCTTCCAAAAGTTCATGAGTTGGGAATTTTTAAAAATGCTTTTGATAGACTTGTATGTCCATATTTTCTAAATTTAACTTGGCACATTAACTTGGTGGCCATCTTTAATTCGCAGCACAACATATGTTTGTGCTATGCCTTGTTTGCTTGCAAGGGCAAGATGCACTCTTCTTTTTTTTTTTGGATTTTTCGAGACAGGGTTTCTCTGTGTAGCCCTGGCTGTCCTGGAACTCACTCTGTAGACCAGGCTGGCCTCGAACTCAGAAATCCACCTGCCTCTGCCTCCAAGTGCTGGGATTACAAGCGTGCGCCACCACACCTGGCTCGCACTCTTCTTTTTTGTCTTAGCATTTGCACTGAAACCACAACAGGCTGCTTATAGCCTGGAGCCATGGTGTTTTATAGCCATTAGTTTTCATGGCATTGGATTCTTTGGAAGAAGGCAGCCCAGGGAGTCTTTGGAAGGCCCCTCCATGTCTGTCTAGTATCTGCTCAGGACTGTCTTCAGGTTTATATCTTTGGTGAGCACGACAAGGTCAAGCTACACTAAACTTATTAATTTCTCATTGATTTGATCAAATATCCGATAAAGCATCAAGGGAGGAGAGGAGATTAGTTTTGCTCATGGTTTCGGTCCTTCGTGTGAGACTCTACTCATTCTCGGTCAAAGGTGAGGCAGAATGTTATTGGTGGTGGGAGACTGTCATAGAAGCTTCACATCACAGCGTGAAAACAGGAAAGAAAGGGAAGGAGGAGAGAGAGAAGGGGAGGGAAGGGGGGGAGGAGAAAGGGGGAGAGGGAGAGAAGGTGGAGAGAGAGACAGAGAGACACACAGAGAGTGGAAGAGAGAGAACGCAAGCATGGGAGAGGGAGACACACATACAGAGACAAAGAGAGACAGAGAGATAGAGAAAGAAAGAGGAAAGAGACAGCAGAAAGAGAGGGAGGAACAGAAACAGAGAGGGGGAGGGAAGGAAGGAGAGGGAGAGAGATAAAAGGGGAGGTAGAGAGACACAGAGAGACACATAGAGTGACAGAGACGGAGCGAGGGAGAGAGAGAGAGAAAGGGGAAAAGAGAAGAAGAGGGGAATAGACAGAGACACACAGAGAGAGGAAGAGAGAGAGAGCTCAAGTATGGGAGGGACACACACACACACACACACACACACACACAGAGAGAGAGAGAGAGAGAGAGAGAGAGGAGAGAGAGAATGAGTGACAAGAAGGGTCAGGGATAAGATACTCCCAAGCACTTGCTCTAGGAACCGACTTGCACATGTCTTTCAGTCAGAACCTTCCGATCCATGAACCTTCAACAGGGACAAACTATATCCAAACTGCACAGTGACATAAAAACCATGTCAGGCTCAGTATATGATGCCATGGGTGGTCCTGGCATTACTGTACCCCAGGACCACAGTCACACCAGTGACGGCGGTTCAATAAAGGGTTCATCAGGCCTTTCTGTAAGAAGTTCACACCTACAGGAAATCTCTTGCTTATATCTCAGACACCAACCAACTGAAGGCCAGAGCGGGTTTGATTGGTAAAATGGTGATCTGCTCGTGCTAGGTTTGAGCTGGAACTAGCTCTCACTGGCGAGGCTGAAGGCCTTTGAGATGAATGGGTCGGGGCCAGCCCGTTTCAGGAAGTGCTGTCTCCTCTTGCTTCCAGGATGCAGGAACCCCTGCAGCTGTGTTCTCTGTCCAGCCTTGGTCACTTTTCTCTGGGAGGAAACTTCTTGGTGGCGGATTCTAACCAGCCTAATGCATATTCGGCTTTCTGCTCAGGAGACATGTGAGGTAATGGTTGACTCTAGAAAGACAGAGAGAGGATACTGCCTGGGAGTATAGGGCAGGATGTAAGAGCACAGACCTGGTCCTTTATTAACCACTACTTCATGGTTTTTGTTTTTTGTTTTTAGATTGATTTATTTGGTATAAGTATACTGTAGCTGTCTTCAGGCACACCAGAAGAGGGCGTCAGATCTCATTGTAGATGGTTGTGAGCCACCATGTGGTTGCTGGGATTTGAACTCAGGACCTTTGGAAGAGCAGTCCGTGCTCTTAATCACTGAGCCATCTCTCCAGCCCCACCACTGGTTCATGTAAAGTACGTCGTACGCAAATAAAGCAAATTCCTTTTGAACTTGCTGTCATGATGGCATTGAGCAAGACCCAAGGGGGCAGCTGCTGGTTGTTTGGTCTTTTAGCATTTTAGGGCGAATATTTTCTGTCTGGTGAGTTCACACAGTGAGGAATTCTTTGCCAATTCTCTGCATTTAAACGAAGCCCAAGGTCCCACCTTTAAAGTTTACTTAGGGGAATTAGATATCACATGCCACCCTGCTTTAACAGACGTGACACATGCATCATGCTCCCACAGGTTGTGTGTCCTTCTTCTCCATGCTTGGGACCAGAAATGTTTTAGGTTTTTTTTTTTTAAAGAATTTTGGAATATTTGTATATAGTTATTGGGTAAGTGGTAAGACTTAAATCTAACCAGGGAATCCATTCATATTTCATATACACATATATATATATATATATATATATATATATATATATATATATATATATATATATATATATATAATTTATATATATATATTATAGTTCATATATACTTTATGCAGTGTATAGTCTTAAGTAATAGTTTATGGAATTTTTAAATAATTTTATGTATGAAACAAAATCTCAAGGTGTGATGTCATTTTTGTATTCTAGATGTTTAAGATTTAGGACCTTTCACAGCCCTTAAAGACTAGAAGATGGCTGGCAAACTGAGGAGGTTTTGAGATGTTGTTGGGTCAGGAAGACTCTGAATTCATGAATGGATGAGCCCACTGATTTGGAGGCACTTTTGGGAGAAAGTGGAAATGCTAGAGAATGTGTCCTCGTTGGAGGAAGCTGGCGGGTGAAGCCTTGACTCTCCTCCTCCCTCTCTGCCTCCTCTCTGCAGTGAGGGACCTGCCCCTTGCTCTGGTTTTCCTGATGATTCTCTGCCTCACTGCAGGCTGACTGTGGACTAAAACCTGTAAAACCATGGGCTGCAATAAATCTTTCCACCTTAAGTTGCTTTTGTCTTGTATGTTTTCAATGAGAACACAAATACAGCTGCCTTTCGGATTTGGGACTAAGAATGCCCATCTTGGGGTGGAGAGATGGCTCACTTAAGAACATTCACTACTTCCAGAGAACCTGAGTTCTGTTCTCAGTGCCAGTATCAGGTAGCTCACACATCCCTATAAGTCCAGCTCCAATGGATCTGACACCTTCTGCCCTCCATAAGTACCCACATACACATGGCATTCACACACACACACACACACACACACACACACACACACACACACACTAAAAACAAATATATAAAAAAGAATTCCCAACTAGTATAAAAGCCAAGTCCTACTCAGTGTATACAGCAAAATACGAATTTCTCCTTTAAAAATCTCAATGCCAGGGGCTGGAAAGATGGCTCAGCAGATAAGGGGACTTGGCAGGGGTGGGACTCAGGTTCACGTCCCTGAACTCACAAGGTCTCTTACAACTATTTGTAACTCCAGTTCCAGGGTATCCGATGCCTTCTTTTGAGCTCTGCTGGAGTAGGCACACAGGTGATATACATTGGCAAAACACTCGTTCACATAAAATAAAATAAATGAATACTAAAAAATGTTTAAATCTTGATGCCACTTTTTGCACTGGGAGTTTGGAAGGACCCACACACCACACTAGCAGTCTGAAAAATGCCCAGAAAAGAAGCAGATGAGGTTTGATTAGCAAGCAAGGAAAAAGATCCTGGTCCTTCCTTTTATGAGGAGACTCAGAGAGAGTGCAGGAAGAGCCTGGACTGTCCTGGGTGGATGGCAGGGAGGCTCAGAGGAGGCTGAGGGGTGGTCTAGATAACGCCATTCTGCTCCTCTGTGTCACGTTAGAGGGCTCTTCCAGAAGCAGCGTCTTGGGAGGGTTCTGGCGTGCACATTGGAAGGAGACCAGCTCTAAGGAAGACATGGATGGAGATGGGGCAGGGTGGGTCCCTACTACTTGCTAGGTGCTGTCTTCATGTGTGTGCCTTGAAGATGGAGGCAGTGGCCTACTGTCCATTGTGGGAGGAAGGCGCCTGTGAGGCAAGGTCCTTGCTTAAGAAGGTTTGTGTTGAAGACCCAGAAATGGATCCACACACCTATGGCCATTTGCTCTTTGACAAAGGAGCGGAAAACATCCAGTGGAAAAAAGATAGCCTTTTCAACAAATGGTGCTGGTTCAACTGAAGGTCAGCAGGCAGGAGAATGCAAATTGATCCATTCTTATCTCCTTGTACTAAGCTCAACTCCAAGTGGATCAAAGACCTCCACATATAACCAGACACTCTGAAGCTAATAGAAAAGAAACTGGGGAAAACCCTTGAGGACATAGGCACAGGGGAAAAGTTCCTGAACAGAACACCAATAGCTTATGCTCTAAGATTAAGAATTGACAAATGGGATCTCATAAAATTACAAAGTTTTTGTAAGGCAAAGGACACCATCAAAAGGACAAAATAGCAACCAACAAATTGGGAAAAGATCTTCACCAACCCTACATCTGACACAGGGCTAATAGCCAATATATACAAAGAACTCAAGAAGTTAGACCCCAGGGAACCAAATAACCCTATTAAAAATGGGGTACAGACCTAAACAAAGAATTTTCACCTGAAGAAAATCGGAAGGCTGAGAAGCACCTTAAGAAATGCTCAACATCATTAGCCATTAGGGAAATGCAAATCAAAACAACCCTGAGATTTCACCTCACACCAGTCAGAATGGCTAAGGTTAAAAACTCAGGAGACAGCAGGTGCTGGCCAGGATGTGGAGAAAGAGGAACATTCCTTCACTGCTGGTGGAATTGTAAGATGGTACAACCACTATGGAAATCAATCTGGTGGTTCCTAAGAAAACCGGGCATGACTCTTCCGGAGGACCCTGCTATACCTCTCCTGGGCATATACCCAGAGGATTCCCCAGTGTGCAATAAGGACACATGCTCCACTATGTTCATAGCAGCCTTATTTATAATAGCCAGAAGCTATATATGGAAATAACCCAGATATCCCTCAATGGAAGGATGGATACAGAAAATGTGGTATATATACACAATGGAGTACTATTCAGCAATTAAAAACAATGAATTCATGAATTTTTTAGACAAATGGATGGAACTGGAAAATATCATCCTAAGTGAGGTAACACAATCACAAAAGAATACACATGGAATGCAATCATTGATAAGTGGATATTAATTAGCCCTGAAGCTCTGATACTGAAGTTACAATTAGCATATCAAATGATTCCCATGAAGAAGGAAGAGGAGGGCCCTAATCCAGGAAAGGCTTGATCCAGCATTGTAGGGGAGTACCAGGACAGAGAAAAGGGAGGGGGAAAGATAGGAGAATCGATGGAGAGAAGAGGACTTATGGGACATATGGGAAGGGGGGAACTGGAAAAGGGGAAAGCTTTTAGAATGTAAACAAAGAATATAGAAAATAAATATAAAAAAAAGAAGGTCTGTGTTGAACTCAGGCCATTTGGATTCTCCTCCCCGAGTGGGCTCATTTGCATACCATCTCTTCCTGCTCGTGAACATTGCTTGCTCTGTGGTGGTACAGTCCTGGCCTAGGGCTTCTCCTCCCTGGAAGCCCTGGGTTAATGAGTGCTGTGGCCAGCCATCTGTTTTCTGCAGAGAAGTCAGTGGGTATTTGCTTTCTGTCAATTTTCAGGGCACTAGGAGTCTTGAAAGGAGGCGTTCAGAGTCCTCCCTTTCCTTCCTGGAGATGGGGACAGCAGGACTTTGGGCTGTGACTTGCTTCTTCAGCAACGCTCAGCTCTGCATTTTAGAGACAAAAGCCAGTCCTTCAGAGTGTCTTTTGCTGTGGTTCACAAGTATATGTTCCTGAGGGACTTTGGTCAAAGAAGGCAGGAAGGGACTGCTCTGGTGGTTGAATCATCCAAGAGAAACCTGAATGTAGGTGAAAGGTGAAATGAGGGGTAGTGGTTATCTGTAAAGTGCAGGCTCCAGGAAAGGTCTGGGCCTGTGGTCAGTGGTCAGCACAGCCAAGGCCCGCAGGCTGATGTGGAGATAGCCTCTGTGAGGTGTGGCCTGTGTCCTGTACCCTCAGAGCAATGTCTTGATTTTGTCCACTCTGGGCTTCTCTCTACCACACCCCACCAATATTTGGTCAGATTTTGATCGCGCTGCCTCAGCGTGGTGAAAAGTTGGTGCATTCAGGGTCCTCCCTCGTATAGCCAAGAGGATCATGGGAGATAGCGACCACTATCCTTACCCCTGACCATGTATAGGTCAAGAAGACTCAGTCTTGCTGTGTATGTGGTGGCCGGTGACCCTGAGTCCCCAGGCTGTCACCGCCAACCAGAAGGGTAAGGAACTCAGCTTCATCCTGAGGAACCCAGCCGTGTCTTCACCACTGTGAGTCTACCCCAACCACAGCCATGGACAGAACGAGGCTCACTCAGGTGTATCAACAGCTCTGGAAGCTGAGAGATAAGGAAGCAGGGGCCAGTTGTGGGCAGCCGGGAGGTGAGAAAGATACTTCAAAAGGTGACAGGGGAGGGAGCGGACTGTGGGTCCCAGGATGCTCTGGGAGACAGTTCTCTCCTGTTCCTTATGGAACAATGTGACCTGGCCTTGCTGTCTCAGGCTCCTCGTCACCTTGTTGAGATGAGGGGCTATTACTCACTGCCTGGAGGCCTGGGCCTTCAGAACCTGTTGTGTGGAGCACAAAGTGCTGTGAACCTCAGTTCTCTGCACCTCCTGTGGAAATGCAGGGTCTGGGACATCAGAACATGAGGAGGAAGTTCTGGGCTCTGTCTGCAGGCCCAGGCCTATCTCCTCAGGGGACTAGTTCCTAGGGCCAGGTCTGGTCACGTGCTCCCTTCCCTGCATAACCCTGGAGGAGAAAATGGAGCTATCTCCTCTCAAGTACCCCATCTCTTACTCTTTCACCCTCCCTGTGTGCCCCTGCCTTCTAAGTACTGGGTCCTGATGCATGTTTTTGCTTCACCAGGTTGTCTGGCCCTGGATGCCGGTGCCAAGCTAGAATTGAGAGCAGCTGCAGCAGGTCCAGGCCTGAGCTGGGAGTGGAGCAAGGCAGGGGAACAAGGCCAGGAGGTGGCAAGGTTGACATGACCTGAGCCAGCAGCTTTAGGCTCCCTAAGTTCTCTACACCTGGAGTAGGTTGGGCGTCGGTGCTGTTCCCAGGGGTAAGGGCCACTAACCCAGAGCCGAGGCAGGGCCTGCTTCTTGCTAGAATTCACCCGACACCAGCTGTCTTGTGCTCTTGGGTCCTCGTAGCTCAGGCTGGGACTTTTTGAGTCCTCTGTGTTCATGAGTCTGTGCTGGCTCTGCAGCAGTGGCTGACAGGACTGGAAGCTTTTCTTTGCGCTCAGCCTTCTCAGATGTCAGTATTGTCCTAAAACAACCATCATGGAGCATGTGATCGCTTCCACTGTGCAGGAGAGGCCACTGAGGCGCACGGAGAGTCAGCTACATGTCCAGCTACTGTCGATAGAATTATGTTCATTTACACTTTGACCAGGCTGGAGTTTACTACGTGTTTGGGGGTCTGGAGACATGGCTCAGTAGTTAATAGCACTGACTCTTCCAGACCACTCTAGTTTGGTTCCCAGCATCTATGGCAATTCACAGTTATGGAAGCTGAGCTCCAGGGGATCCAATATCCTCTTCTTGCTTTTGAGGGTACATCCACACACATGGCACATGTCTAAACACACACAATCACACACATGCACACACACACACTAATAATCTAGGGCATCTGCTATTCTTTCAGAGGACATGAATTTAGTTTCCAGAAGCCATGTTGGGGAATTCTCAACTCTAGCTCCAGAGGAACTGACTCCTCTTCTGGCTACTACAGATACCTACACGAATGTGTGTGTGTATACATGTGTGCATGCATACACACATACACATAAAAATTAATATTAAAAAATATGTAAAGGTTTGGCAAGCTGGACTGAATTAGTACCATACCGCTGTGGACTGTTGTGCCTACTTCTGTTCGCAGGGACCTATGTTTCTTAAGGTGACTGCTAATACCTGCAGGGCAGACGGTATTCTGGCATTAGGGTGGACACCCTCACTTCCATACAACCCCCAACACTTCAGTGTGAGGATAGACTGTCCCGTCCCTATGCTGCCCAGTCTTAGCAAGCTTGGTACAGCCCTTCATGTGCCCTCTGGGCAAACAGTTTGCTCTGGCCTCACTCCACTCACCAGCAGCAGCCGACTCCTGATGCAATTGACTGGGTTCAGCCCTAGCAGAGTGAAAAATTACTTCAAAAGTGGTAAACAAGCCCAACCCCATCCAGGGCACATGCCAGTCTTCACAGAACTGTTCTGTTGCTACAAGCTGGGAAGCTGGGGATGGTTCCTGTCTTGTAGCTTGCCTCTATCTTGCTTAATCTTTTGAGAATGTAGATGTATTAGTCAGGGTTCTCAGAGTCACAGAACTTATGGGCAGTCTCTATATAGTAAAGGAATTCGCTGATGACTTACAGTCTGTAGTCCAACTCCCCAACAAATGCAGCAGCTATGGATGGAAGTCCAAGGATCTAGCAGTTTCTCAGTCCCACAAGGAAGCAAGCAGAGAGAGCGAATCTTCCTTCTTCCAATGTCTTTATGTAGGTCTCCAGCAGAAGGTATGGCCCAGATTTAAAGTGTGTGCCACCATGCCTGGATGTGGGACTAGCTTTGTCTCAGATGACCTTGAACTCAGAGATCTCCCCTGTCTTAATCTTCTGGGATTCATAGCCACTAGGCCTCAAGATCTCCATGTCAAGATCCAGGTCAGAAACTTGTATCTCCCAGCCTCCAGATTAGGATCACAGGTGAGCCTTCCAATTCTGGATTGTAGTTCCTTCTAGATACAGTCAAGTTGACAACCAGGAATAGCCACTACAGTGGAAGATCAATGGATAAACGTTATTTACCATCTATCAATTCTTTGTTTATGGACTTGTTGGCTAACCACTGTCACCAGCATCATCACCACCGTGAGAGAGGACATCTTGTCTGTACTATTGTCTCAGCTGCTTTAGAACAACAAGCTTAGACTAACAGAAAATTTAATTGTATCGCTCTTTGAAGATCTTCCATCTGGGACCAGACTGTGGGTTCAGGCCCACTCCCTCTGGGGGCTTCAGGAGGGTCTTCCCTTCCCTTTTCTGGATCCTAGTATTGCTGGCCATCCTTGGCATCCCCTTAGTGTGTCTCAAAGTCACCTTGCCTCTCTGTATGTTTTTCTCTGTGCTTGAGTTTCTCTTCTGTACATGGACACAAGTCAGCAGGTTAGTGAGCGTCCACCCTAATGCGCTTGCTTTTACTTGCTTTTGTATAGTTCCAAATAAAGACACAGGAACTAGGTGTTAAGATTTCAACATCTCTCTCTGCCTTGGGAGGGCCTATTTGCTGCCTTACCTTTAACAAGTTGTTAATGTCAGCTGGGATTCATTTTCTTTTATCTTTATTTGTTAAATCACTAGCTGACTAAATGAGCTGCTATAGGAATAAGGTGTTTGTTATGGAGTCAGGCACTTTCCTCTGCAGTGTGAGAGCTGCCATCCCCACCCTGTTACTGCCCTTGTGCAAATACAGGCTCCAGGGTCTTGGGGGTAAGGGGTGTTGGTGTGAGAGTGATCAGGGATGGTGAGAGTTAAGGCTGGTCCCTCTGCAATCCCCATTCCTCCTCAGTTTGCCTGAAAACCCTAGGGGGTGTAGTGGCTTCCTGGTTGTCAGCCTGACTATATCTGGAACGAACTACTATCAAGAATTGGAAGGCTCACCTATGATCCTAATCTGGAAGCTCAGAGATACAAGTTTCTGACCTGGGTCTTGGCATGGAGATCTTGAAGCATAGTGGCTATGAATTCCAGAAGATTAAGACAGGGTCTCTGAGTTCAAGGTCATCTGGGATTAAAGTGTGATAGCACATGCCTTTAATCTGGGCCACACCATCTGCTGGAAATCTACATAAGGACTTTGGAAGAAGACTCACTCACTCTTCCTTGCCTGCTTGCCTCGTGGGACTGAGCAACTGCTAGATCCTTGGACTTCCATCCACAACTGCTGCTGACCATTGTTGGGAGTTGGACTACAGACTGTAAGTCATCAACAAATTCCCTAATGATATAGAGACTACCCATACGTTCTGTGACTCTAGAGAACCCTGACTAATACAGAAGTTGGTACCAGGAGTGGTTCTAGAGGAGCAGAAGTATAAGGATGAATCTTTTAAAAATCTGGAGTTGGTTGGTTGATCCACCATCACCTTCAACTCCTGAAACCTCTCCAGATTCTCTCCCTCCTGGGAGCTCGGAGAACATTGAAGTCCTGTGGTTGAAACTATATTTCAAGCTTAAAGAAGCTAATGTCTTTGATTATATTGATGAATTAGGTGATTCGGTGGTGTACAAAACTTTCTCCAAGTTGGGGAAAAATGGAAAATGATTTTGCTGGCTGCTTGCTCTTAGCATCTCAGGGGAAAAAAACAATGAAGGAAAGGAAGGAGTTGTGTGCTAAAATTGAAAGGCTCCAGATGCAAGTAAACAATCTAAAAGTTGCTAAGTCTGTCCTTGAAGAGAATCTTCTCTCTAGCAGTCAGAGTTCAAGTTGCAGAAAATCAAACTGAAACTCTCACTATAAGGTTGGTTGAATTACAGCAAAAACTCAGGTCTCAGCTTCAGAGGGTGCCAGCAGTTAAAGTGAGGGCATTAATTGGCAAAGAATGGGATCCTATAACTTGGGGTGGGGATGTGTGGGAAGACCCTGTTGAAATTGAGAATTTTGAATCTTCATATTTTCAAGGATTTGCCCCACCCGAGGAAGTAGTACCCTCAGCGCCACCCTTGAAATAATGCCTTCTCCACATGGGGAAATTAATCCTCCAGAGCCTGATAAACCAGCAGTGACTTTTGCTCAAGAAAATGCCAGACAAGACAATACTGATGTTTCTCAAGGCCCACCAATAGTTTCTTCTAGACCTATAACCAGACTCAAGGTCAAACAGGCCCCTAGAGGGGAGGTAGAAAGTGTAGTTCATGAGGACATACACTGTACTACTAAGGAGCTTAATGAGTTTGTTAATTCATTCAAGCAGAAGTCTGGGGAATATGTGTGGGAATGGATTTTCAGAGTATGGGATAATGGTGGAAGGAACATAAAACTAGAGCAGGCTGAGTTTATTGGCATGGGCCCTCTGAGTGGAGATTCTAGGTTTAATATGGAAGCTCACACAGTTAAAAAAGGTGTCAGAAGTTTGTTTGAATGGTTGGCTGAAGTATTTATCAAAAGATGGCCTGCTGAAAAGGAGTTGGAGATGCCTGATATCCCTTGGTTTAGGGTTGACAAGGGATTTTAAGGCTTAGGGAAATTGCAATGCTAGAGTGGATACTTTCTGTAAAACCTAATCCTCCACAATGGGAAGATCTGGAAGATATGCCCTTCACCAGTCCTATAAGATGCAAACTGGTGAGAGGGGCAGCAGCACATTTAAAGAGTTTTGTTCTTGCCCTTTTCCTTGTGCCAGATCTTAGGGTTGGAGATGCTGCTGCTCAATTAGATGAATTAAACTCAATGGGTTTAATTGGACCCAGGAAACAAGGTAACAAGGCCAGTGGGCAGCATTGAATTGCCAGAGACAAGGTGATCATAGTTATTATAATGGACAGGGTAGACAAAACAGTGTTTATAATGACACATACCCCACAATGGTCAGCACAAGAGAGGTGGAATTTATAATGGCATAACTCACTTGGACCTTTGGTACTGGCTAATCAATCATAGTGTTTCCAGGCATGAAATAGATAGGAAACCTACTGCATATCTGTTTGATCTGTATAAGCAGAAAAATTCTCAAACAAATGAAAGAAAGGCCACAATAAATCATGGCAAAAGGCAATTTCAGCCAGTTAATCAATTTCCAGACTTGAGCTAGTTTGCAGATCCAGAACCCCTTGAATGAAGGGGTGGCCAGGTTCCGCTGAGGAAGGATCTTGATAAGATACCTAAAGGTTTAGTTGTTAGTCTTTCTCCAATTCTTCCCCAGAGGGACCTACGGCCTTTTACAAGGGTAACTGTACACTGGGGGAAAGGAAATAATCAGATTTTCCAGGGGCTATTGGATACTGGTTCTGAATTGACACTGATCCCTGGAGATCCCAAGAAACACTGTGGCCCTCCAGTTAAAGTAGGGGCTTATGGAGGACAGGTGATTGATGGAGTTTTGACTGATGTCTGACTCACAGTAGGTCCAGTAGGTCCCCAAACACATCCTGTGGTCATTTCCCCAGTTCCAGAATATATAATTGGGATAGATATACTTAGAAATTGGCAGAATTCTCACATTGGTTCTCTGACCTGTGGAGTAAGGGCTATAATGGTTGGAAAGGCAAAATGGAAGCCTTTAGAGTTTCCTCTGCCAAAGAAAATAGTGAATCAAAAACAGTATAGTATTCCTGGAGGAACTGCAGAAATTACTGCCATGATCAAGGACTTGAAAGATGCAGGGGTGATGGTTCCCACCACATCTCCCTTTAACTCTCCTATCTGGCCAGTGCAGAAGACAGATGGATCATGGAGAATGACAGTTGACTATTGAAAACTAAATCAGGCAGTAACTCCAACTGCAGCTGCTGTACCAGATGTAGTTTTGTTACTTGAGCAAATTAACACATCTACTGGTACCTGGTATGCAGCTGGTGAATGCTTTCTTCTCAGTACCTGTCCATAAGAGACACCAGAAGCAATTTCCTAAAGTTGGCAAGGCCAGCAGTATACCTTTACAATTTTGTCTCAAGGATATATTAACTCTCCTGCCCTGTGTCATAACTTAGTTAGAAGGGATCTTGGTCATTTGTCTCTTCCCCAAAATATTGGTGCATATTGATAACACTACTCTGATTGAACCAAGTGAGCAGGAAGTAGCAACCACTTTGGACCCATTGGTAACACATATGCGTATCAGAGGGTGGGAAATAAATCCAACCAAAATCCAAGGACCATCTACCTCAGTAAAATTCTTAGGAGTGCAGTGGTGTGGGGCATGCAGAGATATTCCTTCTAAGGTGAAAGATAAGTTATTGCACCTGGCTCCTCCCACCACCAAGAAGGAAGTACAATGTTTAGTGGGTCTATTTGGATTCTGGAGACAGCACATTTCTCACTTAGGTGTGTTACTCAGCCCTATTTACCAAGTGACTCGGAAAGCTGCAGACAACAACTCTCCCTTTGAAAAACAACTCTTGGCCTGCTATTGGGCCTTAGTGGAAACTGAACATTTGACAATAGGACACCAAGTTACTATGTGACCTGAACTACCCATCATGGACTGGGTGCTATCAGACCCTCCAAGTCATAAAGAAGGGCGTGCACAACATCAGTCTATTATCAAATGGAAGTGGTATATACGTGATTGGGCCAGAGCAGGTCCTGAAGGTACAAGAAAGTTACATGGAGAAGTTGCTCAGATGCCTATGGTTTCTACTCCTGTTACAATGCCATCTGCTGCCAAGCATGCACCTATAGCCTCATGGGGTGTTCCCTATGACCAGTTGACTGAAGAAGAGAAGACTAGGACCTGGTTTACTGATGGCTCTGCACGTTATGCAGGCACCACCCAGAAGTGGACAGCTGTAGCATTACAACCCCTTTCTGGGACAACCCTGAAAGATACAGGGGAAGGGAAAATCTTCACAGTGGGCAGAACTTCGGGCAGTACACATGGTATTACAGTTTGTTTGGAAGAAGAAATGGACAGATATATGGTTGTTCACTGACTCATGGGCTGTGGATTGGCTGGATGGTCAGGGACATGAAAAGATCACAATTGGAAAATTGGTGAGAAAGATATCTGGGGAAGAAGTATGTGGATAGATCTCTCCAAATGGGCAAAGGATGTGAAGATATTTGTGTCTCATGTAAATATGCTCACCAAAAGGTGACTTCAGCTGAGGAGGAGTCAACAATCTAGTGGATAAGATGACCCGTTCTGTGGACAGTCAGCCTCTTTCCCCAGCCATACCAGTTATTGCCCAGTAGGCACATGAACAAAGTGGCCATGGTGGCCGAGATGGAGGTTATGCTTGGGCTCAGCAACACGGACTTCCACTCACCATGGCTGACCTGACTATAGCTGCTGCTGAATGCCAGATCTGCCAACAGCAGAAACCAACACTGAGCCTCAGATATGGCACCATTCCTTGAGGTGACCATCCAGCAACCTGGTGGCAGGTTGACTACATTGGACCACTTCCCTCATGGAAAGGACAACGTTTTGTTCTTACTGGAGTAGATACTTATTCTGGTTATGGATTTGCCTTTCCTGCATGTAATGCTTCTGCCAAAACCACCATCCGTGGATTCACAGAAGCCTTATCTATCGTCATGGTATTCCACACAGTATTGCTCTGACCAAGGGACTCATTTCACAGCCAGAGAAGTGCGACAGTGGGCCTGCGATTATGGAATTCACTGGTCTTACCATGTTCCCCATCATCCTGAAGCAGCTGGTCTGATAGAAAGATGGAATGGCCTTTTGAAGACACAGTTACAGCGCCAATTAGATGGCAACAGCATGGAGGGCTGGGGTAGAGTTCTTCAGAAGGCAGTATATGCTTTGAACAGCGTTCAATATATGATACAGTTTCTCCCATAGCCAGGATCCATGGGTCCAGGAATCAAGGGGTGGAAAAGGGAATAGTTCCACTCACTATCACTCCTAGTGACCCTGTAGGAAAATTTTTGCTTCCTGTCCCCACAACTTTAGGTTCTGTTGGCCTAGAAGTTTTGGTTCCAGACGGGGGAGTGCTCCTACCAGGAGTCAAAATTCCTCTTTATAGATCACAGGGTCCTCAGCTCCTCTTGAGTGTAGACAAAGGCACCTGGCATGATCCTCCTCCTCTGAGGCTATCTTAAGCTGTGTGCTACCTTTGTTATTGAGTGAATGGATCCTAAGTGAGGCAGACCCATGGAGCGATGGAGCGCAGGAGTCAGCTGTTGGCATGGCCCTTATGCTGGGACGGTGACAGCACTTGGGGCACCTGTTGGCATGGACCTCTATTTGTGATGCGACTTTTGACTTGGAATGTGTAGCTTACTCTTTCCATGAGTTAAGAATGCCAGAATTAAGAAACAAAGGCAAGAAATCTTCCTTCAAGAGTCCTGAGAAAAAGAATAAATATGGGTATAATTTGCCCTACAAACTCCCTTTGTAAGATCATTACCCAGTGTGCTCGTTGGGTTTTGGTCAACTTGATAGATGTGCCAGGGAAGAGGGAATCTATTATTATTGTTTATTATTATTATTATTATCATTAAATTTGTTTTCCAGTTCAGTCGCTATTCCCCTCCCAGTCAACCCTCCAACAGTTCCTCATCCCATTCCTCCTCCCCTGTCTCCAAGAGGATGTCCCCACTAGACCTCAGCACTCCCTGGGGCTTCAGGTCTCTCAAGAGTTAGGTACAGCTGCTCTCACTGAGGCCAGACAGGTAGTCCTTTGCTGTGTATGTGTTGGGGGCCTCAGACCAGCTGCTGTAGGCTGCCTGGTTGGTGGCTCAATGTCTGAGAGACCTCGGGCATCCAGGTTAGTTGAGACTGCTGGTCGTCCTATGGAGTCGTCCTCCTCCTCAGCTTCTTCCAGCCTTTTCCTAATTCAACCACAGGGGTCCTCCGCTTCTGTTCATTGGTTGGGTGTAAGTATCTGCAGCTATTTGTTGGGCCTCTCAGAGGGCAGCTATGCTAGGCTCCTGTCTGTAAGCACCATGTAGCATCAGTAATAGTGTCAGACTTTGGAGCCTCTGGAAGAGGGAATCTTTTATTTTTATTTATTTGTTTTTTTGCTGGTTTTTGCTGGTTTTTTTAATAGATATATATATTTTTTATTTTCTATATTCTTTGTTTGTATTCCAAATGCTTTTCCCTTTCCCAGTTCCCTCCTCCCCATATGTCCCATAAGTCCTTGGAAGAGGGAATCTTAATTAAGAAAATGCTTCTGTAAGATTGGCCTGTAGGCAGGACTATGAGCTATCTGCTTGACTAATGAGTGATGTGAGTTGTCCAGCATCGGGGCAGAGGGTTCCAGAGATTAAAGGGAAACGGGCTGAGTGGGCCTGCGACGTGGGAAGCAAGCTTTCTGGCCTGTTTCAGTTCCTGCTTCTAGGTTTCTGTCCTGACTTCCCTGGGTGATGGAGTGTGACATGATAGTTGTAACATGATATAAACCCTTTCCTCCCCAAGTTGCTTTTGGTTATGGAGTTTTTAATCACAATACTAGAAACCATAACTAAGACACCCAATATGAATGAAGTTATATATACATGATTAAATTAGCATAGCTAACTCAAACAGTTTGCTGACCTCAGTTTGCTCTTTTTTGTCTGGAGGATGGGCTGATTGTGTCAGAGTATCCACTTTCAGGTTTTATTTTTATTAGATACTATTTACTCAGACTGAAAACTGAAATTCTAAGAATTATCTTCTTTGCTGTCAAAAAGGCAGTTTTAACTTGACCTTGAGACTTGAAAAAAAATATATATTTTTGGTTTTTCGAGAGAGGGTTTCTCTGTATAGTCTTGACTGTCCTGGAGCTCACTCCGTAGATCAGGCTGGCCTCGAACTCAGAAATCCGCCTGCCTCTGCCTCCCAAGTGCTGGGATTAAAGGCGTGTGCCACCACTGCCTGGCTTTGTTTCATTTATTTAAAGTTACATGTATGTGTGTGTGTATCTGTGTGGGGCTAAGTGCATGTGAACGCACTGTCCTCCGAGACAAGGAGAGGGAGCAGGATTTCCCTGGAGCTACAGTTGACTGGACTCGGGTGGTGGGAACAGAATGTGGGACCTTCGTGAGGGCCATATGCACTCTTAGCTGCGGAGCCGAGCCCAGCCTGGACCTTGAGATTTCTGTTGTGAGTGTGGAAGTCTTAATACTTTTTTTTTTTTGAATGTTTTTACTCCTGCCTTTCCACCTGTAGGAATATGAAGAGCTGATATAGACAAGGTGGAAGATATCATCGGGTTAATTGTTAATTGATTCCTCTAGGCCCCGCCCAGCAGCTGCCTAGCAACAGCTTACATCTCTCCGCCCACCAGGTACAAGCCAGGAGCCAGGCTACAGGAAGACTGTTCTTACCTTACTGGTGGTCTAGTGGTTAGGATTCAGTGCTCTTACGAGGTCTCTCTCTCTCACAGTCTCTGTCTCTCTCTTTATCTCTCTCTCCCTCTCTACCTCCTTCCTTCTCTCCTCCCTCTCCCCTCCCCCTCTTCCCCACGTGTTCCAGGGCAGCCTCTTCCTCTCTTTCTGTTCCCCTCTTTTTCTGTTCTTCCTGTTTCTTCCCTTTCTCTGCCTGTACTCCTTTTCCCGGTCCCCTTGGTCCCCTTCCTTCCTCCCAAATAACTTGCCTTTTATACTAGCCCTGTCCTAAGGCCGATTCCTCAGCGGGATCCCCTTGTCTGCCTGCTGAGGGGCTCTCTCCCGCCACATTATACTGCACCAAGTTTTATAAAACGCAACATTAATAACTTGGGTTGTTTGTTTCTTCCATCACTGATATTATGATTGTTATTTGTAGTGTTGGATTTAAAAGTATATTTCGCAAAGCATTATTGTCTATCCGCCAACAGAGCGGCCCCTAGATAACTTGCCTATACTGTGGATTCGGATCTCTCTCGGTCTAGGTCCTGCCTGAGATCTGCCCTGAGATCTTCACTGTGTGAAGGCAAGGCGGCTTGTGAACGAGAGGGGTGGGGGCTGAGTAAGTTTCAGGGAGTTAATGAGGCATTTCTATAAGAACAGGAACTACTATTAGAGCAATTCCACAAACTGGAAAAAAAAGTCGATGCTTTACATCTTCCGTCTTTGAAACACTCATGGGAAGTTAAAAACAAACAAACAAACAAACAAACAAACAAACAGCCAAACCGAGGCCCCTAAAACAAGCCCATACATTTAATCCTCCTTAGATTCAAGGGGAGTTCTTAGGGGTGGGAGTGGAGATCTTCTGTCCCACTCATTAACAAACCTTTAATGGGATCATGGTTGTTTTTTTTGTTTGTTTTTTTGTTTTTTTGGATTTGTTCTTTTCGAGACAGGGTTTCTCTATGTAGCCCTGGCTGTCCTGGAACTCACTCTGTAGACCAGGCTGGCCTCGAACTCAGAAATCCGCCTGCCTCTGCCTCCCAGAGTGCTGGGATTACAGGCGTGCGCCACCACCGCCCGGCTCATGGTTGGGTTTTAACCAGCATCCAGCAGCTGGAGTGAAATCTTGCTTGTGAAGCTGTTGTTTACAACTTATTCATATACAATGAGCATCACTTTAAAATAGGTTCTCATCTGGAAGCATGCCATTCTAGCAAGACACACACACACACACACACACACACACACACACACGCACATGCATGCTCACACGCGCGCGCACACACACACATGCGCACACATGCTCCCGCACACGGACATCGACATGGACACACACACACGCACACACGCACGCACACACGCAAACACAAAAATAGGGAAACTCAGAGTTTCCTGGGCTACTTCCCCATATAGCAAGGATGTACGCACAAAGCACCGCGAGCAGAGTGCTCCCTGCGAGGAGGGAAAAGGTGTGTCCTCCACCACCCAATTAGAGTGAGCGACATAGCCCAGTTAGGAAACCCCAAGCAGGAGCCTATAAATCCCTGTGGGGGCTGCCGGGACATCACAGCCGGTGAAAGTCTGGCCTGGCAGCCTTCCCCAGCCAGGCAAGAAGCAGCAAGGCTCGAGAATACAGAATCCCAGGTAAGAGGGTGGGGACAAGGCAGGGAGAGACACCAGTCAGAGCATCAGCTCTGCTGTTGATGGGACCTCAGGCAACCCTGGCTTCTACGTCTCTGGCTTCCTCTGGTCTCCTGGCGGCTACACCTGTGTGAAGGTCACTTTATTCCGTGGTCTTTTCCTGCTTTGGTTTCTCTGTTAGAAAAAAAAGTTGGGGGGCTAGATCAGAGAGCTGCCAAGGACTGTCCCCAGTTGCAGGTAACAGACAAGCATCTCCAATTCACCTGGAGGAAGTGCATGGGCTGGGTTCTTACCTTGAGAGGCTTAGCTTCTGGGACAGAGCGCAGAGCACGTTTGAAGGCCTAGGGGACTTTCCTAGGGTGAATTTTTTTTTAAATGTACCTGAAGCCTCTCAGAAATCATAGATTCTAGACAGACTGAGCCGCACTCACAGTGCCTGACACACACAGTTATTAGATAACTGCTCTGTTTTTTCTCCCCTGGTACTTAAAGTCTCTCTCTTTAGCCCGTACTCCCCTTTGGAACCTTTCGCCCCCTCCGAGCCCTGATTTCTATATCCCTGACCGCAGCCTCCTTACACAGGGTGATGTTGGCCAGAGCTTCTCTCTGGGGCTCCTGCTGTGTAAATAGAGACAGAGGATTGGCCTGTCCTTCCCAGTCCCGCGCTGGGTCCCGACTGCGGTGAGGTGTTGCTCCCATCAACCTCACCCTCCTCCAGCTCTGCCTTACCTGGAGGCTTGCTCTCTGGGATCAGCGTCTTGTTCCTACAGGCAGAAGGACAGAAGAATGTCTTCCCTGGAGGCCTCTCGGAGCCTCACCTGTCTCTGTGCATTTTTTCCTTCTCTTAGCTCGGAGTGCTGCGGGGACGGGAGGGACCCTCCCTCGTGTGCAGCAGGTTGCCTCGGGCTTCCCCAAGTCATCCTCATTCCTGCTTACCCTCCAACTCCAACTGTTTTGACAGCGAGCATGGAGCGATCACGTGACCACGTCCGGCCCCCTCCCTTTTTTTTTTTTTGACTGCGAGAACCGAGCGATCACGTGGGCATGTCCTTCCTTCCATAGCCCAGGGTAGCAGGGCCAGCCCTTAGCAGAGCTGAGTGAGGTATTGCAAGTGGTACCAAAGCGGGTGCTTTTCCATGGAGCCTCTGACTACCGTGTTTATCAGGCCACCAAACTTGGCCTTTACCATGTCTGCCTACGACACACATTGCTTGGCCCACACAGATTTTTTTTTCAGCTTCAGTAGCTGTGGGCGTGTGCCCAAGGATTCGATCACACGCAGGAACTGCTTGCATGGGAAGATCCCGTTTGGAGGACTATTTTCTTAGGAGATAGATGAGGCTCATTAGCGAGCCCAGGACTGAGTTATCTGGGGATGAGGAACTTGTGCGATCATTGTTTCTTGAATCTCCTGGAGTCTGGTAAACACCAGGGTGATTTTACTCCTGCGAGCTGACGCAGGGCCATCTGCATTCCTCACACTTGCTGAGCTGAGCATGCTGTGAGTAATGGAGGTTCAAGAGTCAGGGAAGAGACCTTGCTTAGTAAATGTAAAGCACTGGGTGAGTGTTGAATGTTGGAGATGCCATCAGATGCTTTACATGTGTGTAACAGGGAACTGTACAACGAGACCCATTGATTCATGCTCTGTAGAATCCCCTCTCATTGAGTACGGCTGGGTGTATAAACAGATGAATACTTACAGACATGCTATCTTACGTAGTCCTGCTAGTACTGCAGAGTGTTATATAGTACTTACATTGCACTACCTTACGTAGTGAGGCTGATGGACTTGTGGGGCGCTTCAGGCTCAGTTAAGCTAAAGGAAAGCAGGTAGGCAGAGCCTGTGCAAGAACCTCCCTCTTTGTGAACAGGTTTGGGGCTCAGAGTTAAAGAGATTTGAAGCAGCCTCAAATAGGCTGATGACCTTGGAGAGAGGCTTCAGGCTCGGGATTTTGTGGTCCGTCTTTGACATCTGGCCTTCAGCTGATAAAAAGCAAGGACTTTGGTACTGCAATCATGACTGTCATGTACACTTGGAAAAGGCTCATAAAGGAACATAGTTGGGTTGAGCCTTGGCTATAACCAGGAAGGACATCCAGCAGAGAAACCATCTAAGATGAGCCTAGACTTCGGACCTACTGCCGATGAAGCTACACTGCTGAGTGTGTGGTTATTGCTTTCACTGCAATAGAAAACAAATCTTTCTCTTTGTTGTGTGTACTAACCCAAGATACGATGTAGCAGTACCCCCAAAGCTTAACACAGAATCTATTGGTCATGGCTTCCTCCTGCTAGTGTGTCTTTGGTCAACCATGCCAGATCTTGATAATTCCCCATATCTTCTCCTGGCCTTCAGGGCCATTTTTAAGCAGGATTTGGAGAGAACATCTGCTTAATTACTATTGTCTTGATGTTCCTTCTCTCTGTCTCTCTCTGTCTCTGTGTGGTGTGTGTCTCTCTCCCTCTTTCTGTGTTTCTTCTTCTTTCTGTCTCTTTCCCCCTCTCTTCCTCTCTTTGTGTCTCTGTCTCTCTCTTTTGCTCTCAGTGTGTGTGTGTGTGTGTGTGTGCTACCCCGCAGGCTTGCTACAGGATATACAGGACACGAAACTTCCTCTCTGACCTAAGGAAGTGGTTTTCAGAGTGTTCTCCCTGGACTAGTGGCTACAGCATCATTTGGGAACTTACCAGAGACGGAAGCACTTGTGTTTTCACTCATGGCCACCGAGACAGTCAAAGTGGAAGAGATGTGTGGATTGGCAGCTGCAGTTTTGACCTCACCTGTCAGGGTGGCCAGCTGGGCTCTGCTGGGAGCATTTACAAGAGCTTGTTATTTTCCATGGGCTCTAGAGGGCTACAGTAGAGACCACCAGCTATGAATTGGGTAGGCCTAGGAATCCAAGTGCTCCCACCAGTGCTATGCCAGGCCTAACTTCAAGGATGCAGAGGAAAGAAATGATCTGTGTATCCCCAAGTTAGGAAGTGCTAGCTATTGATGAACTTGAGTATACTGTATCTACTGTGTCCTGTTGCTTGGTTTTGTTAGCTGGAGGGCCTGGGAGGGGAGTCTTGAACATAGGGTGAGAACCACCTTGTCTTAAAGCTGAGAGAAAATAGAGGGTTCAGCGTGAGAAGGGAATGTAGCCCTTTGGGCAGAGCCAAGAGTTTTGGACCCAATGTAAAACACAATGAGTCTGGGGTGACTTCCAAAGATTATATTTTCTTATGGCAAAGGATTTTCCCACATAGTATGGATAAAAAGGTTGTAGATTCCAAGTGTGTATGTGTGTGTGTGAGTGTATGTGCATGTGTGTGCATGTATGTATATGAGTGCATGCATGTACATGTATGCATGTGTGTATGTATGTAAGTATATGTGCATGTATGTGTATGTATGTGTGTGTATAACTGTATGTGCATTGTGTGCATGTATGTATATGAGTGCATGCATATACATCTATGCATGTGTGTATGTATGTAAGTATATGTGCATGTATGTGTATGTGTATGAGTGTATGTGCATGTGTGTGCATGTATGTATATGAGTGCATGCATGTACATGTATGCATGTGTGTATGTATGTTAAGTATATGTGCATGTATGTGTATGCATGTGTGTGTATATGTGTGTGTGTGGTGATTGTGTGCTTATTGATGACCTTTATATTTTTCTCATGGATATTTGTCATATAGGGCTCAGGATAGTTGCTGTCCTCAGTGACTCTTAGAGGAAAGGCGATTCTTAAATTACAGGCCATTCTAAGGGGCATAATTCCTGGAGATTGAGATGAAAAGTCCTATCTGTCCTGGCATCCTAACAGTTGTAGAAGAAAATAGTTCATATATATCAGAGATGCTCCAGTATAGAGAAGCTTTATATTCACTGTGGATAATTGCCCCTTGCATTCACTGTTGTAAGAAGAATCCCGTTTTGTTCCCAAGTCTCCTATCCACAGAGGAGCAAGTTCAGCCTTCAGCCTGCTATTATGCGCTGTGTCTGTCTCAGATGCCTCAAGACATTCTCTTGGGCTCATCAGATTCCTTTGGGTAGATGTGTGTTCTAGTTCCTCTGTCTGTCCCTTCTAGCTTTCTAGGATCATTCCCAATGAATGGTTAGGGAGTGTTCTGGATGTGTATATGCTGACTTGGGGGTTACTCACTGGCTTCCTCAGAGCTGTGTGTATATCTGTCTGCCTGGTCCTAAACTCACTACTACTGGGATCCATGGCTGGCAAACACCATAGTCTGACGCCTAAGGTATGTGACAGCCAATGTTCTGGCCAACTTGTTCTCTGTGCTCCTCAGGGACTCCTCCACTTTTCTGCATTTAGACAAACTTTGCTTTTCCCCTACTCTGGTTCAGAATGTCTAGGTGATAGTCAAAATCATCAGTAACCAGTGGGAGACCTACCCCAAATGATTGGAATGGATCCCGCCACATCTGTCCCGGGACTGTGGGATGGTTGGTGGCACCAAGAAAGCTGGCACAACAGAGAGTGGAGTTCGGGACCTTGGCAAGGTAGACTGGGAGATAGGAAATGATAAGTAGATCGTGCCCGGGTTTCCTTTCTGGCTTCTCCTTCCAACTGCAGCGCCAACCGTGTCAGTCCCTTTCCCATCGGCAGTCTCAGCCCAGCCTTCACTGGAAGTACAGTGAAGGTCTAAACACTCTGTTAGGTGAGACCAGCAGTGAACAGTCTTCTAAAAACCCAGCGTTCCTTCTGCTGATGTACTGCATCATTACTGCCTTTCTACTCTGCCATCTCTGCCCTACTAAGAGCACCGTGGTGGTCCTACATAGACCTACTTGTAATGAACCAAAGTTTGTCTGCTTCCGGCTTCTTAAAAAGAATTGAAATTCTTTTCTGCTTGGCTTTCAGGTTTCAAACACAGGTTAGGTCTATCTATCTCCTTCATCTGGTATACCTCTTTCCCATTTTTCTTGGACTCCAAAGGGCCTTTCTCTTCTGCTTGTCTTCCTACTGGGAAGAAGTTGCCTCTATGTCTTCCCTTTATCCTTCCATCCTTTCTGAACAGTGTGTTATGATTACAGTCCTGGTTCCATCTTGGACTAGCAGTAAAGATGCTCTGGAAAGCGGTTGCAGTGTTGCCTTCAGGAAACCTTGGCCCTGCTTCATCTTACATAAAAGAGCTTGACACAGCGAGCTCTCTGTGACCCAAGGCTGTTTTGTGCCCCCACATCCCAGTGTTCTTTTTGGGACACTAACATGGAGGGCAATGTTTGCCTCGACTCTTCTGGGTCCCAGATGGTCCTTTGCTTTGTCCTTTGCAATAGTCTTAGTTCTTTTCTTGATCCAGGCAGATACCTTCTGAATGAATTCACACTATGAATTTTCTTCTATCAACCATCTAATTTTCTACCATTGATCAGTCCCCCTTCCATCCTCTGGGAGATCAAACATGGTCAGCCAGTGCTCCACTCTGACTCTAGCAGCCCCTTGCACTGGCTTTTGAACGAGCACTTACCTTTTGCTCCATGAAAAACTACACCAAATAGTGGCCTCTGGTCACAACCACAACTCTGTTGTTATAACTCGTATATCACGTAGACTATATGCCTGAGAGCCAGACAAATCCTCTCTGCTATGCATTTCAGCTGTGTTCCAACAGTCGTTATCAGTTAATGAATGGGCATATTTGTGGCATCTAAGATGCCTTACCTCATGTGGGTGGTACCCTTGAGAGGATTTGATAGGTTGCTGACAGCTCAACCAAGACCCCTTTCCTGTGGCCTCCCTGGGGACAGTCAGGCTGCTTCCATGGTGACTGGTTTTCTGTGAGGACACCAGGTGGAAACTATTCAGATCTTCCTGACATAGTTGTAGAATTCACACATAGTGAACTCGCTTCTGCTGCATTCTTTTGGCCACACCTGAGTTACTAGCCTGTCCACATTCAAGGGAGGTGAGCTGGATTCCACCTCTTGAGAGCAGGCTTTCGCACTACAGACAGCTGAGGGATGGAAGACGTGACTGTGGTTATCTATCATGCCTAACCTATCTGCAAAAGCAGCCACTCTTATACACACACAGAGAGAGACTATCGGGGAAGGCTGCTAAGCTCCTGCTGTGAGTGAATACGCAGACCCCTGGAGAGCCCATGGCTCCTTCAACGCTTACACTCTTCCTGTCTTTGTTTGTTCTATCATATATTAGGTGGACACATTTAAAGGATGACTGGTTATTTGAGTTTTTGTGTTTCCTATATTCAGGTTGGAGGAGTTGGAAGGTGTGTTATGTGTGCTAGCAGTCAGTCTTCAGCTCCAGTGCCAAACAAATACCCAGTCACCTAGAGGTGGCTCAACAGAGGCAGAATTCCGATGTCCATGAGAGACACCCAGTCCTGAGGGTTGGTTCTGTTCTTTGCTGGCTAAGGGGCTTGGAGCAAAGGAGCTGCCTTGGTATACATTGTCTGATGAAGACCCGCTGATTTGAGTCTTTGGAAATGGGAGTTGTAAGCCAGACCCAAGACCTGTGCGCAAATCCAGATCAACTTTGAAACCCAGATGTTTATACTTGGTAGTGAGGTCTTGTTAGCACATTCTTTGTATTTTAGGGATGAAGAAACTGCGACTCACATTGTGTAACTGACTTTGGGGTTACCCAAGATCACATAGCTAGGAGATGGCCTCATGAGGACAGAGGCCAATTCCAATCACCAATATTTGTGTTTAAGGACTCCATCACTAAAGGGTCAGTCTGAAAGAAGGTACCAGAAGGCTTAGAATTTGAGACCAGCTTTATAGATGTGTACATATTTGTCTCTGTGAATGTAAGATCCATGTTCATATGTTAACATATTCTATAATTTGGATCTATGTCGTCAGATTCACTGATTCCGTTAGGCAACACTAGATACATTTCTAGCTTTGTAACTGGTGTTAGCTCAGTTTCTGACTATGATGCCAGAAAGTTCCAGGTAGATCCTAAACAGGGACCGGTCAGAACGGCAAAGGGTGGACTCTGATGCTTCACTCGGAACTGTCAGCTTCCTGTCCTTGCCATGTCACCAGTCCCCTCAGCCACCAGCTTTCAGAGCCCGGCCATGTGTTGGCTGACTCTTTTCCAGCACTGTGGTGAGTTCTTGATGTGACTGCCTGTCATCCTGAAATTTCTACCAGGTTGGGTCCCTTCTACAGATGAGGGAATGAGCCACCTACTTTCTGTCCCAAGTACTTTTTTCACTGTATTTTTCTGAAGAGACCCACAGAGGTCCAGGACTACCACCCAGTGTGGACAATCTTCCTGCGAATGACTCTAGATAGCAAAATCTGACCAATGGAGGTTGTTTAGAGGAGGGCGAACTTGGGCTCTGAGCTGATAGAAAAGTTTCACATTATGGATTTGTCTCAAGGTGGGAAACTCCCATCTTTAAAGAGACAAGCTTCCCGGTCTATGGGTGAGACTGATGGAGGGATCATCATCCAGGAAGCATTACCATCTCCCGAGGCTTCTCCAGAGGGTGTGTGTGTGTGTGGAGGGATGGGGGTCTGAATAAGGAAGGGCCAGCTTTCATTCTGATGTGATTATGCAATCACAAACAGTCCCCTTGTGCTGCTTGGAAGCAGAATTTCCTTTATTCTGGGCACAAAAGAGTTGCTCTCTTTTCTACAGAGTAGCAATGATCTTTGAACAGCCCATCAGGGGCTCTGCCTCCAACCAGAGCCCTCGCTGATAAAAGCTGCTGCCGCCCTGCCCCGCCCCGCCCGGCCCCGCCCCGCCCGGCCCCTTTATACATCTCTCCCTGCTCACACCAAGGATTCTCCCTGCCCTTTGCTGCCTAAAGTTCTGGGATTTCCTGCCTGAGATCTTGTTGGTGTGACTGTCCTCTTACCAGATGCAGAATGCTTTGGATGGTACATACCAGGCACGTGTGGGTTTTGAGGATTTTGTTTACTGCACAGAATATGACTAAGCAATAGGCACTTGGGCCAACGGCTAGTCAGCGTGACTAATAGCCAACACTGTCACCTCATTTGTTCTGTTCTGTCTGACTCAGAAGTGTGACAGCTGCCCAAAAACCTCCAGGCATCAAAATGAAGATAATCATAAACTTAAGCTCATTCTTTTAGGTTAATTCAGTCCTGACACATTCAATACAGTATAGGATTTAAAAAAAATTTAAATTGATCCTTAAAAAGAATTTCACATGGATACTCACCTCCGGTTCCCCTCAAACGACCTCTATATCCCTCTCCCAACTTCAGGCTCTGTGCTTATAACTCAGTGAGTCTACTTAGTGCTGTCTGTATGTGTGTGGTAGAGATCCACTCACCGGGGCATGAGAGACCCACCAGGGGCTGCATCTGGAAAGAAAGCTGACCCTCCGTCTCTCAGCAGCCTCAGCAGCCAGGAGCAGGGCTTCAAGAATCCCTCCACCATGCATGCTGACACACTGACTGGCTTGAACTGCAGGTCGCCTGCAGGCAGCCATAGATGCTCCTGCGTTCATGAGTGCAATGGTCTGGTCATGTCCAGAAGTCACAATTAAGCAGCAGGGTTCACTGATCTCGGGTTCTTACAATCTCTCCGTCTTTCTTCTCAAGATGTCCCCTGAGCCTTTTGGGGAGGGGTTGGGATGGATGTTTAGGGATGGAAGAGCACTCCCCATGCACTTTGACAAGCTGTCTCCTTAGTAACTGCTACCTACTCCCTAGAAACTTCTGTGATAAGGATTAAGAGCTGCCTAATCTATGGATGGAAACTTAAGTATCTAGAAGGCAGTTTGATTTGTCCATTTTGCAAAGCAATGGCCATATCTTATCTCGTAGGGCCAATGGTTTTTCAGCCACTGGTTTGCATTTTTTTATTTTTCTTATCTGTTGAAACATATTTATTCTTATATGTATTCTGATGCATTTAGAAGTTTGATGACACCTATACTTTTTAGTTGTTATATTTTTTCTGTATATAGAATTTTACAGTGTACACAGAGTGGGGGAAGAGAAAACATTAATCAGTCTAGGTGAAATATATTCTGAAGTGCCCCATACTGTTTTTTTTTTTTTTTTTTTTTTTTTTTAGTTTACAGTCCTTTTGTAGCTTATAAAGTTAGACTAAGAGATGATGTAATCATGTACATGCTCTGAGAGATGATGTAATCATGTACATACTCTTAGGATGTCTGCATGATCTCCATATGCAGAGGTCAGGACACAGACAGCTGACCAAAGGCACAGCTGACCAGTCTCCCAGGCCTGCGTGAGTACCAAAGGAAGATGGTGTCTGTCTGTTCGAGGCTGGGTCATCTGAGCCTTTTACTTTACCACATCCTTTCTCCTTTTTTGCCCTGTCTTCACACACACTCCTCATTTTCATATACCCCGCCCCATTTTATAGCCCATCCCTGTAAAGTGTGAAACATGATTATTTGTCTAGAAAAAAAAGATAGAGATCAACTCCTAACTCAGATGCTTGGAATGAGCCAGCCTTGAGACTTCCTCCCGGTAGCAAGGTCAGCTCAGACTCCAGGAGAGAAATCAAATCGTCAATGATTTGGAGACATGTTTAAAGAAAGTAGGGTAGGGAATGCGTTTGGCTGGGAGCTGGAGCAGTTGATTTCTTCTCCTCTCTGGGCCTGCCAAAGACTTGTTGTTTTCTACACTACAACGATTTTGGTTCCATGAGGTTTTGATTATTGAAAACTGTTACTTTTAAGTGCCTGTGGTTTGCTTGCTTGAAGCTACTTCTGGGGAGAGTCACACTGAAACACTTGTTTTTGCTGAAATCCAGAGAGAGAGAGAGAGAAGCCAAGGCAGCCCCTTGATTGGTGGGTAGCCTGGGGCATAACTCAAGGAGGGACGCACTAGAGGATTTCCTTTCCTTCTTGAAACAGGGATCTTGATTGTCCAGACAGACAAATGGGAGAGAACGGCTGACTTCAAATTCTCTTTGGTTTCCTGCCCAAGGAATTCTGCCCTGGAGTAGAATTCTTATACGAGTTACTTTTCCTGCTGTTAGAACAAACACCCAACACGGAGCAGTTTAAAGTCAATTTTTTTTTTTTTTTGGCTTACAGTTTTAAGGGGGCATAGTCTATCATGGTATAGAAGGCATGACAGCAGGGGTAAGAGCAAGCTGGCCATGTTGCATCTGTAATCAAGAAGCAAAGCATGAATAGGAAGTGAGGCTGGGCCATAAAACCCCAAGGCCCGCCCCTGTGACCTACTCCCTGTTTCACCTCCTAGAGGTTCCACAGCCTCCCAAAAACAAAGTCACTAGTTGAAGACTAAGTGTGCAAACACAAGGAAACTTGGACGCTTCCTTCTAAGCACACTCCCCTGACTCCACAGCTTCATGGTTTCATGAAACATCAGCTAGAGACCACGCCTGCGCAAATGCCATCTGATGTTTTGGTGTTAGAGCAATTTTATTCATGTTTATAGACGTCCATCTGACATCCAAGGAAAGCCTGACTCAGGAGCAGCATGGGCCTTGGGGAGGGCACTGCAGTCATCCCAGCGGAGGCTGCAAAGCACCTCCTGGGTGAAAAGCAATTATTCAGAATCAACCATCAGAAAACTGATCTGCAAGAGGTTGGTGTCAGAAGGATCCTATGGGAACAGCGCCCCTGGTGGTAGTACCTTTTAGGGCTCCTTTCTCTGGCATTTAATTATTTACTTATTTATTATTTAACAAACTCCAGACAGGCCACATATCAAGTTTGGCCGCATATTAGTCTTCAACTGGTATATATATGAATGATTACCTGCAGTTCTCTTGCTAACTACTTGGTATAGATCTCCTTTCAAAATTCCCTAGCTCCTTTGGAGTAGTAGTACATCTTTGTTGACTGTAGTTACCAGTCAACTTGTTGTACAATAGAATATTTATCTTTCCTGCCTACTTCTAACTTTGTACCAGTGGACTGATATTTCAAATCTTTTCTGCTCCCACCTTCATCTCTGGAGACCTCTGTTTTACCTGTGAGTTCTATGGGGTCAATGCCTCTGTTCTACCTATGACTTATATGTGATCAACACCTCCTCTCTACCTATGATGTCTATGTGACCAGCATTTTCAGATTCTACATCTAAGGGGGATTTAACTCATTGTCTATGTCTGGCTTCTTTTGTTTGGCATGATATCCCCTTTACCTATGTTGGTGCAAGTGGAGGATTTTATAATTAAGAAAACAAACACACAGTATCCCATATGTATATGTATGCAACATATTCTTGGATTGACTCCAAATCTTGCTTATTGTGAATAAATATGAATGTCTCTTTGACACACTGATTTCATTTCCTTTGGAAATATAACAAATAGTGAGGCTGTGAGTTTCATAAATATTACTTTAAGAGACCTCCCTAGGAAGATCACACATTTCAATGACATTCTATCTGCCCCTAATTTCTTACATGGAAATTCCTCATTTTAGAGGATGGTGGGAAGTATGGTCTGTGTGAGGGTTGGCTGTGGACACCGTGGTGAGACAGAGGTTATAGTATTGGAGAAAACAGGATAGAAAGGTATTAGGGGAGGGAAAAAGAAGTCTCTACCATTAACAGTATAGTTCTGAAGAACGGGGCCTTTGAAGTCAGCAGTCTCGGCTTTAAATGCCAATTTAACGATTAAATTGGTATTAAATGCCAATGTAGATATTCTATCATAGCCAAATCCATTAGTCTCTGACTTATCCTCACATATCTTGTATAAAATGGTATAATATTCACCTCCTAAAGACAAATGAAGGAATGTATGTTCTTTATCCGTCACAGTCACTGTGGCAATGACATTAGCCAACACTCTTGTAGATTTGGCCTTATTTTCTAGTCCAAAGGCATGAACTAGACATGGTGTTATTTTTACTTCTTTCACATACCAAATAGAGAACCAGTTAGTCTGGCTAGGGCCAGTATATCTGGGGACATGATGTATGGTTGACTGTCTTAAGAGGACAAAACAACTCCTAATATTGTATGGTTTTCATGCTACCAAACCCAAGGACAGGGTTTGAGGTGGGACTTAGGAAGTATTTGCGTTTCAAGAATGTGTGAATGAGAGAGACCCACTGAAGCAAGAAAAGCTTGCAGGAAAGTGTTATGCCAGATACATCCCAAAGCAGAACTCTCTCCACTGCCCTGTCACTGCAGCTAAACTGCAAGGCTGTAGGTCTGAGTCCTTGGACTCGGAAATTCCCTACATGTGGGAGAGGATTACTGTGATTTCCCTGCATTAACAATGCGTATCCATCTGGACTACTTCAAGCCTTCCACAAGGGAAGGGAGGCACAGTAGTGTTTCAGATCACACCTCAGGTAGAATCTTTGATTGGACACTGTGTGGCCAAGTGGCCTGTAAACATGATGCAGACTCTGACCAAACCAGGCAAAGATCAAGCCCAGCAGAGAACAGGAATGCTCCCATATTAGCCTGGCTGCTATAACTCTTGACCCCATGACTTGCTGAGGCCAGAGGAGGGTGGGCAGGTAAGAAGGGGCTCATCCCAAGCAGACCATGGCTTGCTTCTGCCTGCATTGCCTGGCCAATCCTGAGAACGGGTGTTTCCTGCCGTAAGGAAGCAGAGAGAAGCACAGAGATGACTTGGATTCTGCCTGCCTGCATCTTGGAGCCATCCTCAGCCCTGCCTGGTCTTGGCTAGTCAGCCTCTACATGGCATAAAGACTTGTGAGCAAGAGCAAACTAGCAGTTTATGACAGCAGCACTGGGATGATCTGCTGGGCTGCCTTGCTGTGGCAATGGTTAGCTGGTCTAACCGACAGTTGTGTGGTGTATGTTGTAAGAAGGACCATGGGGAGATTCCAAAGGAAGATTGATGGGGTAGTTTTAGGGGAGGAGTGGTTTGTGAGCATCTATGTGATATTCACTTTTTGGATACTCTTTCTGTCAAGATGTTCATGCCCTGCCTCCCAGAATGCTTTAGACCAGGAAGTTAGGAGTGTGTAGAATCTTTTTTTTTTTTTTTTTTTTTTGGTTTTTTGAGTCAGGGTTTCTCTGTGTAGTCCTGGCTGTCCTGGAACTCACTCTGTAGACCAGGCTGGCCTCGAACTCAGAAATCCGCCTGCCTCTGCCTCCCAAGTGCTGGGATTACAGGCATGCGCCACCACTGCCTGGCCAAGAGTGTGTAGAATCTTTAAGTGCATGTCGTAATTGTATATAAAATGAGGGTCACTCTCCAGGGAATTATTGTTTCTTGGTGTCTATGAGTCATTGACTTCAGGATCTTCTAGATACTGAAGACCTAGCATGCTTAAGCCCCTTACAGTTTATGAGCTGTATAAGCCTCCTGTACACTTTGAATCATGTCTGGGTCACTTATATCAAACACAAAGGAAATGCTAGATGGGCCACTGCTATAACGTCTGGCTTAAGGAATGATGACAAGGAAGTCTGAGTATGTATGGCAGAGACATTTATGAGAATAAAAGAAAAAACAGGAAGGCCAAGATTCCCAACTGCGTTTTCTGACTTGAACAAGTAGCCTTAGCAGATGAGTCTTCCAGATATAGCACCGTTCTGTGAAAAGGAGAAAAGCAAGAAGAAAACCACTAAGTACCTTTATGAAATGGGATCAGAACTCTGTTATGAGAAACACCTGTCCCCGGTCTCTATGGGTGCCAGTCTCCAAGCCCCCCTAGGCCTAGCACCCCCAAACTCTGACAACCTGGCTTCCTTCCGTTTGGAACCTCACCAGAGTTTGTCCCCCTTGAAACCCCTCCACCTCCCAGATAGAAGGCTGTATTTGAGGATGCAGCAGAGATGCGTATTTTTTCAATCCCCTCCCCTACTTTCTTTTGGAATTTAGAAAAAGCGAAACTATCCAGATGGGAATTTGATCCACATGTCTTTCAGTCTCTGAAAGGGTACACAGTGACCTATCCAAATGCTGACTGCTAGTTGGCATTTTCGGGGGAGATCGTGATTATTGATTTGGGGATTCGCTTTCAGGTACAATTTCGCAGGGTGTTGGGTACTTTTTGAAAGCTTCCAGGTGATTGTGGAGCACAGTGATGCCAAGAAACATTGGTTGAAGCCAAGTGGGGACTTCCTAAGAAGACACAAGTGAATCAAGGAGGCCTAACAGTCTCCTAACTTGACGTGCTAAGTGAGTCTGAAGGTACCAGAGTAAGGGGCAGAGGGTTATCGTTTCTGCAAAGTGTTTCCATGCACATTACCAGCACCACCTTAGTAAAGGTGCTTGGCCCCGCATCTAAATGCAATTTGCAATAACACTGATAAAATAAGATTAATTTACTGAATTCTCCTCAGAGTTTTTCCATTCCAGGTTTCAGGGGTTGAGTTATTTCTTCCTCGTTGGCCACTTACTCCCATTCATCCCATCTTAAAATCAATTTTAATTTCGGGAAATGGCAAATTGAGGCATAGAGATAGACAGGGTACAAGCTCCCTCTCAGCAGTGAATATGGCCCAATGTAAAGACAGGTTTGTCAACTTCTCAGAGAGTGCTGAAAGATTCAGGGGTGAGTCCCTGAGGTCTGACTTTCATCTTGCCTTGGAGGTATGTTAGCACAGCACTGCAGGCCAGCAGCCAACACATGACCACATAATCAATGTTCAGGGACCCAGGGAAGATGTGGCTTCCTACGTGGGTCCCCACTGAGACCTGGGGAACTCCATCTTGGAGCTAGGGAGAGAGCAGACATCACATGAGCTGTGTCTGAGAAGGAATGAAGGCTTAAAAGGTCCGGCCTGTGAACAAGATGAAGTTAGACTTCCCCGAACCTTTATCTGGGCACTTCTGCAAAGCATCAACTCAGTCCCAAGCTCAGGGGAAAGACAGCTCCAGTGGCTTCTCATCTTATGACACAGGCTAGCCCAGGTTCCTACAGGAAGTTACACAGCTTGAGGCAGACTCTGACTCTTTGTCAACTCTGATAGAAGCCTTTAAGGTTTATAACTAGAGTAGGTGGAAGATGCCGGAAACAAAGGAGTTTAGAGAAACCCATGAAGCCCTGGCTGCCTGATTTGGTTGATAGCCTAGGCTAACCCCACAAGGCCCTTAAAGACCTACAGCCAGCTTCCAACAGGGCCAGTGACACCCAGTTCAGAGCCACAGTGAAGACAGTAAAGTAAACAGGAAGGCCACTGGAAGGGAGACTGCTCTCTGGTCATCTCAGAGAGGGCAAGCTGAGTTTGTATCTCAGGCTCAGTCTGAGCTTGGGTCTGGTCCCCTAAGGGAGAAAGTTTCCACCTGGACTGAAGAGGTTGAGCATCCTGCAGGCCCTACCACTTCCTTCACAAAGTCACTATTACATCAGCAGAGCCTGGACCTCAGGAAGGCCCTGAACAGAGAAACAGTTTCATTAGATACAGTTTCCAACTCTATTCTGATTCAACTCCTTGGCTCGGGTTCTAAGATCAGTTGTGCAATGGTGGCTACATGAGGGGCAGCCTAGAGCGAGGGAGCTTACTTTCTTTCCAGTTGACACTTACTTCTATTTCTCTTTAGACAGAGCAGCTAGGTTTCTGGAGAGCCAGAAAGGTTCTCATCAGCTACCTTCCTCTGATAGGCCTGGTTCTAAACCCATGTACAACCCTAACAGACAGGCTATGACCATGAAGCAGGGCCCCAGAATTGCTAGTGATATCTCTTGTGCACAAATTCCTTAGACCCCACCCTTATGCATAAAGAAAGATAAAAGGGAGTGCCACCTCGGTCCCTGGGACCCAATATTTATCTAAAATTTGAATCTTTTCAGAGCCACAACCCTGTGTGCCTTATGGGGTGGAATCAGGACCCACAGGAAGCCACCTTACTTCCTCAGGGTCAGGGAAAATCTCCATTTGTGTGTGTGTGTGTGTGTGTGTGCCAGTGCTTTGGCCAAAGTACCTCAAGAAAATCCCCTAAGAAAGGGGACTGGGCTACAGATATAAATAAGTGCTATTTGTTAAGATTCAGAGGACAACACCTCACTCCCTGGCGTGGTGAACTACAGGCTCAAAGAAACCTATGCTCTCAAGAGAAGAGTTGCGACCACACGCATCACTAGAATGTCAAGGAGAGATTTCTATGCCTCTAATCTTAGCTGTCAGAAACAGATAAATCGGCGTGATTGGTTAAGACCTAAGAAGACAGTCATCTTGAGGGTGGAGGGTGGGATGGGTGGGTGGGATGAGGCGGGAAAGAGAGTGCTGATTTCTCAATCCTGGCCTCTGCCTAATGAGAAGCAGGTTCCGCGGGGTTCGGTTCTGTGGTTTAAGCTGTTCCACTCTGCAGGACCTCAGTTCTGAGCAGTCCGGCTGTCCAAAGCGAGCGTCTCTGTGTACGCTCCCTCCTCGCCCCTTCAGAGTGGCCCGGGGGACCTTAGCCTGTGCTCTGCTCCCTTTCCCAGAACAAAATCTCCACCATAGCCTCACTCAGTGCTGCTGCTTACTTTGTTGAGTTCTACCTGGAACTGAGCAGAAGAATCCAAGGCCGAGGAGGCGCAGTAGCTTCCTGTGGTCCCACCCCTGGCAGCAGACAGCTACCAGTAAGAGCCGATGGGTCCGGGTGAGAAGACTTCCTTTTGCTGGGTTCATCTATGATCGACTGAGTCTGCCCATGTGGAACCAGGCAAAGCTCCCCGCCTCCCCTCGACAAGAGAAACCAGAGGATCTTTTGGCCCCTGGTGATTTGTTGAGTTGTCCACGAACTCAGCAACTGAGTTCAGGCACCTGAGGACAGTGCATAAGATGAAGAGAGTCCTTGTCTTCTCTGGAGAGCTAATGTGTGTTCAGAGAAGAGCACTGCAGAGGACCAGAGAGCCCGTGAGAAGAGTGTGGGGAGTAAGGAGACATCTCACTCAGAGAGTGGTGTGTGGGCGCGGGCCTGGAGGAGCTAAGAGTTAAGAGCAGTGGCCCAGGCAGAGGGGCAGGGACTGCTCCGATTCATTTCTGGAGAGGCAGGCACTTGGGACCTGAACTCGCAGGCAGGTCTGCGGGAGGGGGCCTGCGGGTTTAATGTTAGTCAAGTTCATAAACACAGCCATGGGGAGACAAATACACATGATTTGTATTTCCTTATTTGAAAATATGTACAACAAGCGTTCTGGTTCTCAGGTGCAGTTTCAAGACCCTGTTCTATTCCCCACCCCAGACCACCTTCCCGTGGAAACTCACACTCCTACTGACCCTCCCTCCCTCTTTCTCCTCCCGCAGGCTCCAAGGGTCCCGAGCGCTGTGGAAGTTGGTGCGGACAATGTTTATCTTGCTGGTGTTAGTGACCAGGGTTTCTGCTTTCACCACTCCAGCAGTGGTGCACACAGGAAGGGTTTCTGAATCTCCCATTTCTTCAGGGAAGCACACAGGTGAGAAACAGGCACTTCCGCTGGGAAAGGGCTCCTGGGTTCAGTTAACAATCAGCAAACTACGAATATTCATGGCTTGGCAAGCAAGATGACAGGTATTCCCTGTCCACATGCTGAAGCCAGGGTGTGTAGCTTTCCTGCCAGGAAGACATTGGAGAATAAGACCAAGTTGTGTTTATTCAAAGATTCCTTTACTTTGGAGTTTGAGATGTCTGGAGAAGACCACAGACTTAATCCAGATTATAATCTGTTAAATTTTTTGAAGCTGTTAGCAGAAGAGCAACGTCTGAGACAGATTAGAGACCACTGTTCCAAGAGGGGTGAGGGAAGGATGGTTTAATTAGTTAATTTATTTACTCTGCATCCTGATTTCAGCTTGGTTTGCCCTCCTTCCTCTCCTCCCAGTCCTTCCCTCCCACCCCTCCCCTGCCCTCCTTTTGCTCTCCCTTTCTCCTTAGAAAAGGGCGGCTTCCTGTGGACCTCAACCAGCCTTGGCATGTAAAGTCGCAGCAGGACTAGGCACATCTTCTCCTGTTGGGTTTAGACAAGGCAGCCCAGTTAGGGGAAAGGGATCCAAAGTTAGGCAACAGAGGCAGAGACAGCCCCTGCCCCTGCTGTTAGGAGTCTCTCATGGAGACCATGCTGCACAAACTGTTATATAGGAGCGCAGGGCCTAGGTCGGTCCCACGCATGTTCTCTGTTATTCTTTGGGTCTCTGCGGGCCCCATGGACCCAGGTTAGTTGATTTCTGGGTTTTCTTGTGGTATCCTTGGCCTCTCTGGCTCCTTCAATCCTTTCTTCCCACTCTTTCATAGAATCCCCCAACTCTGCCTGACGATCCTGGCCGTGGGTCTCTGCATCTGTTTCCATCAGTTGCTGGGTGACGCCTCACAGATGACAGTTATGCTAGGTGCCTTTCTGGAAGTGTAGCAGAGGATCATAAATAGTGTCAGGGGTGGGCTTCCTCATGGCATGGGTCTCAGGCTGGGCTAGTCATTGTTGGCCATTCCTTTGATTTCTGCTCCATCTTTATCCCTGCACATCTTGTTGGCAGGAGAAATTGTGGGTCTAAGGTTTTGTGGCTGGGTTGGTGTCCCAATCTCTCCATCTGGAGCCTTTTTCTGTTTGCTGGAGATGGTCATTTCAGGTTCTGTATCCTCCATTGCTAGGAGTCTTAGCTAGGGTCACCTCAGAGGTTCCTGGAAGTTTCCACTGTCCTAGACTTCTGAGTCATCCCACATATGCCCCATACACGCCCATCCTCCCTCCAGCTCCCCTCCCCACCAGTCCCCCACCCAGTTTCCTCCCTCTCTCCATACCCCTGTCTATTCTATTTCTCCTTCTCAGTGAGATTCAAGGGTCCACGTTGTCATTTAGCTTCTGTGCATTTGTGGAGCACAGTGTGGTCATCCTGCACTCCGCGGCTAATATCTACTTATAAGTGAGTACATACTGTGTTTGTCTGGACCTGGGTTACCTCACTCAGGATGATATTTTCTGTTCCCATTCATCTGCCTGCAAATCTCATGATGTTCTTGTTTTTAAATAGCTGAGTAATGTCCTGTTATGTTCATTTGCCACATTTTCTTTAACTGTTCCTTGGCTGGGGGATGGGCAGGTTGTTTCCAGTTTCTGGATATTATGGATAAAGCTGCTGTGAAAATAGTGGGGCATGTGTCCTTGTGGGATAGTGAAGCATCTTTTGGGTATAGACCCAGGAGTTGTATAGCTGGGTCTTGAGGTAGAACTATTCCCAGTCTTCTGAGAAACTCCCAAATTGATTTTGTATAACTTTTTTTTCCCTTTGAGACAGGGTTTCTCTGTATAGCCTTGGCTGTCCTGGAACTCACTTTGTAGACTAGGCTGGCCTTGAACTCAGAAATCTGCCTGCCTCTGATCCCAAGTGCGCCACTACTAAAGGCGTGCGCTACCACTGCTCAGCTGGTTGTATAACTTTTCAAGCCCACCAGCAATGGAGGGATGTAGAATTTTAAAGGTGGAAACCACAAGCTTATCAGCACAAGCAAACCAAGTGCTGTGCCAGGATTAAGTTGTCAAGGCAATTTCAAATAGTCCTTGAATGTCTGCATGAGAAGGTTACAGAAGCACCTCCCCGCCCCCTGCCCCAAGCAGTCAGTTATATCTTAAGTAGATGGTCACAGCTGTATAGTTCTGGATGGGAGTCACTGAGTTAATGTTTCTGGAAACTTACTTTCCAGCGACTGGAGTCAGAGACCAATGGTCATGGGTAATCAGATGGATGCTTAACATAAAATGGAGTTTCTTTAGCTATTATACCTTTGACATGAAGTGTATAGTCTGTTACTACCAATACCTTTTACCACTATTTCCATAGTAAAACCTTTAATATCAGTCAATGAAAACTGAGCCTGTATTTAAATCTTAAGAAAAGATTTAAAAATTTGCCTTTACTTGTGTGTGTGTGTGTGTGTGTATGTGTGCATGCACACGTATGTGCACACGCGAGCAGGTGTCTTGAAAGGCCAGTAAAGTGTCAGATCACTTGTAGGTAGAGTTACACATGCTTGTGAGCCTTCTGATGCAGATGCTAAACAATTTCCAGCCCCAAATATTTTTTTTAAAATTATAATGTGGACCTGATTTATCTGCCTCCACAGGATAGAAATTGAAATTGATGGTTCCAGGTTATCATTTGGGGAAGTCTAAAGTTATAGTAACAGAGGGTAGTGCTCATGGGAACCTGGGGGCAGGTCACCCTGCTGGGACCATGCAGAATCTTGCTTAGATGTGCTGTGTACCTCGGGTTGGGTCCACCCTCACTTTGGGGACTTGATGTGAGCAGTTTGGGGACCTCATGCCTACTATCTCTGACTTACAGTCCATGGAGACAACTGCCGGTTTCGTGGCAGAGAGTCCAAATCTGAATTGAGGCTGGAAGGCGAGCCCGTGGTTCTGAGGTGCCCCCTGGTACCTTATTCAGACGCCTCCAGCAGTTCCCACGGCCTTCTGACCTGGAGTAAACTGGACTCTTCTCAGCTGATCCCGGGAGATGAGCCAAGGATGTGGGTGAAGGGTGACATGCTCTGGGTCCTGCCAGCAGAGCAGCGAGACTCTGGTACCTACATGTGCACGCTCAGGTAAGCCTCTCTGGGGCCGGGTAATGTGGGCTCAATGTCCAGGCAGAGGCAGAATGGATCCTAAGGTTTTCAGTGACAATTGTACTTTCAAAGTACATGGATGGCAATCCACACTATGATCTCCTTTGTGTCCCTGCTATATATATATTTCTTCTGTCAACTTGACATAAGCTAGCTTCACCTTGGAAGAAGGAGTCTGTATATATATATATATATATATATTTATAGTCTTCTTCTTTTCCTTCACCTTCTCCTTCTTCTCCTTCTGTCAACTTCACATAAGCTAGCTTCACCTTGGAAGAAGGAATCTCAATTGGATAATTGTCTCCATTAGACTGACTTGTAGACAAATACATGAAACATTTTTTCTGGTTAATGATTTATGTAGAAGAGCCTAGCCCAATGTCTTAGTGTTTTATTGTTGTGGGAGAGTCACCACGACTATGTCACTTCTTATCAAAAGATGGGTTTAGTTGGGGCTTACTTACAGCATCAGAGCTTTAGCACGTTGTCACCATGGTGGGCAGCATGGGGTGTGCAGGCAGACAAGGTGCTGGAGAAGGAGCTGAAAGTGCTACACGGGCATCCACAGGCAACAGGAAGAGAGAGACACTGGGCTTTTGAGACTCCCAAATCTACCCACCTGTGATACACTTCCCCCAACAAGGCCACACCTCCTCCAACAAAGCCACACCCACCCCAACAAGGCCACACCCACTCCAATGCCACACTTCCTAATCTCTCTCAAAGTAGTACCACTCCTTGATGACGAAGCATCAAATAAATGAGCCTCTGGGGGCCATTCTTATTCAAGCCGCCACACCCACTGTGGGTGATGCCATCCCTGGTCAGGAGGTCCTGGGCTGTATAAGAAACTAGGCTGAAAAAGCCATCTTCAACAAGCCGGTATGCAGCGTTCCTCCATGGCCTCTGCTTCAGTTTCTGCCTCTAGGTTCCTGCCCTGACTTCCTGTCATGACGTCATGGCAGACCGTAAGCTGTAAGCGGAAATGGACCCTCTCCACCTTACTTTTAGTCCTGTTATTCACCGGTGATGGTGATGGAATGCAAACCAGGACAGCCCCCTGCTGGGTGTTTGGTTTCTGCTTAAGTGTCACTTCTCTAGAGAGAACTCCCTGGAGCCATATTAGCGAGCACAACATTCAGTCCTGGCTCCTTGCCCCTACGTTACTTTTCTTGGTGACGTTTTTTCCCCACAAGACGCATCTGTTCTGTGTGCATATATGTAACATTTGTCTGCCATCGGAATGGGAGCCCCAGAAGGGCTGAGACTCGTAACTCTGTAGGGTAGAGAAACGAGACATAGATGGGAAATCCCTAGCAGAATCATAGAACCAGATGGAGTCTTAGCATCGGACTAATCCAAATACTATTGCACAGACAAGGAAACTGATTAGTCAAGGAAGTTGTTCCGGGTCAGGCAGAGGGGCTGCACCATGCATCTCCCTAATCTATGTCTTACTGCTTTTACAAACAAATTGTTGTAACACACATATGTTGTAGATCCTACTGTGTCTTTAAAGGAAATGCTCGAGCAAGTTAAGCACTTCCACTCTGTGGCGCAGGGACCATCAACCTCCAGAATTCCCTCTTCTTCCCAAACGGAAGCTTGTCCCTCATTAAACTACAGCTGTCTATCCCTTCCCCATCCCAGCCCTGACAACCACCACTTACCTCTGTCTCTATAAATCTGCATCTTGTAGATGACTCATGCAAGCGTTATAGCCCATGCTGGAATTCCCTTCTTTTCCAAGGCTGACGTGCTGTCTTGTGGTGCAAACATCCCACGTTCTGTTTGCCCATTTGCCCTTCTTCCTGTGACCACACAGGTTTGCCGTGCTTTGTGGCTGTCCTGTCTTCAGGAATGCGATTATGAGTAACTACAGAAGCTTTTGCTTGTGTTTCTGGATCACCTGGCAATTTACAATTTTCTATTTGTAAACTGCTGTTCGATTTTCCACAGCAGCTGCACTGACTTCCATCCCCACAGGGTTCTGTTGCTCTCCGGTGTGTAGTGTGACGCCTCGTGTCCTTGGTTGTAGCTTCTGGTGTTTCGGCTTTCTGTGTCTTCCTTAGCCACTCGTGTCTCCTTCTTGGAGAAATGGCTGCTTCAGTCCTTGCTGGTTTTGAGAAGTGCATTGCTTACTGTAGGATTTTGGAATGTCTTCCCCCAATTAGCTGTGAGACTTGGGGGGTACTTCACCTCACTCCGCGGCTTGCTTAGGCGCTCTGTTGGTAGTGTCCTCCTCATGAATACATTTACATTTTGCTGAATTCTAAATTACGTCCTTTTTTTTTCTTGTAGTGTTTATGTTCCTGGGTTCAGGGAATCACAGATTATTTCAAAGTAGTGAAGCTTTCCCCTTCATTTTCCTCCTATACATGTGCACGTTTACCTCCTATGTTTCAGGGCTGACATGCTTTGAGCTAGTTTTTGCACACAGTGTAAGGCCAGGGTATAGGTCTGTTTTTGTATGCACCTCTTTGCTTTCTCAACACTGTTTGTTGAGAGGATTGTTCTTTAGGTTTGGCATGTTTGCTGCTCCTTGAAGGGTAAAGTTGTTGGCTTCATGCTCTTAATAGTTTCTGGTGCAGCTTTTCTGAAAGGATTCGAACACACCCTTGGCCTGACTGGAGAACAGCCGTCCCCTCTCCAGATGGCTGCCCTGCTCCTAGGCCACTGCTCATTCTGCCCACTGCTGGCTTTAGAGTCCTTTTAGATTCTATTAACTCATTTATGGAGAAGTTGGATAAGACACAGGCAGGGTGACATTCTTAGCAGGAGTGGGGGAAGTTCACACAATATCAGCCCCAGTCCTAGGTAGGTATAAGAAACATGCATTCGGGGCTGGAGAGATGGCTCAGCGGTTACTGGCTGCTCCTCCAGAGGTCCAGAACACAAGACTGCCCTGCCCTGTTTGTGCTCTTGCTATTGGGAAGTCACACGACCTTTCTGTCACTCCAAGTAGTCAAGATAACGCTGCCAGGACAAACAGTTCCCAGATCTCAGTGTTTTGTCCAAGGGGAATTTCCTGATCAATAATGTGAACAAACTTGGGGTTCTTGGTATGTCTGGCAGACTTGGTTTCTAGAAACGTCTTCTAGTTTATGGGGTTTCTAAGAGCCTTTGATTTTTGTCTCTTACTAGCTATAGAGACTTAGGTCACTTCAATCTGTACTTAATTTACTTTAGTTGAAAACACTGGAATAATCAGTACCACATTGCATGTGTACTGCTAGTCTGGGGATCAGTCTGCTCTTAAGCAGCTACTGAAGGCACCCTTCAGACTTCTCATTTGCAGCTCTGTAATGTGATCATTTGTTTATTTGACCATTTCATATGCTTATTCACTGGATTTTGGTTATTTTCATTTGCCATCGTCCCAGTCTTCCTTTTCCACTGAAACCCTTTTCCTCCTTCAGATCCTCTTCCAACTCTGGTATCTTTTTGTGTGCATGCCACATCATGTTTACTCACAGTTGCTTGCAGGGTGGGTTGTTATTTACTAGTGCATGGTTACCCATAACTGCCGATAGTGAGTGCCTCACTTCAGTGAGGAGTGGGCCTCAGATGAGCGTCCCTGTGCATTGTGTAGTCATAGGCAGCCCAGTCTTATAGAGGTACCCACAGCTGCTCTGAATTCATGAGTACAGTGCCCATGTCTTGTCCAGAAGATGTTGTCCCATGGCATTTCCCCCAGTCCTTGGGTCTTACGTTCTTTCTGCTCCCTCCTTTGCAATGCTCCCCGAGTCTCTAAGTGGGGATATGAATGTCCCATGGAGGGCCAAGCACTCCAGAGTCATTTATTTTTTATGTTTGTACCACCTTAGAGTCTCTCTGCATTGCTGCACCCTGAAAACAGAGGCTTCTCCGGTGAAGGCGGAGAGTAGCTTCTATAGATGGATATAGACACAAGTATTTAGAAGACAGTTGTGCATTTGGACATAAAAGGACACCATGTCAATTTAACAAAACAGTAACAGTAAATTTTCACTTAGGACCTATGGCCTCTCTAGTTTTGGAGAGCAAGTTTGCGGAACCAAGCATGGGTTTCCTGTGGAGGAAGCCTCAGACCCACCCAGTGAGCAGTTGGTTACTTCAGTTAGAGCCATGCCATCATTACATTAGGGGGTGTACCTTGCCAGGTAGGGAGCTTCAGAACCTCATGAGGTCCACATCTTTGGAGGTATATATTGTTAGGCTATTAAAATTTTTTGGAAGTAATTTTTATACCATTTTTGCAATTGATTCTGATGGTCTCTCTCAATTGGTGTGTTATTTATCTTAGGGTCTTAGCTGATAAAACAATATTTTTTCCATTTTATTTTGTCTCATTTTCATTTGTTTTGGATACTGCCGTTAAATACAGAGCCTCATCCAGGCTGAGAACATGACTTACCTGCCAGATCCTTGTTTTTCTATTTTAAATACTCAATTTTATTAATCTCTTCTATCCCTTCATCCATTCATCCATTTTCCCCTCACATTTCCATATATATATATATATATATATATATATATATCAAACCTCTGGCCTTTTCTCAGTTCTAAGGACAATATTCAGTATGTTCAAGTCTCCCTTGAACACTTGAAACATCATATAGTCCTGGAATCAGGACTAATCAGGTGGCCTGACAAACAATTAAAACATCTTTCCAAATTATCTGTTTCCCCCAAGACCCTGCTAGATAGTTTTGTTCATTTTTTTTAAGAGTCCAAACACAAAGTTCTCAGCAGTCTTCTGAAACTATAAATCAGTTGGTAAAAACATTCTTAGTGGGAATCTCAGTGCCTGGGCACGGGAATGAAGCTTCTGCAATGGTCCGTCACGACAGGCACAGAGCACACAGCTTGTAGACAGCACTTCGACCTGATGCTTTTGTATCACAAGAAGTTAGGCCGAGCAGGAGGCGAGTCAGACTCATCGAGGCAGCGCAGACTGGGCATGACGGGTAGGAAGCTGTTCTTACGTTCATTTGATTTTGTATTTCCATCTTTCTAATCATCGCCTCTTTCCTTTTTCTTAACAAACCATTAGAAATGCATCCCACTGTGAGCAAATGTCCCTGGAACTCAAGGTCTTTAAGAATACCGAAGCGTCTCTGCCTCTTGTCTCCTACTTGCAAATCTCAGCTCTCTCGGCCACTGGTTTACTAGTGTGCCCTGACCTGAAAGAATTCATGCCCAGCAAAGCTGATGGAAACATAGAGTGGTACAAGGTAACGCGTCCAAATGCATATGCCACTAAAATATGTCAAAATGGCTGTAGCCACATATGTAAAAATCTGATTGAAGACAATATGTTCATGTAGACACAGATAATTATATATTTAGAAATATGATATTAATTAAAATGGCAATGATTAGCATTACGAGGTTTGTATAAGATTTGTGCAGGAAGAGGGTACAGTGACTTCAGAGTCAGTAGCTAGCTGCTAAAGAGCTTTTCAGTGTCACTTGCCTAAAAATAACTAGGAAAAAAAAATCCTCAAAACAACTCTGTCCATTTTTTACAAAAAAAATTATATCCATGTTTAAAATATCTTTTTTAAAGCACAAGACAACTTTTGGATTGCAGGAGTAAATACAGTTACAGTTTCTCCTTTGTTTTCTTAAGTAATGCAGCAAGTGTTTTATGGTTTGTTTTGTGAGGTCATTGTTTCTTTAAGAGACTTTGTAGTTACCAGCACAGGCTGCAAATTAAAGCCGAGAGTCCTATAGAGCTATCATCTGTCTCTGTGTAACTCTTCAAGTATGGAGGGTTTCAAGGTTTTAAATGCTTGAAAAAAAAATGAAAAGAATACTCCAGTACATGTGACAATCGACTGAGGCTCAGACTCCGATGTCCATTTGAACTGGGACTTCTGTTTATGGACTGTCTGTGTCTACACCACAGTATGACACAGACCACGTGGTCTATAAAATATGTCCTATCTGGCTCTCATCTGAGAGGACTTGCCCACCTCTGATACAGAGCATAGAGAGATACTGAGAAGGCTAGTGTTCCTTCAGTCATTGATAAGAATTCGCCCTTTAATCAACAGGTTACTCAGCTGGCTAGTATTAACATCAAGATGCACACACACATGCACACGCACACACTTACGAACACATATTTATATACGTCCTAACAATGCAAACCTGGAAACTTTAAACTGCTTTCCTAAAGTAGTTCCTGCCTCTGGTTAAGGCTGGTGAGGCGCAGAGCCTTCTCCTGGTTTAGGAAGAGCAGGCACAGCACAAATGCAGAGCTCCCCTGCAGAGGAGGAGACAGATCTGGAAACGATGTGTCTGCATTTAGAAACTTTCCTTCTTCTAGTTTGATGCATTTGCTTCCTGTCTTGAGTCGGTTCTGCTGTGAGCAGGAGTTAGCGATTCCGGCTCCTGGAACTGTTTTGGAGGTTAGGATGGAGTAACGCCGGCATAGCACCCGGCGCCATGCTTGCATCTGAACTATGCTTGATAAACAGGGCTGCCGTGTGATGTGAGCAATAGTCCTGTCTTCCACAGCCCTGCTGAGCATTGCTGAGGGCCTACTATGCTCTCCCTGGTCTAACCTCAGAGGGAGGGGCTGCTCCCCATTTCTCCCCATTCCCGATGACAGGGACAGAGGAAACTGACCTAAGTCTAAGTTTATAGAACAACTGTGATATTGTGCCCTGTGTTCACACTTGTCTATTCAAGCTAGGAGCTGTGAGGCCTCCCCTACCCCCTTAATTAGGTGTATTTTGAGGAAGGACCATGGCAGTTTCAGTTTAGTCTGTGTCTCGCCCAGTGTAAGATCAGGATATCACTCTGGGTTGTATTTAGTTACTGAAAGCCTTGAGCTCCGATCACATTTTATCCCCCCACTCCCTTTCTCCTTTGTACCCCTTCTCTCCTTTCCTCCCCCTTTTCTTATCACCTCTTCCTCCTTCCCACCCCCTCCATCCTTCCCACCCTTCCCTCCTCCCCACCCTTCCCTTCTCCCCACTCCTCCCTCCTTTCCACCCCTCCCTCCTTTCCTCTTTTCTTCCTCATCACCCCTTCTCCCCACTTTTGATAGGGTTTCTCTTTGTAGTTCAGTCTGGCCTCAAACTCATAATCCTCCTGTCTCAGCTTCCCAAGTGGTGAGATTACAGGTACATAATACCATGCACAGGGTTGTCATGCTGTAGAAAGCAATATGTGGGAGGCTCTGGATCACTCAAGATGATTTTCCTGGCCTGCTTCTTCCATTTCCCTGGAGGCCTTACCCCCGAGCGCTCTGTTTTGCCAAGAACCTCCAGGACTCTGTCTTTGTGAGAAGATGGACCCTATCTCTCCTGTTTTTCTACTTACAAAATTTCTTCTCCTATAGTAAGTCCTGAAATTGAAATAATTTTTAAAGAAATTCCTCCAACATGGTCTCTTCCAGCCCTAGTTTTTCATGTCCTCCTGGCTGTTTAATAGCGATTTTTCTTGATATTGCTCATAGTCAGAAGAAGACAGTTAGACCTTAAGTATATCTGTACTTAAATGGTTTAAAATACCTTAATTTAAAAAAAAAATCTATTCCTTTTTCTAAATGGGGTATAGGGGCTACCATGTCATCTCAGAAGCCAGGAGGCCTAGGCAGGAGAATCAAGAGTTTAAGGCCAGCGTGGGCTACGTGACAAAATGCCACCCAAGGGGAAAACACATCATTTCTCTAACAATACAGTTAAAATATGCGCCCCAAAGACAACATGGTCAAAGTAAGGATCTGCCAGGGAGTCTCTTGGGCTGTAGGCTCCACACTGATCGACAGCGATGGCATTACACTCAATGTTTCAGAGCTTGTTATTCTATAATGTAACTTTAAGATACGTCTCCCCTCTAGGGCTCCATACACTTGGATAAAGGGAATAAGAAATTTCTGAGTGCAGGAGACCCCACACACCTATTGATATCCAACACATCCATGGAAGATGCAGGCTATTACAGATGCGTTATGAAATTTACCTACAATGGCAAGGAATACAACATCACTAGGAATATTGAACTCCGGGTCAAAGGTAAATACACACCACTGAGGTACCTGCCTGTCTCGCCTGGTTCTAGAAGCAGCATGATAATAAATTCAGGGTCACCTAAAAACCCTCAAATGTCTTTTGCATAAAGGAAAAATAGACATATATGTCAACTATTCTAAGTGTATTCTAAAACATGTCAAGATACTTTAAGAAACATACAGCAGGGAGGTCCAAGGGAAGGGGAATTAATTCTTGGGCAAGAAAGGGATGAAAGTAGGTATTTGAAGGTTGCAAGGCTAAAACTCATCACCAGAGGGGGCCAAACCAAGGTGTCCTGGGAAATGGAAGGTTCCAGCACTCTGAACTGGTCAGGACACGCTTGCCAGGGCTTAGCATATACTTCTGAGGAACAGAGAGTTTACTGCAGTGGTTCTAAAGCTGTGGGTCACAACCCCTTTGGGGAGGTCACCTATCCTGCATGTCAGGTATTTCCTATACAATTCATAATAGCAGCAAATTACAGTTATAAAGTAGCAACTAAATAACTTTATGGCTGACATAAAATGTCTACATGAGGAACTGTATTAAAGGGTCACAGTTTTAGGGAGGGTGAGAACCACTCTTTTACTGGGTTTTCCACCAGATCACTTAGCGGAGTTCCAGTTGTGGCCTGGTTGGTGTCTGCTGAAGGTATTTCCAGTTGCCCTTTTTGCAGGCTGGCCTGCCTGAGAACTTGACAACAGAAAACTTCAATACCTTGATTTTTTTTTCAAGAATTGGCATATTTTCACCAGCATAATGAGATCTTGGGGTTAGGCACAAATTTAAACACAAAATTAGTGTATGCTTCATATATAATTTTTACACATAACCCAAAGATAGTTTGATGTGATATTTTATTTCCTTTTTTTTTTTTAATGACAGGGTCCTGGGCTATCCTTGGTCCAGTGGATATAGGCTGGCTTCTAACCTACTGTAGAGAACCTATTGTAACTTTTTTATGCTGAGATCACTCACGAATGCCACCAGGCTATCACAGCATTTTAATTACTTCTTGAAGCAAAGTTTTACAGTATGGAATTTTTCACGCACAGCATTATACTTGCTTAACAAGTTTCAGGTTTTAGAGTAATTCAGATTTTGAAAATCCAGAGAAATGATGCTCAGCCTATGCCAGGACATATTATACGCAAAAAGAAAACGCGATAGGCACGGCGGGCCAGATTTAACAGTTGCTTAATGTCTACCCCCAGCTGGAGGGGAAGTGAGGTGAAAGAGAATAGAATAGAATATGTGAGCCCCAGAGACTCATTTGTATTGTTATCCTGCCTGAACCGAAGCCTCTGGCGTATACTGCTTGTCCTGCCCGAGAGAAGAGAAGAGGCTCACATCTTGCTCTGTTCAGGGTTGTGTCAGAACGAGCTTCACTACTTGTCTGTGTGATACTGCACAAAACCACTAGGGGGCGGCAGACCCGCATATTGTACTGAGTTGTGAAACTAGGGCCACCCAGTGGTTCTTAAATGGGGCTGGCTGCCTGATCTGGCCTCAGTGGGAGAGGAAGCCCCTAGCTTTGCAGAAACTTTTAGTGTGGGGATGGGGGGTTGGGGGGGAGGGTGCGAGGGGGAGATGGGGAGGGAGGTGGGTGAGGGAGGGGGTATACGAAGGGGCGGGGCATCTGCTCAGAGAAGGGGCCACTGGGAGGGGGGGGAGGAGAGGGAGAGATTGTGGGACACGGTGACCAGGAGCAGGGCAGTGAGCAGGATGTAAACTGAGTAAATTAAAAATTTTAATCAATCAATCAATCAATCAATCAAATAAAATTTGATGAGTTGCACACAAGATAAAAAAAATTGGGGTCCTGAACTAGACCTTGTAGTTACCTGAGGACTCTCTTACACACAATCGGAGTAATCCTCACATAGGAGGAATCTGAGTGCTCCTTACTTGCACAGTCTGAGTTAACCTCCCCCAACCCCCAGACTCTGAGTAGCACCCACACAGGAGAATCTAAGGTCCTAAGCAGATCTGATAAACAGGCGCTTGGGAGCTGAGGTGCCATAATCTATATTTCCCAGGCCCTTCACCCTCAAGGCCGTGGTGCAGGCATACCCTGGTCTCATCTGGTGCTTATGTGGTAATTCAACCTTGAGGCCAGTTGAGGGACAGATCCCAGCCCTCTGCCCACTCCCCAGCCCCCCGCCCACTCCCTTTTGCTCTACTTCATGTGTCTTCACACTGGTTCAAATCCCTCGGAGGTCCACTCCGGCCCGACTAAAGAGTTTACCACCTTAGTTATAAGACGTCAGTGACCAAGGTGTGTCCCCGAATTTAGTACCCAGTGTGGGGTTAGCTTTACAGATGACTCTCCAACCCACTTTCCAACCACTGTGTCTGCTCTTGAAGACCTGACTCTTTAGTCTTGAGGGAGGGCAAAACCTTTAGGCAAAACCCTTCCTGTGGCTATCATTCGAGTGCATTCAGGAAGCCCAGGAGAGGAGTAGCTAATTGTTCATCACAGAGCAGATAACGAAGTCCGTCTGCCAGAGGAATGCGTAACCATGGCCTCTTCCAGTAAAGTCTCTGCCGGGAAAAGCATTGGCTTAAGATGCTCAGTTTCGTGGAGAGCCCATTTCCTTTGCCAGACAAAGGCTGGTCCTCACAATGTCTGCTCACATGGGGAAGGGCCGCTTAATTAGCTGAACAAGGAAATCTGAATCTGTACTGGAAGCGAGGCTACTCCCTCATGCAATGTCTTTTCCTTTTGACCTTCCCAGGAACAACTACGGAACCCATCCCTGTGATCATTTCTCCCCTGGAGACAATACCAGCATCTCTGGGTAAGGACCTCAAGAACTGTTTTACCCAAGTGCCCATAGTGGAGCCTGAAATCATCAGGGGTTTGGGTGCACAGTGCCTGAGTAGAGCCCACCAGTCACAATGTGTAGGGGCTGACGTGACTGCCGTGGGGACCTTAGTCTTTGCCAAGCATTCTTTGTTAGTATTGCCATCATTTGAGAGCAATGGAACTTTATTTTCTGAAAGTTATACCCAGAAAATCTAAACTTAATGGGGCAAATAATTTGGCAATAGTTATTAACTGTAGGAAGGGGTCCACAGAGCTGGCATCTTTAGAATATTCAACTTAATTCTTATTCTCAATATTTAACAATTGCTCAGAATTCCTATAAATAAGACTCTCAAACAGAGAGAGCAGGGACTGCAGATAGTCTCCTGTTGTTAGAGAAGCTGGTCTATTCATCAGTGGTTTGATGAGAAGGGGACTCTGTTTCACCCTTCGGATGCAGGATGTCTGGCCAATAAACTCATTGGATGGTCCATAGTGGGTGGCTGGAGAAGGCACAGGACTGAACTGTAGAGATTCTTTCTGAAGTTCATGGGAGGGAAGGGAAGTTCATGGGAGGGGAGGGCTGCCCATTTATTGAACATCTACTGTGCCTGGTGGGAGCCCGTCCCATGTCAACACCGACTCTCTACGAAGGTTTTATTTCTACTATCTACCACAAGGAAAAGCCTCCAAGGGGTAAGGTACACTTTAGAGATAGAGTACACTTTAGGGATAGAGTACACTTCAGAAATTCAGAGTTGGGGGTCGAGTTTGGCTGTAGATTTTGGTCTGTGTGCCCGGGAAGTTGACATATACACACCCTTTCATGTACTTGTTTTTAATAATGCAGGTTGTATAGTTCTTACGCTCATTCATCAAGTTCTGACTTCAGAGTCTGTTTTATATTTTTATTTTTGATTTTTTTATTTTAAAAGATTTATTTATTTTATGTGTACAAGTACAGGTGACTATCTTCAGACACACCAGAACAGGGTATTGGGTCCCTGTTACAGATGGTTGCTGGGAATTGAACTCAGGACCTCTGGAAGAGCAGCCATCTCTCCAGCCTCTCCCGCCCCCAGTGTCTGTTTTAAAACAAAACATTGTTATTCATTCTGTTTGGGGTTGGGCTTAAATGTTATAGTTTACCTGGCAGCCATAGAGGTGGGGCTCTTGTGCAGAGGTTCAAATTGCTTGTGTTCTTGTTTCTCTGATCGTCTTCTCGAAAGCCAGAGTAGTGGAGACAGGGGTTGCTGGGTCTCGGGTGCGCTTCAGCTTAGTGGAGCCCAGTCTCAGCTGTTGCTTTGAAGGCCCTGCAGAGTGTGGTACAGTTGCACGGCTACTTTTTGCTTGTTTGCTTTGTTTTACCCTAGCTCTGGGCACTGCTTTCTGTACTCTAGGCATGACCTAGATATAACGGGCTGCTAGGGCTGCTGGGGAGCATTTAAAGTCCCAGGGATAAGAGGAGGTGGAGAGTTGTCAGTGCTCTCTGAGTGTGATGTGGGGCCAGACATAGGAACAGGCAAACCGTAGTAGAAGCTGTCTTCAGGAGTAAGAAATGAGTCTGCTTTCCCATTGTATCCTCCTTAGTGACTCAGAAAGAAAAATAATTTCCTAAGATTGAGGCAAGGGATTGGCACCATCACAGGGCACAATTGTAGAGAAAGCACTGTCCTTAGACTGTGCCACTGGTTTTCAAAGGGTTAATTCTAAACTCCAGGCCCTCTGGAATGAAGCACCCCATTGGGAAATGTAAGGCCGAGGCCAGCAATGGCTGAAGAAAGAGTTACACACAATGGGATGTTGGCATGTTTTTGTAGTTAGTATCAGCTGTAGAAGGAAGCAGCTGGAGCACTGAATGCTCTAATATTGCAGTGGTCTTGGTGAAGCCATTCAAGTTTGTGCTTTGGGGCTTTTGCCTGCTGTGTGGACCAGTGGCTGGTGCCAGGGACATTTAGTTAAACTAAGTTTCCTCCTTCTAAGGAAGGGGTTAATCTATGAGGGGCGTTTGAGAAGACAAGCAAGGCCCTGTGCTGTGGGCTTCCTGAGGATCGTAAGGTAAGGCGGCCCCTTTTCCTGCTGGGTTCTGATGGCCTATGTGTTATATCTTGCCGTACCCAGGGTCAAGACTGATAGTCCCATGCAAGGTGTTTCTGGGAACTGGTCCGTCTTCCAGCACCATTGTGCTGTGGATGGCTAACAGCACTTTTATCTCAGTGGCTTACCCGAGAGGCCGTGTGACCGAGGGGCTACACCAGTAAGTGGGCGAGGGGTCTTTGCTGCCATTCACTTTCTTCTGGAGACGATGTTACATTCAAGACCTGCTCATGTAAAATGTATACATATATATTTTATATGAAATATTATAATATATAATATTTATGTATTATATTATGTATTATATATAATATATAATGTATACTATATACCGTATAATGTATAGTGTATAATGTATAATATATACTATATATTATATAATATTAATTTATATAAATATATAATATATTTTTTATGTTGTATATATTGCAGTAAAAGTAACAAAGTTATGAGTTCATAAAGTTATGAACTGTTAGGAATTCAGAATTTTAAAAAATTAAATTTTGCTTAGCACTGCCTTAAGAACCGAGCGTTCTCTATACTTGCATGAGTAGCAGTTTACTAGTTGACTTTTCAAACATTTTTTCTTTATTTTCTTTTATTTTATTTTTGTTACTTTATTTACATTTCAAATGTTGATTTTTTTTGCATGTCTAAAATATTTCAGAGTTGGTTCATTTCCATTTTCCACTTTGTTACACTCATGATTCTTAAAGATTTTCACAAGCCCTTGTAAGCATTATAAAGGCTTGACACAGTATCTGTACTAGACCTGTGGTCTGTTGTGTCTCTAAAGAAGAGAGAGAGAGAGAGAGAGAGAGAGAGAGAGAGAGAGAGAGAGAGAGAGAGAGAGTGTTAATTGTGTATAGACATCTATCTCCTGCTTCAGTTTTTACACTCTGACAAGGAGGAGACAGAGTTGGAAATCTCAAGCTGTAGTCTTGTTATTTTGAATTAGACTGGACCTGGGCTTGTTACTCTTTTGCCTTTGGGGAAGATTAACAAACGTGTTTGTTTTTTTTAATGGGTACAATTTCTGGATGAAAATGATACACGGTGGTATAACTATTGGCTTCCAGTCTTGGTGCCCAAGGCTTAATCCCCAGACGTGCCCAGTGTTAGTGGACTGGGACTGCTTCCCTGGTCTTCCTAAGGGACACGTTCCCCCTTTGCTCCTGTGAATGGACAGTAATGCTAGCTCTTTGGCTTCTCCTTATGTGACTCAGGGAGCCACCCTGTTTAGGACCTTCTCCAGGCTGTCCAAAGCCCCTGGCCTAAGCTTGTTTTGCCATCAGGAAGGACACCTTTGAGGGCTGGGGTCCTGGAAACTCCCTCTGCCTCACCAACCAGTGAGAAAGTTTAATTCCCCAAACTAGATTTTTCTGTTCCTACTTGATTATTGAAGGTATTTTTGATGACCCCCAAATAAAGTTTTCTAGCTAAACCAAGAGGAGAGCATGTGCTTTTATTGTGACATATGTCCTGTTACAAAGAACAGCAGCAGCAAGGACATGTGGCTCTCCAGAGACAGGCTAGAAAGTCTCTCCAATGAATATCACACATGACAGCAAGTTCTCAGAATGCTGCAGAAGTTGTGGTCACTTTAAACACAACAGATGTTTCTAATCTGAGAATGTCTGCTTGGCTAGCCTATAAAGGACAACTCTACTTTAGATATATACATCATGCTCTGCATATGTACATGATGCTCTACATCCATACACCATGCTCTGCATACATAATCATGCACTACATATGTTCATCATGCTCTACATGTGTACATCATGCTCTACATATGTACACAATGCTCTACATACATTATGCTCTACATGTGTACATCATGCTCTACATATGTACATCATGCTCATACATATAATGAATACATACATGATGCTCTGAATACGTACTTCATGGTCGACATATATTATGTTCTCTATATATAGAGCATATATATAGATCATGCTCTGCATACACTCATACATCACGCTTTACATACAAACATCATGCTCAATCAAATGTTTTCTCACCCAGTGAATACTCAGAGAATGATGAGAACTATGTGGAAGTGTCGCTGATTTTTGATCCGGTCACAAGGGAGGATCTGAATACAGATTTTAAATGTGTTGCCTCGAATCCACGGAGTTCTCAGTCACTCCATACCACAGTCAAAGAAGGTATGTATCTGGGGCACACTGAAGGGAAAACAAACTTACTGACTGCTTTCCAGGTGCTGAATGGAAGCACTCATTGTCTTGTAGGGCATTGAAGGCAAATCGCAAAGTGTGTGTGTGTGTGTGTGTGTGTGTGTGTGAAAGAGAGAGAGCATGTGTTGTACATGCATGTTCACATGTGTGTGTGTGTGTGTGTGTGTGTGTGTGCATGTGCGCGTGCATGTGCAGGTGAGTGTAGGGGCCATAAGTAGATGTGGGACGTCATCCACAATTACGCTCAACCTTATATATTTGAAGCAGAGTCTCCCATTGAAAGTAGAGCACACTGAATTGGCTAGACAGGCCAGCCAATACGCGCAGCGGTCTGCCCATCTCCACCCTAGATTCACGATACAAATGTGTGCACCTGGCTTTTATGTGGCTGCTGGTGAACTCAGACAGGTCCTCATATTTGTACAACACACATTGAACGGACTGAGATATTTCCCCAGCTCCACTTCCTCCTCCTCTTCTTTTTGGCATGTGAATGTGGTGTATGTGCACATATGTATGTGTATTTGTATGAGTGCATGTTCTCTATGTTCTCTCTCTCTCTCTCTCTCTCTCTGTGTGTGTGTGTGTGTGTGTGTATGTATGTGTATATGTATGTGTGTGTGTGTGTGTGTGTATGTGAAAGCCAGAGATTGTCTTCCTCAATCTCTCCACACTTTATTTACGTAGGCAGGGTCACTCACTCTAACCCAGAGCTCACTGACTGTATTAGTCTAGCTACAGCAAGTCCCTGTTCCCTGTTTCTGTCTTCTGGGTTCTGGGCTTACAAGCAGGCTGTCACTGTCACATTCACCTTGCATATGTGTAGGTGCTGGGGATCTGCAGTCTGGTCCCCATGTTTGTGCACATAAATACTTCATCTCTTGAGCCACTTCCCTGCTCCACAAACCTCTGCTTTCAAAGGAATTGTCAGTAGGGTGGACATTTGGCATTGGGAAATTATACTCAGATAAAAGCTAAGTTGGAATAATTTTTTAGTAAACACACAAAACCCTGCAATGAACCGAACACCCTGTGTCCTCCCGGGGCTCTGCCTTGGAGCACCAGGGTTCAGTTTGCTGACCTCCTATGATCTCTTATCTTGAACATGAAGTTGAAAATCTCTATTCTGCTTTGTGTGGACCAGGATTTCAGGGCAGCAGGCAGCTGTAAGGTCAAAGCCATCAAATGGCAGGAAACCAGTATTGTGTACAAGGACATTTCAAAAAGAAAAATACTTCAATTCAATAATTAAATCTTATTGGTTAGATGTTAAGAAGAAAAGTGATGTACAGTTAATATAGTTTCTGTTGAGAGGGCGCAGATACAATAACTTGTGGGCCACAGGGATTCTAGAGAGGAATCTGAGTAGCGTGCCGGAGCAGCTGTCAGCAACATGCCTTTGGTCCATAATAGTTTGTATGTCCATGGAGGCAGTTGTAGGCATATTTTACATTAGGAAGATTATTTGTCCAAACCTCAGAATGGCAAGGGATACTGAGTAATATCTCTATTTCAGCTCTGTGCCCTCCCAGCACCCACCCACCCAAGCCTCTGCCCTCCCAGCACCCACCCACCCAAGCCTCTACTAGACCAGGGGCAAATCTCTTGTCTCATCTAGTTACCTCCACACAAGTTCCCCTGAGCATGCCCAGACTGCCACTGCCCCGGCTCCTTCCAGATTGAAGTTTAATAACTAGAACTTGTGTGTCTGGGGTGATGTCTCCGTATTCCTCAGTGCCACTCAAGCTAGGAGGGCTCTGGAAAGGAGGGAACTGTGTAGATTCCCAAGTAAGAGTCCTATAGAAAGCAGCTTCCCCATGCAGGGATCAGACTAACAAAGGAAAGGGGCTTTATGTGGGCCCTGCCCTCTGACCTTACATGTCGGGTCGCCAGGCCCTGGCTTAGTAGGTGTGTCCCTGGGGGAGCTGTGCCTGCTTCCCAAGGCACACTAGGATTGAGAGGTAAGTGTGACTTGTTTCTGAGGAAACTACAATTTCATATGTTCCTCATCCACGTTAGTCCTCCATAGAACCAGCTTGAGAGCCTCTTAATTCCTGCACAGCACATGGCAAATAATAGCTTAAAATGTGTACTCTGACACTCGGGAGAAAGAACTTCAATAGGTAACGTGGACAGGAGTTCAGATGCCAGGCACCCATTTAAAGGGCTAGTAATAGTAACAAGTACCTTCACAGTGCTGGGAAGAAACAGAAGACACAGACACACAGAGAGACACACAAACAGACATACACACAGACACACACAGACATACACACAGACATATACACAAACACATACACACAAATACACACATAGACACATATACACACATACATACACACACAGACACACACACAGACACACACAGAGACATGCACAGATACACACACAGACACACAGACACAGAGACACACACAGAGACATGCAAACACATACACACATACACACAGACATACACTGACATACACACAGAGACACACAGACTCATGAACACACACGTGAAGAGACACACACAGACACAGAGACACACACAGACATACACATACATAAACATCTACTCCACAATACCAACATACACCCATTTTCAATGACCCTACAATCTCCCCCAAATCTACATCTACTCTCATGTATGCCCACATACTGACATCCACAGGGTACCCTACAACCATTATACTTACATATGCACATGTGCACATACATGTGTGTGCACATACACGGGTGTATGAATACTCCTCTAACTAATGTGAAATTTTACATATCTATAACCCTAGTCCTTGACCTGAAGCACAGGGGAATCAAGAGTTTGAGATTCTCCTGAGCTATATGGCCAGATCCTATCTTTAAAAAAAATGGAATTCTGGCCTCATCAACATGATATGGCACCTCTCACATGCACCACCCACAGCTGGTACAGCCCCACGGCCTCTGCTTCTTACTTTGATGTCCTTGAATCAGATTTCCCCCTGCCTTGCTTGCTCTCTGATGTCACAGGTGTCGTCCTCAAATGGCTTAGCTGTAAGAGACAAGCTTTCCAGAAATCAGTGTGCATTTATCAAGGGAAGCAAACTCTGATGTTTCTCTTCCCTGCCCACCTCTGCTGCCCCGGTCTGCAGGGAGATATTCCCCCTCTCACGTTCTCTCTTCTTCCCTCCACAGTCTCTTCTGCGTTCTCCTGGGGCATTGCGCTGGCACCTCTGTCTCTCATCATCTTGGTTGTGGGGGCAATATGGATGCGCAGACGGTGTAAACACAGGGCTGGAAAGACATACGGGCTGACCAAGCTACAGACTGACAACCAGAACTTCCCTTCCAGCCCAAACCAAATAAAGGAAATGAAATAATATGACGCTGACTCGTATGGTTTCTTACGGGGGTGGCTGTGCTGTTTGGAGGTTCTGTTTTGCTCTGTTGTTTAGCAAACCTCCTTGTTTGTAGCTGAAGCTGGAATCTTATACTCTACTCTTCTCTGAAAATCAGTTCTGGGAGCAAATGTGCAGGGGAGTCTGGACAACCCTGCCCCTTGTCACCAACGTATGAGAACAAGCCACAGCAGCCACAGAGGTCTCTGGAGTAGGTGTCATCTTAGGCTGATCCTGAGAGCAGTAACTTCCCTCCTGACCCCTCTCAAACAGCCATAGAAAAGGGCACCGTTAGTCCTGAGTAAGACTGCTACCCTCCAGAGTACTTTAAAAAATCATAGCTCTTTCAATTAAAGAGCGTTAATTTATATAATTCATCATTTGTATAGTTAGGCCAATGGGAGACACCAGAGGTACAAAAATGGTTAAGATATAATGTGCCTTTAGAAAGGGCGATTTTCATTTTGATTCTGGAAGGATGATTAAGAACTACTGAACCAGAAGAATCAGCAAGGGTTAGTGATTCAAAAATTAGCAATCATCTTTTTGTAGCATATGGCAGCCATCACAAGAATCCTTAGCTGGTCAAAACCGCAGAAAACGACTGCCTACGAAGGGTCCATCCCCAACTGACGCGCCCACAATACAACTCCTCTACCTATGACTCAAGGACTATCTCAGAAGGGCTGTAAAGATCAAAGAGCCGGAAGTCCAGGGCATCTGCTGTGAGACAGCATCTTCTATACACGGCAAATATTTAAAATAGCAACAATATGGCTTTCTAAACAAGACCCTAACTGTGACACCACCGGTTGATCGGGGATAATGTCACCAATCCCTATCTCTAGATAAAGGTCTACAGCTCATTTTTGGCTTTGGAGGGAGGGAGAATCAGTCTTCTGCAGGGGTGAGCCCCTACAGAAACTCATTTATGGCTTTGGAGGGAGGGAGAATCAGTATTCTGCAGGGGTGAGCTCCTACTAGCTTACTCAATTCCAAGTGGTCAGCTCTGAAAACACACATACACACACACACACACACACACACACACACATGCACACATGCATACTCATATACATACACACATACATACACAAATACATAAAAATGCATGCACATACATGCACACACTTGCACACATATTCATGCACACACTTGCACACATATTCATGCACACACATGCATGCATATATATACATACACACATGCACACACATGCATGCATATATACATATATACACACATACATAAATACACACATATATATGTTCAACACTGAATGGATTCAGCTGGTTATATCCACACACATAAAATAATAATAAAGTTTAGATCATGAATTTGAGAGGGAGTTGGGGGTTTGGGTGGAATTGAATGAAGGAGAGGGTGTGGGAGATGGTGAAGATAAAATCTTCATGTATGAAATACTCAAATCATAAAAAACACAAAAGAACAACAAAATGTAGTTTGTTAAAAAAGTTCATCATTTTCCTACTAAGGATGGAGTAGTTTAAATTTTAAATAAGTTACTTAGCTTAGAGGCATCATTCTAAGTATGCTTTGCTACTGTCTTAGTTTGCTCTCTGTTGCTATGAAAAAACCCAATGGCCAAAAGCAACTTGGGAGAGAAAGGGTTGATTCAGTGTGCAGGTTTTAGTCTGTCATCTGGGAAGCCAATGCAGGATTCAAATGAGCAGGGACTATGGAAGAATGATGTTTATTGGTTTGCACATTTAGCTAGCATTCTTAGACCTCCAAGGACCACCTGCCTAAGGATGGTACCGCCCAAGTGGGCTGGGTTATTCTACATCAATCATTGATAAGACAATTTGCCTGCAGGTCATTCTGATGGAGGCGGTTTTTCAGTAGAGGTTCTTCTTACCAAATAATTCTGGCTTCTATCAAGTGACAAAATCTAACCAGGACAGCTATTGTAACAAATTATCATAAACGGGGAGCACTTATAAACAATGGGAGCTCATTTCTTACAATTCTGGAAGGTGAGAGTTCAAGATCATGATTGCTCCTGCTTCCTAGCTTGCAGAGAGCCACCCTACGGGACGATTTTCTTCCAGTGGCTCCACCTCTCAATGCCATTCTCTTGAGAGTTAAAATTCCAACATCAGAATATTAGGAAGACAGTCTAATAGCATCCACACCCTTGTCAGTGTGAGAACACGGGTAGGAGGCAAACGCAAAATGCATGTGTCAGTGATCATCAAATGCAAACTAACTTGGAGTTACCTATGTGCTCACACTGTGTCTGATGTTAATGAGTAAGATCTAGGGTGCTTGGAAGCCTGGACTCTGATATCCCATAGTTCCTTTAGTAGTTTGATAATAGGAATAAGGCAGCATTCAAACAGAGAGGTATTTGGGTCAACTTGAACATGTTCCCAAGTATCTCTTAGCTTTTCTGCTCAGTGACATTGTGCTGGTGATCTAACGCCATTGTGATTTTATTTCACCATAAACAATGGCAAGTGCCTGATGAATAGTTCTCCAGCTTCCCAGCTGCCAACAGCATTAATTAAGCAAGACCAAAGAGGTGCTGTAATGCTGCCCCCAGCAACCTACCTTAGGCAATCCTTTGAAAAGAAAAATGGTTACAGAGATAACAATTTAGATAAAAAGTGTGCATCAATTATCAGTTAAGGTTGCTGGTCTTGTGAGACAAAGAAAAAGTTAACGCAAAGTTATAAAGTGTTTTGTTCCTGCCTTAGAATTCTGTGACTAGGGGTCAGAATCTGCAACGTTCCAGTTTCTTGGCCTCTTAAAGAACAATGGTGGCATACACCTTTAATCCCAGCACTTGGGAGGCAGAGGCAGGTGGATTTCTGAGTTCGAGGCCAGCCTGGTCTACAGAGTGAGTTCCAGGATAGCCAGGGCCACACAGAGAAACCCTGTCTCAAAAAACCAAAAAAAAAAAAAAAAAAAAAAAAAAAAAAAGAACTAAGTCTATACACATTGATTTGCAAAAGTATCAAGGAGACCTTATTCAAAGCAGACTTGTGGCACAGGTTAGCACCATGCCAAGATGGACAGTGATAGCTTATGGGTGAGATATTTAAAGGCCTGACAATTTCTCCAGGGTTTTCTCAAATGAGATTTAAATGAAGGGGAACTTTCATTAGTTGGAGGGAGTCTCTGTTTCGATTGGCTGATTTTGCTGCATAATCATTTTTCTTGATATGTATTTAATTATAATCATATGCACACCCAATTGTGCCTATGCATAGATGATAAACAGAGAGCCCTTCCTGGGAGTTCACTTAGGGACACGGTTGTGCATAGGTACAAAATAAATCCAGAAAGCAATCCAGACAGGGCTGGCCCCTTACCTCCGTACTTAGATGTAAGCCGAGCATGACAGGATACAATCTGAGTTTGATGGTTCATTGTGATAAGGGGAACACATTGCATTGCTCAGAGTGGGGTGTGCACTCAGCTTGCTTCAGGTTGTGGTTCTAGGTTGCTTGGGGTTGCTAACAGCATTGTTTGGAGTCAGGTGTGGGCGTTGGCCTAGCCAAGTGGGAACCCAGGAGACTAAGCTGTTCTCCACGCTTGACTGCCTTGGTTACAATGCTTCGAAAGTTGGGAGAAGGAACTGAAAGAGCTCTCTGGGCTCGAGTTCCAGCAGTGGCTCGAGTAAGCTTTGTGATCTTGGGCAAATCCTTTAATTTCAGGCTACCGATTTTCTCACTAGAAAAGTTGGAATGATAACAACAACAACAAAAAACTATTTAACTATAGTTTATATATTATACTTTCCTTTTTTTTTTAAGAGTTAAAAGTCAAACCAGGAAGCATCGATAGAAACCAAAATGGCTGCTTCTTGTAGGCTACATACAGGCAAACCACAGCTTGCTAGCAGCATCAGTTGACTGGTGGTGTCCATGCATACCTGCTGTTAGAATGTACGTGCCTGAATGTTAGTAGGTTGTTAGTGGTTGTCTCTTCTCTTGTAGACAGAGTAGCCCAAAGGGTAAGGCCTGAAACATTTAGTCTCTGGCCCTTCATAGAAAGAGTTGTACAAGAGTTGATCAAGATTTGGATCAAGGAGGACCAGGGCTGGTTTTGACTTTTATTTTGACATTTTGCTGTTGTCTCCTCTTGTCCTGTCCACCTGATTTTTAATTAGTTGAGAGGGAGAAAAACCAGGACAAGGAAGCAGAAGCTTTCGAACATCTGGGTTTTACCCAGAATGCATGGCTGGAGAATGAAGGACCAGGCAGGGCATCGCAGCTGTGGGGCAGCAGGGGCTTGAGTGGTCTGCATCCTTCATTAGTCTCTCCAGCTCCCTGGAGTCTACACCTGGAGGTTTTGGCAGCTTCAGCAATGATCCTAGAAAAGTCTGGTCCTGACTGTGACTAGAAGGAACCGCCAGCGACTCTTTAGTCTGCAGCTTGAATGCACTGTCTTCAGACGATGGTTCTGGAGCGTTAGAAGATTGGAGACAGGAATTCTAAGCAGCTCATATCCATGTCAAAGATCAAGCATGATGAGATCAGTAAATTAAAAGAGAAAAAAGAGCTGTTATCTTTCTAAAAGACATACTGGATTATTTAAGGGAGCATTTTAGGTGGAAGAATAAAAGAAATAAGATTGTCCATGTGTTGAGAATTTTTGTCACCCATGATAATTTCCCTGAGCTTCTATATATCATCTAGTCTATTCCTGTATTTTTTTTAAATTAGATATTTGCTTTATTTACATTTCAAATGTTATCCCCTTTCCTCGCTTCCCCCCTGAAAACACCCTATTCCATTCTTGTCCCCCTGCTCACCCCCACAACTTTCCTGACCTGGCATTCCACTACACTGGGGTATCAAGCCTTCACAGGACCAATGGCCTCTCCTCTCATTGATGTCTGAAAAGGCTATCCTCTGCTACATATGTAGTGGGAGCCATGGTTCTCTCCATGTGTACTTTTTGGTTGGTTGTTTAGTCCCTGGGAGCTCTGGAGGTACAGGTTGGTACATATTATTGTTCCTTCTATGGAGCTGCAAACCTCTTCAGCTCCTTGGGTTTTTTCTCTAGTTCCTCTACTGGGGACCCTGTGCTCAGCCCACTGCTTGGCTGTGAGCCATGGGTATTTTGATTCCTCTTCTAAGAAGGACCAATGTATCCATACTTTGGTTTTCCTTCTTCTTGAGCTTCATGTGGTCTGTGAATTGTATCTTGAGTATTCCAAGCTTTTGGGTTAATATCCACTTATCAGCGAGTGCATACCATTTGTGTTCTTTTGTGATTGGGTTACCTCACTCAGGATGATATTTTCAGTTCTATCTGTTTGCCTAAGGATTTCATGAATTCAATGTTTTAATAGCTGAGTAGCTGTGCAAATGTACTACATTTTCTATATCCATTTCTCTGTTGAGGGACATCTGGTTTCTTTCCAGCTTCTGGCTATTATAAATAAGGCTGCTATGAACATAGTGGAGCATATATTCTTATTACATGTTGGAGCATCTTCTGGGTATATGCCCAGGAGTAGTATAGCTAGGTCCTCAGGTAGTGCTCTGTCCAATTTTCTGAGGAACCACCAAACTGATTTCCAGAGTGATTTTGCTAGCTTGCAATCCCACCAGCAATGGAGGAGTGTTCCTCTTTCTCCATATCCTCACCAGCATTTTCTGTTCCCTGAGTTTTTGATCTTAGCCATTCTGACTGGTGTGAGGTGTATTCTCAGGATTGTTTTGATTTGCATTTCCCTGATGATTAAGTATGTTGAACATTTCTTTAAGTGCTTCTCAGCCATTAAATATTCCTCAGTTGAGAATTCTTTGTTTAGCTTTGTACCCCATTTTTACTAGTGTTATTTGTTTCTTTGGAGTCTATCTTCTTGAGAATACAAAAGTATATATTGGCTATTAGCCCTCTGTTGTACGTAGGATTGGTAAAGATCTTTTCCAATCTGTTGGTTGCCATTTTGTCCTATTGACAGTGTCCTTTGCCTTACAGAAGCTTTGTAATTTTATGAGGTTCCATTTGTCAATTCTTGATCTTAGAGCCTAAGCTATTGGTGTTCTATTCCAGAAAATTTCCCCTGTGCCCATGTGCTGCAAGCTCTTCCCCACTGTCTCTTCTATTAGATTAAGTGTATTTAGTTTTATGTGGAGGTCCTTGATCCACCTGGACTTGAGCTTTGTACAAGGAGATAAGAATGGATCAATTTGCATTCTTCTACATGTTGACTTCCAGTTGAACAAGCATCATTTGTTGAAAAGGCTGTTTTTTCCATTAGATGGTTTTAGCTCCTTTTTAAAAGATCAGGTGACCTTAGGTGTGTAGGTTCATTTTTGGGTCTTCAATGCTATTCCATTGATCTACCTGTATAGTTTGAGGTCAGGGATAGTGATTCCACCAGAGGTTCTTTTATTGCTGAGAATGGTTTTTGCTATCATGGGTTTTTTGTTACTTCAGATAAATTTGGAAATTGCTTTTTCTAACTCTATGAAGAATTGAGTTTGAATTTTGATGGGGATTTCATTGAATCTGAAGATTGCTTTAGGCAAGCTGGACATTTTTACTATATTAACCCTGCCAATCCATGAGCATGGGAGATAATTCCATCTTCTGAGATTTTCTTCAATTTCTTTCTTCAGAGTCTTGAAGTTTTTGTCATACAGACCTTTCACTTGCTTGGTTAAAGTCACACCAAGGTATTTTATATTATTTGTGAGTATTGTGAAGGGTATTGTTTCCATGATTTCTTTCTCAGCCCTTTATCCTTTGAGTATAGGAAGACTGCTGATTTGTTTGAATTAATTTTATATCTAGCCACTTTGCTGAAGTTGTTTATCAAGTTTAGGAGTTCTCTGGTGGAATTTTTTGGGTCCCTTAAGTATACTATCATATCATCTGCAAATAGTGATAATTTCCCTTCTTCCTTTCCAGTTTGTATCCCTTTGACCCCCCCCCCCTTTGTTCTCTAATTGCTCTGGCTAGGACTTTGAGTACTATATGGAACAGGTAGGGAGAGAGTTGACAGCCTTATTTAGTCCCTGATTTCAGTGGGATTGCTTCAAGGTTCTCTCCATTTAGTTTGATGTTGGCTACTGGTTTGCTGTATAGTGTTTTTACTATGTTTAGGTATGGGCCTTGAGTTCCTGATCTTTCCAAGACTTTTATCTTGCAGGGGTGTTGGATCTTGTCAAATGCTTTCTCAGCATCCAATGAAATGATCATGTAGGTTTTTTTTCCTTCGAGTTTGTTTATGTAGTAGATTTCATTGATGGATTTCCATATATTGAACCATCCCAGCATCCCTGGGATGAATCCTACTTGATCGTGGTGAATGATCGTTTTGATGTGTTCTTGGATTTGGTTAGCAAGAATTTTTGCATTGATATTCATAAGGGTGATTGGTTTAAAGTTCTCTTTCTTTGTTGAGTCTTTGTGTGGTTTAGATATCAGAGTAATTGTAGCTTCATAGAATGAATTGGGTGGTGTTTCCTTATGTTTCTATTTTGTGGAATAGTTTGAAGAATGTTACTATTAGGTCTTTGAAGATCTGATAGAACTCTGCATTAAACCCATCTGGTCCTGGGCTTTTTTGGTTGGGAGACTATTAATGACCGCTTCTATTTCTTTAGGGGTTATGCAACTGTTTAGATCATTTATTTTATCCTGATTTAACTTTAGTACTTGGTATCTGTCTAGAAAATTGTCCATTTCATCTAGATTTTCCAGTTTTGTTGAGTATAGGCTTTTGTATTAGGATATGATGATATTTTAAGTTTCTGCAGTATCTGTTGTTATGTCTCCCTTTTCTTTTCTGATTTTGTTGTTTTGGATATTGTCTCTGTGCCCTCTGATTAGTTTGGCTAAGGGTTTATATATCTTGTTGGTTTTTTTCAAAGATCCACCTCCTGGTTTGTTTGATTCTTTGTATAGTTCTTTTTGTTTCTACTTGGTTGATTTCAGCCCTGGGTTTGATTTTTTTCCTGCCATCTACTCTCTTGGGTGTATTTGCTTCTTTTTGTTCTAGAGCCTTCAGATGTGCTGTCAAGCTGCTAGTGTATGATCTTTCTAGTTTCTTTTTGGAGGCCTTCAGAGCTATAAGTTTTCCACTTAGCACTGCTTTCATTGTGTTCCATAAGTCTGGGTATATTATGCCTCATTTTCATTAAATTCTAAAAAGTCTTTAATTTCTTTCTTTATTTCTTCCTTGACCAAGTTGTCGTTGAGTAGAGTGTTGTTCAGTTTCTATGTGTATGTGGGCTTTCTGTAGTTTCTGTTGTTGTTGAAGAACAGCCTTAGTCCATGGTGATCTGATAGCATGCATGGGATTATTTCAATCTTCTTATATCTGTTGAGGTCTGTTTTGTGAGTGATTATATGGTCAATTTTGGAAAAAGGTACTGTGAGGTGCTGAGCAGAAGGTATCTCCTTTTGTTTTAGGATAAAATGTTCAATAGATAGCTGTTAAATCCATTTGGTTTATAACATCAGTTAGTTTCACTGTGTCTCTGTTTAGTTTCTCTTTCTATGATCTGTCCATTGTTGAGAATGAGGTGTTGAAATCTCCCACTCTTATTGTGTGAGGTGTGATGTGTGCTATGAGCTTTAGTAAAGTTTCTTTTATGAATGTGGGTGCCCTTGCCTTTGGGGCATAGATGTTCAGAATTGAGAGTTCATCTTGGTAGATTTTTCTTTTGATGAGTATGAAGTGTTCTTTTTTATCTTTTTTGATAACTTTAGGTTGAAAGCGATTTTATTCAATATTAGAATGGCTACTCCAACTTGTTTCTTGGGATCATTTACTTGGAAAATTGTTTTCTAGCCTTTTATTCTGAGGTAGTGCCTGAGATGAGTTTCCTGTATCCAGCAAATGTTGGATTCTGTTTACATATCTGGTCTGTTAGTCTACATCTTTTTATTGGGGAATTGAGTCCATTGATATTAAGAGATATTAAGGAAAAGTTATTGTTGCTTCCTGTTATTTCTATTATTAGAGGTGGAATTATGTTTATGTGGCTCCCTTTTTGGTTTGTTAAAATATTATTTTCTTGCTTTTTCTGGGGTGTAGTTTCCCTCTTTTTGTTAGCGTTTTCCATTTATTATCCTTTGAAGGGCTGGATTTGTGGAAAGATACTGTGCAAATTTGTTTTTGTCATGGAATACCTTGGTTTCTCCATCTATGGTAATTGAGAGTTTTGTTGGGTATAGTAGCCTGGGCTGGCATTTGTGTTCTCTTAGGGTTTGTATGACATCTGCACATAATCTTCTGACTTTCATAGTCTTTGGTGAGAAGTCTGGTATAATTCTGGTAGGTCTGCCTTTATGTGTTACTTGACCTTTTTCCCTTACTGCTATTAATATTCTTTCTTTGCTTAGTGCATTTTGTGTATTGATTATTATGTTATGGGAGGAATTTCTTTTCTGGTCCAGACCATTTGGAGTTCAGCAGGCTTCTTGTATGTTAATGGGCATCTCTTTCTTTAGGTTAGGGAAATTTTCTTCTATAATTCTGTTGAAGACATTCAAACTGGAAATCTTCATCTCTTCTATTCCTATAATTCTTAAGTTTGGTCTTTTCATTGTTTCCTGGCTTTTCTGGATGTTTTGGGTTAGAATCTTTTTGCATTTTGCATTTTCTTTGACTGTTGTATTAATGTTTTCTATGGTATCTTCTGCACCTGATTTTTTCTTCTATCCCTTGTATTCTGTTGTTGATGCTTGCATCTATGACTCCTGATTTCTTTTCTAGGTTTTTTATCTCCAGAGTTGTTTCCCTTTGTGATTTTTTTTTATTGTTTATAGTTCTGTTTTTTAGATCCTGGATAGTTTTGTTCAATTCCTTCACCTGTTTGGTTGTGTTTTCCTGTAATTCTTTAGGGGGTACTTTTGTATTTCTTCTCTAAGGGCTTCTACCTATTTACCTGTGTTCTTCTGCATTTTTAAAAGGGAGTTAATTTATGTCCTTCTTGAAGTCCTCTATTAGCATCCTGAGCTGTGATTTTAAATACAAATCTTGCTTTTCCAGTGTGTTGGGGTATCCAGGACTCGCTGTTGTGGGAGAACTGGTTTCGGATGATGACATGTTGCCTTGGTTTCTGTTGGTAATGTTCTTGCGTTTGCCTTTCGCCATGTGGTTGTTTCTGGTGTTAGTTGGTCCTGCTGTCTCTAGATGGAGCTTGTCCCTCCTATGGACCTGCAAGTCTGTCTCAGCACCTCTGGGAGACCAGCTCTCCCTTGGCACTGAGGGCTATGGAGCATCCCAGCTCCGGGATGCCAATGGAGCCAAGAAGTACCCTGTCCCAGCCGTTGTGCCACTACTGTGCTCCCTGTGATCCTGGCTGCCCCTGCCTTGGGAGTCACCAGAGAGAAAATGGGGATCTCACCTCCAAAACTGGGAGTCAAAGCACTCCCTGGAGACCAGTTCTCCCTTGGCAGGACCTATGCACAGGCGGCTGTGGAGTAGCCCAGCTCCTGGGTGCAGATGGAGCTCAGAAGGACCCTGTCCTAGCTGCTCTGCCACTCCTGTGTGCCCTGTGCTCCTGGCCATACCTGCCTTGGACAGTCACCAGAAAGAAAATCCATCTATTCCTGTATATATTTGAAAGTTTCCATATGGGAGATTAAAATACAAGGCAGAACCAAGCCAGATGTCCACTAGGCAAGAGATGCATATGTGAACTGCAATACGGAACATGGTGGGCATACACAGTGGGAGGAAAAGAAGCCATTGTAATATATAAATGGCACGGAACAGTACCATCGAGCCTTAGAAGTATATAAAGGAGTGAAGTCAGGAAGCATTTACTTTCAGCATGCTGCCCTTCTAAGGAGAGTGGGAAGAATGACATTGTGCAACTATGTTCCCTCTCTACTTTCTTTCTCTGTTTCTCTACATACACACACATGCACAGACACATGTCTGAAATTAGAGTATGGTTTGGCCACCCATATGTTCCTAAATACAAACACATGAATTTGTAAAGAATGATCGTGTCAGGCATCAAGTCTGAGACATTGGTCGAAAAAGAAGAAGATGTCAGATCCACCAAGTCCTCATTCTCCCATTGGGCAGTAGACTATTATTGCTTAACCTATTATTAGATAACTAAATTACAAACCAGGCCACTCAAAAACCTATGAATAGTGTGTGTGGTGGACAGAGGATCACAACCCACACAAGTTCATATGCTTGAGTCCAAATGAAATACACCAGCAAGTTGATTTCTTTATGTGGCTGATACATCCATCTCAGAATGGCTCTCTGAACCATGGGAAGGTGCGATTTTCCCCTACTTCTCTATGAAGGATGGATGTGTGGAGGCGGAGCATGTGGGGACTTTCCACTTCCATGTGTTCCTAAAGAAAAATAACCAAGGCCTTTGTAAGAAGATGCCATCTTTCCAGGAAGCAACAAATGATAGCGGGTATCAACAATAGTCACTGAAAGTGTCTGGTGCACTAAAAGGTAGATTTGCTGCCTCACAGATTTCAAATGCCCATGGGAATGCAGAGGGCTCCTAAGTAGTAAAGGGGGAGAGTTATTGCATGGGTTTCAAGGCAGGAGGGTTCATACTGAAGGGCACATCTCCAGCACTGGGCCTGGTGCCTTGCCATACTGTAGACACTTAGGTTGTCTGCAGGATGGACAAACTTTTCCCACTCCAAACACGAACTGGCTTTTGCCCCTGTCCTGAATTTTTGCCAATACTTGGGCAAAATGCTCCCTGGGTTTCTGTGGTTGTTTTCTTGACCATGTGTCCTCCACCCCTGGGCATCTGCCACCTTTGTCACCTCTTCAGGTCTACTTGTTACTGCTCCTGGGCTCCGAGAGCACGCTGGCACCCGCTGTGGCCTCTGGGTGCTCAGCGACTTGCTGTTCAGCTGCCACCCTCGGTTGCGACCTCAGCCAGCTTTGGTCACCCTCTGTACTCTCAAGGAAGTTCTTTTTCCTGAAGCTCGTGTTGTCCACCAGACTCCAGGGTAGTGGTGGTGTGGTTGCGAACCCCATCTCTTCCCTCATCTTCAACAAAAGCAAAGCAAAACAAGTCTACTATGGAGAGACTTCTGGAACCATGCTCCCTGGTTCTTGAGAAACTGCCCAGGTGACAGTTGTTGGGCTGAGTTACCAGGGCAAGGAGGGACAGAAGCAGATGTAAGGGCAGAGGGAGAGAAAGCTTTTGGTGAATGAAAGGAGTAAAGAAGAAAGAGAAGGCATCATGCATTTATGGGATGTAAGATTTTATGTTTTGCCCAATTTAGTGCTCAAAGGAAAATAGAACCTACTAGGTAAATGCAGTTGCCCACACTTCAGAGATAAAGAAACTGTTACACATGGGGTGTCTGTGTGTGTGTGTGTGTGTGTGTGTGTTTGTGTGTGTGTCTGTAGATTTCATCAAGGTGTCTTCCTGGACCTCTTTTCTACGTTATATTTTTGAGATAGTGCTCTCACTTAATCTGGAGCCCAGGGCTTGCCATTTCACCTGGGCTGGCCTGGCAACCAGCCCTGGACAGATGCCCATTCTGCCCTTCAGCACGAAGGCCATATTCATATGATACCACACCTGGCTTTTATGTAGGTGCTGGGGATCCAAACTCAGTTCCTCTCTCTTGCACAACAAGTGCTTTACCCAGTGAGCCGTCTCAGCCCTGGCACATTCAATTCAAAAGCTACATCACATAATGTGGCTTAGAGGGGCATCGGCAATCTGCTAAGTGCTGCGAAACAGTTGACCCAGGTGAAGGTTACCATTAGAGGGGACAGAGTAAATGTTTTCACTCTTGGGGGAACTGGTTCCCAAGAAGAGGAAGTTGACTGAGTCACAGGGATCTACTTCCCCTCAAACTCACCAGAAGTCCTGTGTGGAATCCAGAGTGGCTAACAAAGTTTCCTCCCTGGAGCAGGAAGCATCAGAAAGGGAACTAAGTGCCTTGCAGTGGTTTTATACTTCATGTTTTCTAAGCCCAAGGAACCTATGATATACTGAGCCAGATGCCCTTGCACCTGCAGGCGTAGCAATGATCTATTCATTGGACAGTCAAGCTTGACCTTTGCAGGGAAATGCACCTGTGCCTTTTGGGACCATTCTGAGGCCATTGAGAAGGAATCTGGATCTTGCCATCAGAAAGGTCTGAAATGTTTAAAACAGTATGTGAGCTAAATTAATAACAACCCCCTACTACCTCGGAGGCTGACGATTCACCTTGTATTTTTTTTATCTCAACCTATTGTTTTAAAATATAGACATTATTATCCAGGGATGGCTAGGCCACTAGATCAGCAGACAGGTGGCATTGGTGAGGATCCAATGCTATCTTCCAAAGATATGGACACTGTAGTGTGAGGACACTTGGGAGACTGAGGGCTTGGTCAGGTGGCTGGGGAAGCAGGGTGGAGAAGTGGGCATCAGACTTTGCAATGTTTATCTGTAAGGAGCACAGCTGGAGGCAGGTTCAGGACCAGCACCTCAGAGTAGCTTTAGTGGTCCCTGGAGTCGTGGTTGGCTGGCCCCTGGTTGTGCAGGGAGTGAGTCCACAGTGGGAGATTTGAGATTGTGCTCTAGGCTTAGTTGGCATGCATTTGGATGGCTCATTTTCTGGGTAAGCTATTACCTGTAGAAGTTGACCGAACCTGGGAGAAGCAGATCTTCCAGGGTCAGCAAGCCTACAGTATCAAGTCACCGGAAACATATACTTAGCATTTCTCTGAGATGGTGCACGAGAAGCAAGACTAGGAAACCAAATTGCCAAACATGGTGTTTGTGGGTGTTAGGGCTCTGTGGTGGAGCTTTGCATAGCTTATCCAAGGGTCTGGGTCTCATTCCCAATGCAGAAAAAAGAATTCCAACTGAACAAATATGTCCCCAATACTATACATCATTTACCAGACACAGTAGAGCAGACTTAGTAAGTCTTGCAAGCACAGGCAGCAGAGGGCCGATGCTGTGAAGAAATGTGATCTTGGGTTTGTAGCTTGACCAGTAAAGCTTGAGAGCCCATTCCATAATTCCTTTTTGCTGAGTCTCATGCAGGAGCAGTGCAGTCTGGGTCATCATCTCCTGCTGGGAAGTCTGTGGTTCAAGATCTTAGACTATGGAGCAGTCTCTCCCATGAAGCCTTTGCTGTGCTGTTAATAGGTGGTAATAAAAGATTGACGCTGCATTGACTCTATCCCTACAAAATTTTAACTCAAGCTTTCCTGAAGCCCTGGGGGCAGATTTTCAGAGGTGTATAGCCTCTAGGTCCTGGCTGAGTGCCAACACTGTTCACAGTAGAGATTGGGGGGTTTTTTGGGAGAAGAGGGGAGATAGATGACAACCCAGCTCCCACTTCTCCAGGCAGCATGGACTCCAGGCCAGCATCAGCATAGAACTGCTGTTGAGAGACTTAGACTGGCCTATAGTTCAACGTCCTTCTCCACCCATGCTAATGCTTGTACAGCAAGACTGAGCATCAGGTCTCCGTGGTCAGCCTAGAACCCATTATCTTGGATGGAAGTTCTCTTCGGCCCTTCTCAGCAGAGGTCAGTGATAGGACTGTGTTTATCACACTGTGTAAATTTCCACCTTGGCTCTCACCCCAGCACATAGGGCTGTCTTCAATAGCACACACCGAGGGCTAGACACCAATCTTCAGGCTCAGTCTTTTGGGTGTCTTTCTTACTTCCTGACACCATGCTTTTTAACCTGTGACCCTGTAGTTGGCCTTTTTGGTGACATAGATCCACATTTTGTTTTCACTAGGAAGTTACTATATGCCCTTCTTCTGTGGAGCTTTCTAGACCTTTTCACTTTCCTCAAGAAAATGGCTTTTTCCTAGTTATAATCCAGCTGCGTCATCACTGAGTAGGTCATCTTCTTCACCTGTGTCCCTGGGTTCCAGTGAGAATGGCCCTATCATGGTACGCTCCTCTGCTTGCCTTGGGCATTTGAGTGGCCAGGACAGTACACTACCTTTCTTCCTCAAAATTAGTTTTTAGAAGTGGAGGGACCACTTTCCTTGTGCTTGTGTGGTGAGTAAGTGGGAGATTTCTAGCCCTGAATGCAGAACGAGGTAACTAGGAGATGAAGATGGGTATACAGATCACCCAGGTAACTTCCAGTGCTGCAGAGTCTGGAAGTCTCTGGAAGTTGCCAAAAATTTGCGGACATTTAATGAATGGCTTTGGAGGAAACCATTGCTTGGCTCAGTGTAACCTCCTTAAAATTCTAGCTTTTGTAGGTTTCTGTCCTGGCCTTTGCTATATACCATAGACTTATCCACCCACTCATCCATCCATCCATCCATCCATCCATCCATCCATCCATCCCTCCCTCCCTCCATCCATCATCCAACCATCCATCCATCCGTCTATCTATCCATCCATCCATCCACCCATGCAACCGTCCATCCATCCATCCATCCATCCATCCATCCATCCATCCATCCATCCGTCTATCCGTCCATCCATCCATCTATCCATTCCTCCATCTGTCCATTCATTCATCTATCAATCCATCCACCCATGCATCCATGCATCCATGCATCCATGCATCCATCCATCCATTCATCCATCCATCCATCCATCCATACATACATACATACATCTGTCCATTCATCCATCTATCCATCCATGAATCCATCCACGCATCTATCCATCATCTATTCTTCCACCTTTTATTCCTCTATCTACGCTAACATATTCCTCTGGACTTTGATCTTATACACAGGTTTCATTGTTACTGATATAAAATCAGTAAGTTTAGGCCTGGCAGAAGATCCCTGAAAGTTTGGGGGCAGGGGAGACAAGAGGAACCCAAGAACATCTGGTTTCCTAATCATGCCCTGTCTCCTAATGGACAGCATATGAGCAGAACAACAAAGCACACATACTTAGTTCCTGTCTAAAACTCACAATAAGGTCCCACACTCCTCCTCTCTTTGAGGAGTGTCCACATAGAAGCAAACATCAATTGTGTCCTCATCAAACCCAAGCATTTCTCAGTTATTTCTAGCAATTGTGCCATAGATTTTCTGGTCCTGTTCAACCCTCCATTACTACAATGTGTACCTCTTCTCTGGAATGCAGCAACAACATGTTGTTTTGAAGTTGGAGAACTGCTGAGCTATCTCTTTGGAGTCCAGGCACTCGGAAGTGGGACAGCAATCTTTTAAGCTCCTGTCCCCATGTTATGTGGCCTTGTCTTCTTCATACCATAGGGCATCTGTGCTTGAGCATGATAGTCTATCTCTTTTATTTTCAGAAAAGAGGTTTAGTAGACGGTAGACAATCATCATAGGCTTATTGTATGCACACATGCATGAACAATGATTTGTTTTTGTACTGAGGGGAAGAGGCATGATGGGAAAGAGCTTTTCATTGGCTATCGGCTCTCCCACAAAGGCTGGGGTTAGGGTCCCAGGGAGTTCACCTGCATCTATGGTGTCTGTGCTTCCTAATTCCTATACCATTGATGATTTTGTTTCCCTCTTTCAGCTCCAGTTGGAGTGTAGACAAGTTCAGAACAGATTCAAGGTCTGATTGATCTTTGCTTTGGAACCCATCCTGTGAGATTTCACAGGATAAAATCAAGGCATGGGATCATGTAAAAGCTTTGAGGAAGAAGGGGAGTAACTGAAAACTGCCTGGGAGTCTTCTAACTGTGCTATGACTCAGGAAAAGGCTGGAATACACAAACTCCTTCTGGCTCTCCATACTCCATCCGAGGAAGCCAGGAAGCTGGGAGGACCAGAGGTCTCCAATGAGGGAGGCAACCTGTGGGATGGAAATGACCACCGGAACCAATCAGATACACTCCTTGGAGTCTGAGTGCTTTAAAGCATCAGTTCTCAATCAGTGGGTTATGACTTCTTTTGGGGCCAAACAACCCTTTTGCAGGCGTTACATATCTAATATCCTACAAATCAGGTATTTACATTATATTTCACAACAGTGGCAAAATTACAGTTATGAAATAGCTATGAAGGTAATTTTATGATTGGGGGATCATTGCAACATGAACTGTATTAGGTTGCAAGCATTAGGAAGGTTGAGAACCACTACTCTAAAGGGAGTGGAGTTGGAGACATCTTGTGGGTAGTATGCAAATACAGCTGTAGAGTACTGTCAAGAACTGTTTCACTGTTCCATCTGGGTTTGCTTGTGGTGCAGCTTCACACTTTCCTAGGCTTACCAGATCTTCACACTTTCCTTGGTCTACCAGATGGCCCTATCCCCTTCTTGCCCTTTTCATCTCTCCTCTGCAGCTTTTCTCATAGGGTGCTAGAGTGTTCTTTCTCAGTCCCACACCTGATAGCATCATCCCTCTGATACACACCTATAGATAGCTGCTGCATTCCCATAATCCACATGGCCTAGCTAAGATGCAGAGACCCCTTTTCTTCGTTAGTCCATGTATTTGGCCCACTCTGTTGCTTTCACAATGTAAGCTTCCAGGAAGGTTTCCTGATGTCCTTCCAGCTTTCAGAAGAGAATCCTTACCATGAAGTTAGTGATGAGAAGAACATCCTGAAAGCGTAGGTCAGTTCTCAGCAATTTGGCTTCATGTCTTACAGACTATTCTCCAACTCTCTCCTCTAGCCTGTGGCTGGGCACACAGAGACATTGGTGTTTCCCCTTGGGTCTCTGTTCTTTCATGTGTTGGAGCTTTGGAAAATGTATCTCTTGCATCTGAAGAGCCATTAGCTATTCTGTCCATTGGCTGATCCTCCCATTCCGGTGTAGGTTTTACCCAGGAGATCTTGCTGGATCTCCTCCCATCACGTGGCAGTGAGTTCTTCTTATTGGATTTCAGAGCACCAAGCAGCTGCCACATCTTGCACTGGCTTATTTTCTTGTCACAGAGACCCCAACCACACAAATTGAAGAGGAAAAAGTGTCAGAGAGAGTAAGTCCACAGTCAGTCATTTTGCCCCCTGCGCTCTGGCAGACATGGTAGCTACAACATGTGAGCAAAGAGAGATAGATGTCCACTTCATGGTCCAGGAGTACACAGGCAAGGAAGAAGCACACAGTGGGGATAGCATATTTGTTAGGGATGCAGGAATTCGGGTCCTCCAGCTAGACTCAGCTACCTAAAGTTTTTCCAATCTCTTAACGTATTGCCACCAACTGTGACCAAGCCTTCAAAATATGAGCCATGGGTAAGTTCATAGTTCAGTTAGAATAGTTGCCCCCTTTTCAACTGACAGACAGAAGCAGACCCCGAACTCTTACTATGTGATGTCAGAGGCCATATTTTCCTTCTCTGCCTCTTCCTTCTCCTCTTCTTCTTTTCTTTTAAGGTTTTTGTTTTCATTTTTTCTTTTATTTTTTTTAAATTAGGGTCTTTCTATGTCATAGTGAAGGGTGATCTTGAACTTGTGATCTTCCCAAGTGCTGGGATGAAAGGTATGACCAGGCTGGTTAGATATTACATGTGTGTGTGTGTGTGTGTATGTGTGTGTTTGTGTGTATGTGTGTGTATACACATATTTATCTGCACATACATTTGTGTCTATGTGTCTATATATTTGCAGATTTATGTTCATGTAGGTGTGAATGAATATGTTTTCAAATCCATACATTTGTATGTGCATATATGTAGAGGCCAGAGGTCAACTTTGAGTATTGTTTCTTTAGAGCCATTTGCTGTGTGTGTAAGTATGTGTACGTGTGGATGTGTGTATGAGTGTGTGCATATGTGTGTATGTATGTATGTATGTATGTATGTATGTATGTATGTATATATGTGTGTATGTATGTATGTTCCTATGTCTACACATAGAGGCCACAGTAGGCTGGCAGGTGTCTTGTTCCATCGTGCTCTACCTTATTCCTTCAAGACAAGGTCTCTCACTAAACCTAGATCTATGCTGCCAACCAGCAATCCCCAGTGATCCTCCAGTCTTGGCCTCCCACAACTCTAAGCTTATAGATGGGAACATGTCCATGCCCAGCCAAACGTTTTATGTAGGTGTTAGGGAGCCAAACTCACATCGCAAATACATGTTCCCATTGAACTATATATACACCCTGTCTTAGTTTTGGAGGTAGAGTCTCTCATGTGGACCTGAGTCTTGCAGATTGGGCTAAGTTGGATAGCTAGCTAGCCTTAGGACTCCTCCTATCTTCAGCTTCCCAACAATGAGATTATAAATGCTAGCCTTCCTACATGAGCACAGGAGTGTTGAACTAAGGTCTTCATGCCTGCACAACAAGCACTTGCTTCCTGGGCTCTTGGTCCCGGATAATGTGGATACTGTTTTCTTTGCACACACGTGCTTCTTTGCACATTCTAAGCACTCAACAGACACAAGGTGAAGGAGTGTGTGAGTGAACAAGCAGAGGGGAGTGGAACATTCTGGGTGGAAGATTTTATTGCACCCCCGTCCATCAAATGGCCCATTATCCCCATATGGAAAAAAGAGTGTTGCAGGTTTCATAATGTCAAAGGTGTGGACTGGCACGAATAGATGCATGAATGAGACATGGCGGCCATGGGGCACGATATTCAGAGAACTACCACAGAGTTTGCTCCCAGTGATAGAGATGTGAGTCTCTTTTAGCTAACCACTGTTGCTTGGAAATCAATCTCTCCCTCTCATAACTAAGATCCAAATTCTGCTGTGAATGCTTCATTTCATGTAAAAGGTCTAAAATCTTCCAGTTGGTTTCAGGCTGAACAGGTCTCTTAGTGTAGGAGTAAGGGACACTGAGAGTCTCTGTTTCCCAGCTACCTCTGGCATGGTTCTAAGTGTTTTTTGTTTTCTGGACTGAGGGTTTCCTGTTGAAAAGGCCCAAGAGAGTATCAGAGTCAGGCACAGAGAACTTGCTGAACTCTGACTAAATACAGCCCCTGATTAAATCCTTCAGACACCAAAGAAAATATTTTTTTTACGAGACTCTGCTGGAGCCAGGCCAATTCCCAGCACGCTTTTCTCGGTAAACACTTGGGCTTGCCTGTCTTTCTGAGTCAGCTCCTACTCAGCGTGCTTATCCTGAGGAAACTCAGGATACTGATCTTCAAAGCCGAAAGCGGGAGTCAATTTCAGACATCTCATGGAGATAACAGGTCTGAGAAGACAGCTCCTGGAGCTGCCCCTGTTCTCTGTATGTGTCAGCCTTTTTATTTGAATCCATTAAATAAAAACTTTCAGTAAACATGCTTTTAATGTCAACTTGTCAGGAGAAAACCCACAGAGGAACTTTCCATCACCTCTCTGTATCCTACTGTCCAGACCATTTCAAGGATAGGCTTGGATGACATGGGGAGTTTCTTGAACACAGCTTCAGACTCTGACAGAGATTGCTTAAATCATATTCTCCTGTGACCCCAATAACCAAAGCTAATTTTCTGTCACTTCCTGCCAAGAAGCAAAATGGACATGGTTGGGAGGCCCTGTTTGCCAAGGTCTTGGAAGGCAGCATTTCTGTGGACTGTGAGGATTTTCAGGACAGCCCACACGAGGCAGGGTCTCTTCCACCAAGCTGCTGGAGTGGCAGCTGACCTCTGCTTTAGCTCCAGGTCTGGAACAGTTAGTGACTGGTTTGGCAGCAGGTAACAGAAAAATAAACAGAGTTACTTACACAAGTCAGTCCTGCTGACTTCTCTTCCACCACTGGGCACTTTGCAGCTTAACCATGTCAGGACCTTGGACTTTTCCTAAAGGTCATAGGGGACTGTTGGGATGTCATGGCCATGGGGGCGACTATTGAGGTGTCATGGTGTCTACACTACAGAAAGGCAACAGGGGAATAAAACCACTGCCTTTACTATTCCAGGTAGCCTCTCCCTCAGCTCCCCACAGACTTCTGCTTGTGTGTCATCGATTAGAACTCTCTCTTAGGGTTCATGTCCCCCCCCAAGGGAGGGCAGAAAAGTCCCATTTCAGTCTCTCATGCTCCCTTCTCCGCTCTACCATCCTTTCCAAAGGTCATTGCATTTCATCTTTTTATAGGCTCAGTGTTTTACTTCCAAGTATAGATCAACAATCTGGGGCCGTCCACAATGGATAGGCATTATGGTTTGTTGACCTGTCATTATCCCCAAAGCACTGCACTGTAGTGACTATTTACATATGTGCTGGGTGTTCTGGTAATCTAGAGGTGACTGCAATGTGGAAAAGCTCCCGGGGCTTCATATGAAGGCAGCAGGTGTCTTGTGCAGCTCCTGGCTTCCGGCAGATCCTCTGCTCTCACTAATCAACTGAGGTCCTCAGGCCTTGTTTCCAGGCTGACATTCTTTCTCTTGGAGCAGTTTCTTTTCTCATGAGGCTGTTATTTTGAAGACTATGGGCTGTCCAGTGCTTCCTGATTTAGAGAGTAATGAATCTTGGGCAAGGGTAAGTACCAGATCAGTGAGCAGCTCAACAAATTCAGGGGACTCAAAAATGGATTGACTAGGTTGACCAGCAGGCTGGAATTTCTGTTATACTAGGAAGGAAGGAGCAAAGTAACTGAAGGAAAGAAGGAGAGGAGAGAGGAGTTAAGGGAAGGGGAGGGAAGAGGGGAGAAAGAAGAATGAAAGAGACAAGGAAAGCAAAGAAGAAACACAGAAAGACACAGAGAGAGCACACACACACAGAAACACAGAGACACACAGACACACACAGTCACAAACACACACACAGACACACAGACACACAGATACACACCCACATACACACACAGACACACAGACACACAGATACACACATCACACATACACACACAGACACACAGACACACAGATACACACATCACACACACACACACACACACACACACACACACACACACACACACACAGTACCACCAGTCTCTGCGCCAGTTGCCTTTTCTATTCAGACTTTTGCTATGCCTAGAGCAGTCCTGTAAAGGTCCCTTAGATCAAAGACAAAAGCAGATCCTGAGACAAAGACTTGGAGGCTGGGAGTCATGGAGGGGCAATTGAGGAAAGCAGGAGAAAGGAAAGACAGGAGAATGGGCTTGAACAGAGGGTGACTGAGGGTGATGAACCAAGGTCCTTGGTAGTGGCAGCTAAGCTCTTGTCTGCTGGCATATTTAGACATTACAGTTGGCCCTTGACATCCCTGGATCATCATAGATTCATAGACACATAGTCTATGGTCATATATACCATATCATAGACTCAACAAAGGACAGAAAAAGCAGGTGGGGCCACCTCTGATAAGTGCTGAGCAGGGGCAGTGCTTTGCTAGTGCTGTTCTCCAATGATACAAAGTAACAATCGCAACACCCATTAGTCTCCAAATGATACAAAATAGCACTCACAACCCGCATCACACTTCCCCAAACAATACAAAATAACAATCCCAACACCTGCAGGAGTTACAGAAGTTATAGTAACCTAGAGATGAATCATGACTGTAGGCTGTCTGCACAGAAGTCATTTTAGAGGTGGCACTGGGAACAGCAGACTGCAGCAGGGAGCTTGCTGAGTAGCCCTCCTCAGGTACCGAGGGTTTATTGGATACAGAGGACTGCTGGAGTTTTTCAGATACATGACAAAGAAACAATGACCAGTGCTTTCAACTCCTGCCGTGGGTGTCATATTCCTTTTAGAGGAGAGGATCAGGAAACTTCGGCCTCCTGTCCAAGTTTCCATGGCCAATTAATGACAGTGTGGATTATGAGTACAGAATTCACATTCTTACCATCACACTCCAAAGGCCTTGACACTATATATTAAAACACAATCACAAAAATGTAACAAGACAAACAAGGACATTAATACCAGCAGTGCTCTGGTGTTTTTGTAATGGTCATTTAATTCTTCCAACCACAAAAGTGATGGTAAAATTCTGGCTCTGCTATGGTACTGAAAGGAGGGGACCCCAAGACACTAGTATGGATGGACATGGCTAGAATTCCTCCCGAGCATAAAATAGTTAGAGAGATACTGAGAGGCACTGTGGTAGATTATTGGTTGTAATGAAGATATTGGCTAAATAATAATAACGAGGATGTATTAATATGTAATACAATACGAGTTATTTTATTACGAGGATCTAATAAAATAACTATGCCCATGAATCTCTTGCTACTTCTTCCATGAAGAAGCAGGTATGGGGCCAGGAGATACAGGACTTGATGGAGCGCTTACACAGCACATACAGGCCTTGGGTCCTCTCTCCTCAGCACCACACGTACACACAGACAGAAACATACATACAGAGACACATAGGCACATGCACACCACACAAAATAGAACTCTCCTTTGTTTAACTCTAATCTGGACCCAACTGTTTGTTTGGCCAATAAGGAGAGAGATGTGAGTCTGTGGGAAGTCCAGGGAATTTCCGTAGGAATCTACATAGTATAGGGCCCAGGCTCTCTCTAATATTACAGCAGTGGTTCTCGGAGTCTCACGTGGCCACTGAAGATACCTGGCATCCAGAGGCTCCACACTGGAAAGGCCCAGCTCAGTGTTTCAGCTGGGACCAGTTCAGCACCTTGGCCAGCTTTCCAATGTCCTCACCTTGCCAACTGTGTGAGAATCTACCCTGTTCTAGCCGAGCGCCACTGAATAACCACTGTTGATGCCACACAGAATGGAGGAATCAAGCAGGCTGAGGCCTGTTGAGTTACTGACCCAGAGAAAGGAGAGGCTCACAGCATTCTTGGTATGTTAACCTTCCAAGTTTTTTGGTGATTACTTAATAATAGGTAAGTGCAGCGTGGCTCCCTTTCCTGATTCCTCTGCTCACTGACATATAGCACTTCTTAGGAAGATATAGACTATACTTGCATTTATGCCAAATGCTAGCATGAAAGTTATCTGGACTAAGTTGCGGTGTCCTTACATTTAGTAACCATTGGGGGATCTATTAATCTATTTACTTATTTACTATTTTGCTATGCCAGGGACTGCATTTAGGACAGTGTGCACTCAAGGTTAACACTCTACGACTGGTCCCATGTCTGGATCTTTGGATTAAGCACCTGGGTGGCCTGCCCTGTAGGTAGGTGGATGCGCATTTCACCTTATTATTAATCCACATTCTTCTTGGGCTCTGACTGGTGGCCGCACATCTTAAAGTCCATGTAATCTGTCCCTGCTGTGAGCAGCTTCTATGAACTCTTGGGAAGGAAAACACTAATGGTAGATGAATTTTCCAGGATATAAAAGAGAGAGTAGAACCAAACGTGAGGGAATTCCCACAGTGAAGGAAGCAGGGAAGATTGCAGACTTGCAGAACTCATGTTGAGGTTGGAGGTAGAAGGACTCTAGAGGAGGCATTGGTGTCCTAGGTAAACAGGTGTCCAAGAGACAAAAATGAAGATGACATCAGGGCCCCCTACCTTCTAGGTGTCCTCTAAGGTTATATTTACAACTACCCAAAGGTATGGCTGAGTTAACAGGAATGCATTACATCTATGTATCTATAGATTTATATCTGTCCCTGTTCCTCACAACAGGAACATATTTGACTACTGTGATGCTTGCATTTATATATATATATATATATATATATATATATATATATATATATATATATATATATGTATATATAAGCACACAGACCTTTATGTACACACACATTATATATTATGTATTGTATACTATACACATGTACATATATACACATATACATATATCATACATCATAAATTATATATTATATATCATATAACACATCATATATTATTACATATTATATTATGTATTGTACATTATACATATATTATACATTATATTATGCATTATATATTAATTATATATTATATGTGTGTGTGTGTGTATTGTTGTGAGGAGCCACTTTGCTTGCATTGGTTATTATGATTTAATAAAGTAACTTACCATTTTGGGGGCACAGGCATGACATGACTCACTTTAGTCACCTTCTGATGACTCCTTTATCTTGGTGGGATCTCTCATAAAGATACTTGATCTCTCTTTCTTTCTCACTCTTCCTTCCTTCTTCCCTCCTTCCCTTTCTCCTTCTCTCCCTCCCTCTCTCTTTCTTTCCTCCTTTCTGTCTTACTTTCTCACTCTTCAGTAATGCTGGTTATCAGAACTGTCTGGTTCTGATTTTAAGACCGTCCCATTTATTTTAACTCCTTAGTCACTTGGTTCAATCTTCCTTTCACTTCCTGCTGTGTGCTTGTGAATGTCAGAAACAAGCCCCTTGCTCTGTGATACCACATTCAAGAAACTAGCAAAAGTGAAAGGTTTTTAAAATTATTTTTATTTTGTTAGTTCAAATATAATTACACCATTCATTCCCCTCCTTCCTGTCTCCATATAACCCTTCCCAGCCCCAACTCCCTTTCAAATCCATGAGCTCTTTTTCTTTAATTGCAATTATCACACATGCACAGACATGCACACACACACATACACATATACACACATACACATATACAAACACATGCACACATGCATACAAACAAATGCACACACATGTACACACACATGTGCACACACATGCATATGTGTACACACACACATATGCATGCATGTACATGCACAACCACCACAAAGAGCCTTCCCACAACTGACTGTTACCCCTGTAATCTTGGCTTGAGAAGGAACTTAATCTGAGGAGGCAAAAGTCTCACTCAGGGCCAGAGTTCTGATAGACTCTCCCTGTCCTCTGTCTCTGGGGATTTATTCTCTGTGTGCACACCCACAGTCTTTCACAGTGTTTCTGAGAATCTCTTTCAGTCTCATTATGTCTTTTTATAGATGTAGTCCCCAAAGTTCACAGAACTTTCCAAATATGGCCAAAGCTTGGTCTGTGGAAACGCAGCAGGGTGGTTTGTGTCTGACAGAGGCCTCTACCACCCTTTGACTGGTGTGGGGGTTGGGGGACTGTCTCCATGACACCTCCAGGTCTGTTTTAAGGGCCTCAATGAGTACGGCAGAGACCTTTATCTTACAAAAATAGTGTAGAGGACATTTCTGGAAGAAAATGCAAGGGAAAACTATAATCACAGCATACTCTCACAGAAGTACAGCTGCCACTTCCTGCACACTGGCTATTATTCCGTTTTCAGATCTCTCCCAGAGTTTATCAGCTTGGCATCCCGTTATGTGTTGTGTGTTATGTGCGAGATGAAGAGTAATCTTCAGGTCAGACTTCCCTGTGCACTCCCTCTGTAGACCATGGAGAAGCATTCATTTAGTGTCGACTTACTAGATGCCTGCATTCCTATTGGTTCCAGTTTGAACTCACAGGCTGGAATGGGGATGTCTCTGAAATAGCATCAGAACTCAGATTTTGGGGAGAGGTGATGGTTTCCACACAAGGGTAGTTTATTAAGATCTGGGTTTTCTTCTCAGGCAAATCAGAAATTGTAATATACATATATATGTATATGCACACATATATTTATGCATAATTATGATGTTTTTAAATCATATTTAAACCCCCAAACTGTTTGACATTGATCAAAAAAATAAAGTCACTTTGTTGATATGACGGAAGTATGTGAAACTTGTTCACAGTGAGGTGGCACATCGTCAGACACTAAGGTGCCGCTCAGGGTCTGAGTTAGTCACTGGCAATTCATAAATAAGGAATCACTTATTGGAATTAGGGAGTTTTTTTGTCTTTAGATAACATTAAATTACAGGAACACATGACATAGTCATCTTAACAGAGGGCATATATCCAAAGGAAATAAAAATGTTCATCCATAGACAAATGGAGACGTAAAGATATAATATCTCTATGTAATGGAATACTTCTGTGACTTAAAAAAGGGGGGTTTGTCATTTGTTACAGAATAACATGGTAGAAGAAGTAAGCCCAAAACAAGAAGACAAACTTTACACAGTCTCACTTATATAGAGAATCCGTTCATTAATTTGAACTGAGCAAAGACAAAGGGAATGCCAGAGACCAGAGTCCACAGAAAGAGGCCAAAGGGCCTGAAGATTTTAGAAATAAGCAATGCTGTTATTAAAACCCTGTGGAATGTACTAGTGTACCCAGCCCAGACATCCCTGCTGTTCACACCACATCCATAGTGTAGAGCAAGAGGCAGCTGTTCACACCATATCCATAGTGTAGAGCAGGAGGCAGCTGTTCACACCACATCCATAGTATAGAGCAGGAGGCAGTGGCTCACACCACATCCATAATGTACAGCAGGAAGCAGATATTCACACCACACCCATGGTGTGGAGCAGGAGGCAGTGGTGTGAACAGCTGCTTCCTGCTGTACACTAAGGATGTAGTGTGAACAGCTGCTTCCTGCTACACACTTTGGATGTGGGGTGAGCAGCTGTTTCAAGCTTCAGCCACTGTGACTTCCACGCTATGATGGATTGTGAATGGAAACTGTAAGTCTTTTCTCCTGTAAGTTTCTCTATGTCAGGGCATTTATCAGAGCAACATGAAGAAAACGGGAAGAGCAGGGATGTCTGGGCTGGGTACACTAGTACATTCCACAGGGTTTTAATCAACTGCAAGCATTTCCTTTTCATGTAGACGAACAGGCTAGATTTCTCTCGCTCTGTTAAGGATCCTACGTAACCTTAGTCACGTGGTTACATATAACAACATGGTTGAGGGCTGTAGTGGGTTTGACATAGTGCTGTTTATATTTTTATGCTAATTTGGGTCCCCAAAATTGTTTGTACAGGAATGCACAGCTGCATGTAAGACACTGAGGGACCCTGCCCCCAGTTGGTTCTGATGGGTAAATAAAGTTGCTCATAGCCAATGGCCGGGTAGGGCAGAGAGAGGCAGGACTTTTAGGAATCCCACCGTGAGGGATAAGGGGAAAGAGAGAAGCGGTGCCAAGTCTGAGAAGATGTGGGACAGAGAACACAGCTGCCATGCAGAGGCCACGGGGGAGTGGCTCAGGAGGGCTGCGTCCTGGGTCCAGGGCAGCCAAGATGGAATACCAGAGTTTGTAAGTAATTACTCGGGATTATCGGGGGGAGGGGGGGTGGATTAGCCATATGGAGGTTAGGGAGAGGTCCAGCCATTGAGCTGATTAAGGCATATTGAAATATAAAGGCTGTGTGTGTCTTTCACTCAGTAACCCACTGGGGTGGGTCGCGAGGAGCAAGCTGCCACAGGGACTATTATATATAAGTAATACAATAAATATTGTTATAGAATGTCTGACTTTCAGAACCAGTGATTTAAGTTGGAGGCCTTTTAAATATCTTAGAGCGACTTTTTAAGATTAAAATACTCCAGGAAGTTGCTTGTGTGTATTTATGACTGTTTTCCATTTGAGATGATTTAAGTGAGCACCTGCAAAGTTCTTTCCATTCTGGGAAAGCCTGTTTCCCACAGCTAATCCAACAGTCACACAACATTCCCTGTTGATACCTGGGAAAGTGGGAAGGCAGAGCATTACTTCCAGATACAACAGATGTGGCAGATCCCTTGTGGGGACAAGTTAAATCATACAGCCTTCTAAGTCGAGGAAAAAACTGAGTCAGGAAAACAGCTCATAGATGTTAGCAGCTTAGACTGTTAGATCAGTCAGTACTTCTTCGGTCTTCTATCAACTGGTACTTTACTCTTGGTGGAGGTGGGCACCAGCCAATACTTTGAGATTCAATGCTGACGACTAGCTGATTTGCATTCTTTAATAAACACTTCAGCTGGGCAGTGGTAGCACACGCTTTTAATCCCAGCACTAAGGAGGCAGAGACAGGTGGATTTCTGAGTTTGAGGCCAGCCTGGTCTACAGAGTGAATTCCAGGACAGCCAGGGCTACACAGAGAAACCCTGTCTCAAAAAACAAAACAAAACAAAACAAAAATCAATAAACACTTCAGGATAGAAAGATTCACATTACCAAAGTCAAAAAGTTCAACTAGTTTGTCATTTCTCCTCTTAGGAGGAATCACATGCACTAGGGGTTCTTGTCAACATCCAGTTATGGAACATAGATCAAACTGGATCAATATGGGAAGCACTGTCCTTGTAGTGGCTGTGTGTGCTCAGTCAAAGTTCAGTCTTCCAACATTTGTGTTTTGATTGCTTCAGTAAACACTATGACCCAAAGCAACTCGGGGAACAAAGAGTACTCTTACAGCTTATAGTCTATCGGGGCAAGAAGTCAATGTGGAGGAAGGAACTGAAGCTGAGGAGGAAGGAACTGAAGCTGAGGAGGAGCATTGTTTATTAGCTTGCTCTCTATGGCTTGCTTAGCTTGCTTTCTTATACAATGTAGGGCCACTGTCCCAGGAGTGGCATCCACACAGTGGACTAGGACCTGCCACATTGATCATTAATCAATAATTTTTCCTCATAGACTTGCTTATATTCCTAGCACTTTTGGGGTGATGAAGGCATTTTCTCAGTGGAAGTTTCCTTTTCTGTGATGACCATGGCTTTGGTTAAGTTGGAAAGTAAAACAAAAAATAGCCAATTAACACAGCAGAACTGTGTTTTCAAGAATCCAGGAAGAAGGAGTCTGAACGCTCAGAGGGCCAACCCAGTGAACCTCTCAGAGATATAGCAATATTGTGGGTAAAGCCTTCATGGTCTTCAGAGAATCTTGACTCGAAGCCAGAAAGAAGTCAGCTTGGTTGAAGATAAGAGAAGGCTAGGCTCCCAAGGGCAGCACATTGAATTCAAATTCAAGATGCTACTGAATTCCCTAAAACCTGGCTGCCATTGGCTTGTGGCAGTAACTATGGGGTTACTTAAGCATCTAAGGCACCACAAGGATCAGGAGACTGACATCTATGGCATTCAGTGCTAGTGTGGTAAAGCCCTGATAAGTGTGGTTCTTAAGTAAAGTCCTAGCCTGATTGTATTGATATTGGAGAAGTTTCCTTTTAACTTCCCTCTCTTTCCTTATCTATGAAATTGACATGATTTTATGGGATAATTTGAAAGTTCTGAGAGAGGATTGAATGAGATCTTGCAAGTAAGACCCTTGGAAGTAAACTACCATCACCATCCACTTGGCAAACTCTTAGGTTGAAAGGTCATATTGTAAATATCTGTCATCTCTGACCACGTGGTCTCCTCTAGAACTACTTGGTGGGCTCTAACAGTGTGAAAACAGCCACATATAAAGGAAGGTTCATGACTCTTTACCCATCAAACTTTATTTCTAAAAACAGATGTGAGGCTGGGGTAGAAAGAGTGCTTAGTGGGTAGAGAACCTGTTGTACAACTGAGCACTTGAGTTTGCATCCCCACAACCTGTGTGTAAACTGGGGACATGCATTCCTAACCAAGACATAGCCTGTAGTGAAGGCAAAAAAAAAAAAAAAAAAAAAAAAAAGAAAGAAAGAAAGAAAGAAAGAAAGAAAGAAAAAAAGAAAAAAAAAGAAAGAAAGAAACCATGAAGGATAGAATATATATCAAAAAGAATCTTCTTAGTATTCAGTTTGTGATGTTTCTAACTTTTCAACAACATCCCAGTCAAGGGGACAAATGATTGCTTCACAGTAGGCCTACACTGAGAGCATCCTTCAGAGGTAGCGAGTGCAATGGCTGGAGCAAGAGCAGTCTTTAGAAAGGCAAGAGGACACTAAAGTAGGCTCCATACCTCAGAAAGACAAGCATCCATATCAAAGACGTCTTTAAAAACCCACCCATCTTATAAGCAGACTCTTCACACTGGTGCAGAACTCTCTCCTATGCTGTGCTCTGTGTTCTCAAATCCTCTCAGTCGCTCCAAAGGGATTTTTTGTCTCTCTTCTGACTCTTGGGTTTCTTCATAGAGGAAGAACTGTCTGGTCCTCTGTAAGGAGCCTGTTCATCCCCTGGTATTAGCTCATTAATTTCCCAATACAAAGACGATTAAAATGAGCTCTTTTAAAACACAGAGAAGCTGCTGGAAGCAGAGGGAGAGAAAGAGAGAGAGAGAGAGAGAGAGAGAGAGAGAGAGAGAGAGAGAGAGAGAGAGAGAGAGACAGAGTGACAGAGTCAGACACAGACAGAGACAGAGAGACAGAGAGACACACAGAGACAGAGAGACAGAGAGAACACAGAGACAGAGAGACAGAGAGATACAGAGACACACAGAGAGAGACAGAAAGAGACAGAAAGAGACAGAGACACAGAAAGACAGAAGAGAGTGACAGTTATATGAATACTACATTGGATAAACGAAGAAAAGTCTATAACGTAGAATGAAGTGCTCAAAGGACGGCTCTGTGGCGACATTCAGTGGCGTGATTCAGGCAGGCAGTAGAGCCATGCGGTCCCTAGAATGCTCACCGTCAGGCATGGATATACATCGTGGCACACCGTCCCTAGAGAGAGCTCCCACGTTTATAAAAACTCCACACAGAATTGGAGACGGGGGAACCATGTGACCATGCAAAGGTGGCGGTCCTCTGGTTGGGAGCCACATTGAACAAGGACGGGAGGATTTACAGAGGCCCGGGGTGGTGGCCACATATTCGATGGAATCACCTCAGAACAGTGGAGCCAGCTTCCAGGGAAGCGACTGAAGCAGGGGGAAGGAATGAGACTCAGGCTGTCCATCTTTAATGTCTTTTTATCGATGCTGTCATCTCTTGGAGAGTTATTAGTTTTCCCGTGCATCTGCTGTGACATGGGCTTTATGAAGCTGCTGTGATTGACAGGTCAGTTGTGTAGTCTCCGGCTGAGAAGAGACGCTTGGGTGAAGGGTTAACTTGTGCATCTGTCTGTGTGTGTCTGTGCATGCAGCAGGAACATGGACATGCGATGTCACAAGGTATTTTTTCCCCACTTTGAAACGGACGGGGACCTCAGCACTCATGGCTTTACTTTGCTGTTCTCTCTACGGATGGAGGAAGAGTTTTTAAGGCTCGCTTCTCCTGTCAATCATTGTACTGCTATTTTTCTAGAAGAATTATTATTCAGAAAAAGAAAAACAAATCTTCTAGGCATCTGAAAGGGAGAGCGAACACGCTATGGAAGTAAAACTTAATTCTTAATACAGATGAGACAAGAGAGAGGACTTAATGTTCCTATCCTAACGGGTCATCACAAGGGTTCAGTGTTAACTGGTCTCCAGTGTGAGGTCTTTTTTTCTTTATGTTGACAGGTGTCTTGCTTGCATGCATTTCTGTGTACTACACACAGAGGCCAGAAAAGGGTGTCACATCCCCTGCAACTGGAGTCACAGATGGTTGTGAGCTGCGATAGGAGGGCTGGAAGTGGACATAGCTCCTCTGTAAATTCTCTAACCGCTGAGCCATCTCTGAAGCTCCATCTCTGAGGTCTCAAACAGCACAACCCACCTCAGTGCCCATAACACACCTCAGTGCACACAACCCACCTCAGTGCACACAACCCACCTCAGTGCACACAACCCACCTCAGTGCCCACAACACACCTCAGTGCACACAACCCACCTCAGTACACACAACCCACCTCAGTGTACACAACCCACCTCAGTGCCCATAACACACCTCAGTGCCCACAACCCACCTCAGTGCCCATAACACACCTCAGTGCACACAACCCACCTCAGTGCACACAACCTACCTCAGTGCACACAACCCACCTCAGTACACACAACCCACCTCAGTGTACACAACCCACCTCAGTGCCCACAACCCACCTCAGTGCACACAACCCACCTCAGTACACACAACCCACCTCAGTGCACACAACCCACCTCAGTGCACACAACCCACCTCAGTGCACACAACCCACCTCAGTGCACACAACCCACCTCAGTGCCCATAACACACCTCAGTGCACACTACCCACCTCAGTGCCCACAACCCACCTCAGTGCACACAACCCACCTCAGTACACACAACCCACCTCAGTGTACACAACCCACCTCAGTGCCCACAACCCACCTCAGTGCACACAACCCACCTCAGTACACACAACCCACCTCAGTGCACACAACCCACCTCAGTGCACACAACCCACCTCAGTGCCCACAACACACCTCAGTGCACACAACCCACCTCACTGCACACAACCCACCTCAGTGCACACAACCCACCTCAGTACACACAACCCACCTCAGTGTACACAACCCACCTCAGTGCACACAACCCACCTCAATGCCCACAACCCACCTCAGTGCACACAACCTACCTCAGTGCCCACATTTCACCTCAGTGCCCACACTCCACCTCAGTGCACACAACCCACCTCAGTGCACACAACCCACCTCAGTGCCCGCAACCCACCTCAGTGCACACAACCCACCTCAGTGCACACAACCCACCTCAGTGCCCACATTTCACCTCAGTGCCCACACTCCACCTCAGTGCATACAACCCACCTCAGTGCACACCACCCACCTCAGTGCCCACAACACACCTCAGTACACACAATCTACCTCAGTGCACACAACCCACCTCAGTGCCCACATTTCACCTCAGTGCCCACACTCCACCTCAGTGCACACAACCCACCTCAGTGCACACAACCCACCTCAGTGCCCACACTCCACCTCAGTGCACACAACCCACCTCAGTGCACACAACCCACCTCAGTACACACAACCCACCTCAGTGTACACAACCCACCTCAGTGCACACAACCCACCTCAGTGCCCACAACACACCTCAGTACACACAATCTACCTCAGTGCACACAACCCACCTCAGTGCCCACATTTCACCTCAGTGCCCACACTCCACCTCAGTGCACACAACCCACCTCAGTGCACACAACCCACCTCAGTGCACACAACCCACCTCAGTGCCCTCTCTTATTTAAGTCTTTGGAGTCTGCAACTCAGATGCTCAAACACTCTGTTGTAGACTTTGGTGGCCACAGCAGAACATGTCTTTTGGTGGCATGGGCAAACAGTATCCTGAGTTGCCCCTCCAGACCTGCCTTTGCCCTCTTTAAGGAAAGAAAGCTGATTTGACAGAGGACTTAGCGAGACTCTTCTGGAGAGTTTGAGGAGCCGGCTGAGGAAGGATCCTTGGAGCCTTGTGTAGGTTGTACAGCTCAGACCTTCAGGACTGCTCTGTCTTCTCCATCTGCCTAGCAGACTCTAACGAGAGCCTGCATCCCGTGGAGACTGGGCTTCCTTTCTTCCTCCTTGATGCTAAGTGGGAAAGGTCGTATCTTCCTTTTTCTGTGGCAGTATACCACAAAGTCACATCAAAGAAGGGAGGGCTTCTTTTTGACTCTCAGTTTGGGGGAATACAGACAGTCTGTCATAGTGAGGAGGTTATGAAGCAGAGGTGACCCGTTCACTCTGCCTGTGTGGTGAGGAAGTAAAGGATAGACAGGAAGCAGGGCTGGCCCAGAAAACTATGGCTCGCCTCAATAACTCACTTGCCCCAGTGCTGATAGACCTCTCAAAGGTTCTAAAACCTTCCAAAAGAGGGTCACCCCTGGAGACCCAGGCTCAAGTGCATGAGCCTAAGGGGACAGCTAGCATTCAGGCCACAACACTCACAAGCTGCTTTTGGCCAGCTGAATGTTCCAATCCTGACTTTTTAATTTTTCACAGGAAACCTTGATATGTTCCTTAGTTCCTCTTCTTATTCATCAACTGCCCCCCCACCCCCGCCCCAAATATAAGCTTATGGCTATTTAAAAGCTCCTGCAGGGGGACAGAAATCCTGGAAGGGAATTTTCAAATTTGGCTGGTCTGAGCTCATGCTCAGAGAGATAGCATTGTTGCCCCTCCCTGCCCCCTTCACCTCCCCCTAGCCCCCCACTCCCCCTGCTCCCTTGTCTCCCCTGCCTCCCCACCCCCACCCAGGAACATCCGGGATAGTCTCAATCAGCTTTGCATCATCACAACAAAATGCCAGGGGCAGGCTAACCATATAAAGAAAAGGACTCTATTTAGCTCACAGTTTGAATGGTGTGGCCCAGGCCCTGGCAAGAACTCCCTCGGCAGCCATGTTGCTCCACATTGGGCTGCAATGGCGGTGATTGTACCACAACTGGGAAGCCAGAGAACTGGACAGAGATGGGCTTTAGTTCCCATGGCAACATTCCGAGACCAAGACCAACTAACGAGATCCTCTTAGTCCTTAAAAGACTTCCCACCAGGCTCTGACTTCTAATATTTCCATATCCATCAATGGCTACCGCCACCCTGGGAACCAGGCTTCCAATTTTGAGGACTATGCTGTATACAAACCATCAGTCACACTGAGGGAAGACTGCCAGGTGTGCAGTGTGCATCACAGGAAGGAATGTGAGCAGTATAGGACAGGCAGGTGGGCGCTGTCTGTAGACAAGGTCGAGATTAAGTTATTATTTCCTGCAACATGAGCCCTCTTTTCCTTTCAAGTCTGTGCATATACAAACAAAAATGTGTGTATGTGTGTGTGTGTGTGTGTGTGTGTGGCATATTCTTATTTATATGTAAGCATAAGTAAAATAGTAATTTAATCTGTAAAAATGATCTGTTTAGCAGTGTTTACCAAGAACTTTAAACCAATGTGAGAATCAGAAGGAATATGAGGCTCTGTGGTAGACCCTCGCCTCACACACACAAAGCCCTCAGATCTCTGGTGCTGCCAGAAGAATAAAACACCTGCATTTTACAATTATAAAGATGTCTTAAAACTGGGGGATACCGGGGCAAGGGAACCCCGGCTTGTTCATGGCCGCTGAGCCCATATAGCTGCCCCCTGCAGGACTTCCCACACGTGGGTGTCCTGACAGAACTGGGCCCTAGGCTTATAGAAAGTTTGGAAAGATTGTAAAGTTTAGAGGCAGCGTGCTCCGTGTCTGTGCTTTGTCACAGGATAGTGCCTGTGTGACCTTGGGCACACCACCGTCATTGTCCAGGCCTCCAATTTTGTTTTGTGAAGCGAGAGTTTTTCTAAGTGATTCTTACAAAGCCAAGAGGGCCTGGCGGTTGGTAGCATCTCAGTGTGGAGTGACTCTCAGGCCTGAGTCCAGCCTTGTACCGAGACTGCAAAGCACAGGCCCAACTCCTGCGGCACAGTCCTGTGTCCTCTCTGAGTGACAGTCATAGGAAACCAGACAGAACACTATGTGAAGCAGTGCTGTTTCTTCTTCACTGATCGGGTTTGACTGTGGGCAGGAAGTGAACCGTACGCACCTCTGTGTGTTTCTCTGCACTGTGAGGCTATTATTAATCCACATGTGGCTTACAGCGTTACTCTGGGACCTGGACCGGCCACAGTCATGGCTCCTTCTAGTGGCTTCAGATCAGGTTGAGGATGGCTTGGGCGTCTAGGCCCATGCTCAGGAGCCATGACCAGAGTCATGGGTCAGCATCCCGTGCCAGAGAGCTCAGAGCAGCACCTAGAGTTTCCAGAGAATCTTTGCCTTCAGTTTCTTAAAAGCACTTTTGTGGCTTTTAATATAGCAGCATGACTGTGCATGTCTCTGGGCACGGAAGGTGCTGAGGGTCCACTGAACGTTCCCTCCTTTGGGGTTGTTTCTTTTGGATAATATTTAGCCTAGAAAAAAAAGGTTTTTGGAAAGTCTCTGCTTTTATTATTTTGCTAAGGATGGGCTTCCAATTTAGATCCAATGAGCAGGCAACTTTCTTATTAACGTATTTAGAAAGGTGATATTTTATGTCGTTTTTCATTTAGGCATTTTCTGTGCCCTTTTTTCTTCAGAGGAGTCAGAATCTGCGGAATATGTGCATTTTTATACACACCTCTAGCTCGAGTTATAAACCCTCATAACTTAATGTTCACATTAACCAGGTTTTCATTTTAACAGCAACTTACCTCAACTAGAGTGGGAGACTCACAGATAGACCGGAACAGCTCAGGCATGTCTAGATTCAGGGTCATTGGGGTCATATCTTGATGTCTCTCCAGAAGGTTCTCTTCAAATGGAAGGCCCAGTGGTCACAATAGCTCAAGTTGTGCTTTACGCTTTCACAGCAACCCACATAAGAATAGAAAATTCTCCCTCGTACATCTGCCTAGAAAGACCCAGCCCAGGTGCCAGATTCCCCTCTAGACTAGTCCCTCGAGCCAAGGGGATGGCCATATCTCATCTCATTGATGATGCTGGGGTGCCATGTCCTCATTCATCCGTCTGTCCCAACAGTATGCGTTTGTCTCGGCATCCATAGCCCTCTCATTTGGATAACAGTGAGAGGAATGCTGGTTTAGTCCTGATGGGCCACCACCTAGGGAAGCCATTGGGATTATATTCATCTCTCCTGTGCTTGACCTTCTGGGGGGACAAGGACACACTCCTAGGAGGAATGGTTAGCTGTCTCCCATTGCGGAAAGGAACCCAAAGTTCAGAAGTGGGTGGGGATGAGAAGCTACAAATGCATCCTTGGGAGAGCCCAAGGCCCTGGCTGCTGTCTCTGTGGGCTGTGTCTGGTGTCTCTGTGGGCTGTGGCTGCTGTCTCTGTGGGCTGTGGCTGGTGTCTGGACAGACCCCTCATTGTTAGTACTCTTGACACACTTGCCACTGTGGTTTCTGACGAAGGGCTGTTCACACAGACTCTGAGGTAGGGGCTTGCTTTCCCTCTTCAGAAAAGGGGATTAGCATCATGGGCTGTCACTCTGCTAAAGAAAGCTCCTCCACAGGGAGACAAGTTGCCCTCACCTTCTCAGGATTGTCTGGAGAGTTCTATGAATGGTGTTGGGTGGCATTGCCCTTTCTGTGAGGTTTTTTTTTCCCTTTGAAGACAAGAGGAAAGAAAGATGACTGGCAGAAAAAAATGAATGATCTGATGCCTTTATTGGAGCCTAGGATGATTCCACATTCTCTCCCTGCTGTGTGTGTGTGTGTGTGTGTGTGCGTGCTCATGCATGCAACCTCTAGCTTTAGTAAGGAGCAGCCTCTGACTGAGGTGGAGGACAGCCTCTGAGTAAGGTTAAGGACAGCCTTTGACTGTGGTGGAGCACAGCTTCTGAATGTGGTGGGGGACAGCCTCTGATCAAGGTGGGGGATAGCCTCTGACTGTGTTGGGGGTCAGCCTCTGATCCCAGTGGGGAATAGCCTCTGATGTGGTGGGGGGCAGCCTCTAACTGTGGTAGTAATGGTAAGGCTGAGGTGTCTTTTGAGCCACTAAGTGTCTCATGCTAGCTGGAGTCTAAGACTGAATTCTTGAGTTGTAATCCTAGAGGCCTTTTTGCCCAGATTCAGTTTGGGATTTCCCTTCAGGTGCTTAGAAATCCAGGGCTCAGTTATCAACAGAACTCTCCCTCATACACCCTGAGGTTTGGACCTCACCTAAAACACAGATCTAAGCTTTTTTCTCCCCTTAATGCAGGTCAGTATCTTTCGGCAGATCTTCCAGGTTATGCACCCCTGTCCACTTAGGAACAAACAGCCTCTCCCATGTTTTCAAATGTCCTTTGACCCCCTTTCAAGTGACATTGACCTCCCTCAAAAGTCCATTATCAGTGTTCCTTTCTAAAAAGGTCTTTGAAGTTCTGTTCCTTGTGACAGAAAGGCAGCCTTGTCACCTCCCGGCAATGTTTACGAACATTTGGCGGGAACTGGTTCTTGGCTTTGTGTCAGTGCCAGCCTATAAACAGACGCACTGAGGACAGTGATGTAGACATAGGCTTCTGGCTTCTAGCTGCTGGTGGCTTCCCCGTAGCTTCCCATGTGAGGATATCCCAGAAATATACAAGGCTATATTTCAAAATTCCAAGTCTGTTGTTTTGTTTTTACACAAAATTTTCTGGACCCCTTCCCTGGGAGTGGGTTCTCGCTCCTTGGTGTTGAATACCAACTGAGTGTGCGGTGGGGAATATTCAGATCCCCTCATTATCTGACAGGGAGCACAATAGGGAACTTTACAGTTGGCTCAGGACACTCCAAGACCAAGTTCTCAGTACAAAGGATATTTATTTGCCCCAGAGAGACGAGGGGCATGGAATAGGACACAGAGGAGTTAATTAAATCGCTATAATTTTGACCTTTGAGAGAATAGAGATGAAGTGCATAAAGTTCCTGTAACGGGAGATCACGAAGAAGCAGGAGGAGAAGAGATGGAGAGGACTCCCCAATCTCCACCCACTGGTGCGACAGTGACATAAAGGCTGTCATGTCTAACACAGCATGTGTAAGAGACACTGAGGCCTGATTACCTCATTGTACTCCCGTGTTTTCATGGAAATTTTAGAGTCTTTTTCAAATTAAAAATGATTTGGACAAAATAAATATTTTTTTGTTATTGTCTAATGATATAGAATTTGGTTCTGTTTGGTTAGAAGAAATTTCTTTATTGTATCAAATATAAAAAATGAAATATGAAGTTACTTAGTTAAAGCTAGGGGGCACCCTAACCTTAACTCTTTGGGCACCAAACACTCCCTCACAAGTACCTTGCTATCTCCTCTCCATTTTCCAATAATATCCCTATCCTAGCAACAATCCTGTTTTTCTTGCCTGCTTTCTGCAGTTACTCCAAGTTATGTACACACATCTGAGGAATTGGAGGTAGTGGCTTCTCCAGCCATTCATCTGTAGAGTGCACTATTTCATTTTTCTTCACCACTGAATAGTATTCCATGGTATATATGTAGCACATTTTCATTAGCCATTCATTGGTGGAAGGATGCTTGCAATGTTTCCATTTCCTTGCTACTGTGACTAGAGCAGCAGTGAACAAGGCTGGGTGAGTGTCTGAGGAGGAGGAAATCAACTCCTTTGGTGTATGCAAGCAGTGGTACAGCGGGGTCATAATGTAGACTATTTTAAATGTATCTTTTGACTGGAGAATCTTGAGGCCATTGATGTTTAAAGTCAATATTGAAGTATATGTGTTAATCTTGGCCACATATTGTTGAATTTTGGTGTTGCTTGAGTTCTCAGTGGTATTTTATGTTTTAATAACTATGACTTTCTATTTCTTTCCATTGTTTCTCTGTTATACTCAGTCCTCTTTTTAGCCTAAAATCATGTTTCCTGCATTTCCTTTAATTCTGGTTTGCTGGATATAAAATTTCCAGCCTGTTTATTGTGGAAAGTTATGGCAGACAGTTTTGCTGGGTATATTAGTGTAGGCTGGTCATCATAGTCTTTTAGGACTTAGAATGCATTGCTCCAGGCTCTTCTGGCTTTCAAAATTTCCATTGAGAAGTCAGCTGTTATTCTGATGGGATTTCCTTTATATGTATCTTATATATTTTCTCTTGCAGCTTTCAGAATACCTTTTAAAGTATGTAACTGTGCTATGCTATGGGGATTTTCTTTCTTTCTCTTAAAGGTTTTTTACTTATTTGCTTTATATCTCTATCACTGCCTGCCACCCAGTGCCCATCTCCCTCTCACAATCCTTCCTTTCCTTGCCTGCCCTTTCTCCTCTGAGCAGGTGGGGTCCCCTGCGTATCTCTCCACCCTTGCACATCAAGTCTCTGCAGGGCTAGGCACATCCTCCCCTAGATGCATAGGCCAGACAAGGCAATGCTGTGGGGATTTTCATTTTTGGTCTTGTCTATTTGGTGTTTTTTAAATTCTTGTAATTTGTTTGGGTGTGTCTTTCCTTAGTTTGGGGAAGTTTTCTTATTGAAATCTGGTCTATGGTATTGAGTTGGGTTTAATTTTTTTTCATAGCGCTGAACACTTCCTGTGTGTTTCTTTTCTGTTTTTTTTTTTTATTTTTTTTATTTTTTATTTTTTTTTCATTCTTTTTTTTATTCGATATAATTTATTTACATTTCAAATGATTTCCCCTTTTCTAGCCCCCCCCCCACTCCCCGAAAGTCCCGTAAGCCCCCTTCTCTTCCCCTGTCCTCCCTCCCACCCCTTTCCAGTTCCCCGTTCTGGTTTTGCCAAATACTGTTTCACTGAGTCTTTCCAGAACCAGGGACCACTCCTGCTTTCTTCTTGTATCTCATTTGATGTGTGGATTATGTTTTGGGTATTCCAGTTTTCTAGGTTAATAACCACTTATTAGTGAGTGCATACCATGATTCACCTTTTGAGTCTGGGTTACCTCACTTAGTATGATGTTCTCTAGCTCCATCCATTTGCCTAAGAATTTCATGAATTCATTGTTTCTAATGGCTGAATAGTACTCCATTGTGTAGATATACCACATTTTTTGTATCCACTCTTCTGTTGAGGGATACCTGGGTTCTTTCCAGCATCTGGCAATTATAAATAGGGCTGCTATGAACATAGTAGAGCATGTATCCTTATTACATGGTGGGGAATCCTCTGGGTATATGCCCAGGAGTGGTATAGCAGGATCTTCTGGAAGTGAGGTGCCCAGTTTTCGGAGGAACCGCCAGACTGCTTTCCAGAGTGGTTGTACCAATTTGCAACCCCACCAGCAGTGGAGGAGTGTTCCTCTTTCTCTGCACCCTCTCCAACACCTGCTGTCTCCTGAATTTTTAATCTTAGCCATTCTGACTGGTGTAAGATGAAATCTTAGGGTTGTTTTGATTTGCATTTCCCTAATGACTAATGAAGTTGAGCATTTTTTAAGATGCTTCTCCGCCATCCGAAGTTCTTCAGGTGAGAATTCTTTGTTTAACTCTGTACCCCATTTTTTAATAGGGTTGTTCGGTTTTCTGGAGTCTAACTTCTTGAGTTCTTTATATATATTGGATATTAGCCCTCTATCTGATGTAGGATTGGTGAAGATCTTTTCCCAATTTGTTGGTTGCCGATCTGTCCTCTTGATGGTGTCCTTTGCCTTACAGAAACTCTGTAACCTTATGAGGTCCCATTTGTCAATTCTTGCTCTTAGAGCATACGCTATTGTTGTTCTGTTCAGAAACTTTCTCCCTGTACCGATGTCCTCAAGGGTCTTCCCCAGTTTCTTTTCTATTAGCTTCAGAGTGTCTGGCTTTATGTGGAGGTCCTTGATCCATTTGGATTTGAGCTTAGTACAAGGAGCCAAGGATGGATCAATTCGCATTCTTCTGCATGCTGACCTCCAGTTGAACCAGCACCATTTGTTGAAAAGGCTATCTTTTTTCCATTGGATGTTTTCAGCCTCTTTGTCGAGGATCAAGTGGCCATAGGTGTGTGGGTTCATTTCTGGATCTTCAATCCTGTTCCATTGATCCTCCTGCCTGTCACTGTACCAATACCATGCAGTTTTTAACACTATTGCTCTGTAGTATTGCTTGAGGTCAGGGATACTGATTCCCCCAGATTTTCTTTTGTTGCTGAGAATAGTTTTAGCTATCTTTCTTGCTTATTATTAGAGATTATCTTCCTTATCTTCAGACTCCTGATATTCCATATTCTGCTTGATTCATTCTACTTCTAAGGGTTTTCTTTGTATTCTCTAGTTGAGTTATTGGGTTTTCTTATTATATCCTCATTCCAGCCTGAGTCTCTTTCAGTGTGTATATCTCCTGACTGAATTCCAGTTTCAAGCCTTGGACTGACTGTCTTATGCTTGTGTTTCTTCAGCATCACGCAGGCATTTAGCCTCCTTAAGCGCTATCTCCTTAATTCCAATGAGCTGTTTCTTTGTTTTTCTTTAAACTCTTTGAATTCTTGAAGTTTGTGGTTGTTCTTTTAAAATCTTTGTCCTGGGTTTCATCTAGGCAATTCTCACTGTCAAACATTTCTCCAGGACTGATAGGTTCTGGAGAGAAGATACTAGCTTCATCTTTTATATTGTTGCTATTTTTGCAATGGGATCTTGGCATGGTGACTTCTTTTGTTATGGACAGAGTAGCTTGAAGCAGAAGAGAGGATATATAGGCAGGGTTGGCCTAGAGGTTAGAAATGGCTTAGGTGGAAGAAAGTGAGGTACACAGAGGGAACTGGGTTGGTATACAGGGTATGCTTCCTGGTCCAAGTCTGGAGTGTGGAAGTAGATCTGGTTGGCTCAAAAGGTTTCATATGGCATGAGTGGGTTGGGAGATAGATAGGGATGGTCCTGGCCAGAGCTTAGAGCTCCTTTGTAATGAAGGAAGGGTAGGCTTGACTAGGCTATGGTGCTGTCTGTGGGACTCGACTATATTTAGCAGATTCAGGAGAAAGGATAGAGATGTCAGAGAGTGTATTGGATAGTATTTATGTATTTATTTATGTAATGTATGTGCGTACACTATCACTCTCTTCAGACACAACACAAGAGGGTGTCAGATCCCATTACAGTTGGTTGTGAGTCACCATGTGGCTGCTCGGAAGCGAATCAGGACCTCTGGAAGAATAGTCAGTGCTTGTAACCACTGAGCAGTCTCTACAGCCTATACTGGATAGTCTTATGTCAACTTGACACAAGCTAAAATTATCTGAGAGAAGGGAACCATAATTAAAGAAAATGCCCCTTATAAGCTCTAGGCTGTAGACAAGTCTGTAGAACATTATATTCTACAGACTCATTGTGGGTGGTACCATCCCTAGTCTGGCAGGTTCTCTAAGAAATCAGGCTAAGCAGGCCATGAGGAATAAGCCAGTAAGCAGTACCCTGCTGTGGCTTCTGTATTAGCTGCCTCCAGGTTCCTGCCATGTTTGAGTTCCTGTCCTGAATTCCTTCACTGTTGAAGTGTGAGCCAAAAAGTGTGAGCCTTTCCTCCCCATCTTTATTCCGTCATGATGTTTTATCACAGCAATAGTAAGACTGAGTAAGACAGTCTGATTCCCCAAGTGAGGCTCTGGAGAAGGATGTGGAAAGACCAGACACCAAATGGTGTGTCTGGAAACTGTGTAGAAGGGATATGTGGATGTCTTTGGCTGCACGGATTTGGGTGACCAGACAAATCCAGGGCACTGGATGTGGGACCCAGGCTAGATTTGGTGGTTTGCACAAAAGGCTTGAATGGGGAGGTATGGGGAGACTCAGCAGGTCAGACCCTGGAGGAAGTGGGAAGTCTGGGTACTGGGGACCTGGAAGCAGAATAGAAGAGGCCTGTGTAGGTGTACTTGTTTAATTTTAGACAGATATTAGCAGTGCCATGACCTCATGCTCTTCTTGCAAAGTATTGTGAGTTATGCTCTAGGGTGCAGGACTGCTCTCTATTACTCTGCTTGCCTGTCAGGGTTATATTTAGGGCATTCCTGCTATATCGAGGGTTAGCAAACAGAGATTGTTGGGAGGGGTAGCTTTTGGGGGGCACAAAGGTCCTGTGACCACAGATCACTAGGGCAACCAGGAATGTTAATCATGAGTGTTTCCTCAAGGGAGGAAATGCCTGATTTCTACTCAGAGGGCTGGGAGTAGATATTATTAATTACCTGGTGACGGTTTGCTATCTGTTGGGGCAGGCCTCACCCAACCCCCACCTCCATAATGATTATCCCAGATGCTCCCTCCCTAGAACCTTATCTTTAGCTCCTAGTTAGAACCCATCCTAGCTGGAGATGTCACATGGACTTTGTAGCCTGTTGACCTATGTCGGAAACATTAGTTCTAGGCCTTTTAGCTGTAGAGCCTACCTTCATGGTCACATGTACTTTGCAAAGGAGTTTCTGTGTAGTCATACTTAATCTTTATTTGCACTTGAATTGGAATGATTGTTGCCTAGAAACTTGCCCCCAAATTCTATTGTGTTTAAATGCGCTGTTAATAAACCACCTGACACGAGACTCCCTGGAATTTGATCCAGGTTGGCAAAGTCAATGTGAACCACTTTCCATTCTTACCTCTTTGACATTGGTTGCATGACTCAAGAGCTTAGGCTCAGTACTGTGAGGCACAACCTGAAATTCCTGCTCCCTACTCTTGTATAGGTAGGATTATATATACTGAGCCAAACCTCCACTGTCTTCAGGAGTTCTACTGGGTTTACTCTGGAAAGATTACCACAGCTGTATTTGTGGACATTTTATTGTTGACATTACCTCTTGGAAGGAGGGATGTGAGGGTCACAGTTCCTTACCAGAGTATCCAGACCACCTCCTCAAGCAGTTGCATTCAATTCTTCCTTAATTGCAAGAGGCTGTGGAATCTCTGAGAAATAATAGAGCAGTGGTTCTCAACCCATGGGCTGTGACTTCTCTGGCAAACTTCTGTCTCCAAAAATATTTACAGTGTGATTCCTAACAGTAACGAAATTGCAGTTATAATGTAGCAACTATGATAATGTAATTACTGGGGATCACCACAGGACGAGGAACTGTACTGAAGGGTCACAGCATGAGGTAGGTCGAGAGCCACCGCTGTCAAGGATGTAGGTGAGGACGCCATCTACACAGCCATGGTATGGTACACAGCTCTCCCATGCTGGTTACAGATCTTCCAGGAGGGCTGTTTTAAGGCCACCTATGTTCCTTTTACAGATTGCCCTGTAAAAATGCCCAGCACATTCATGAGTTTTCCAAAGCAAACCTTGGTGGAATTTTACCTAGGTTTGTTAAGACCCCAGGAGGAGGGAGAAGATGATGTTTAAGCCCCCACAAGAGAAGACTATAGAAATACCCACGGAACGCTCAATCCTTGATTTTCCTCCCAGAGGGCTTATCTTGCCCCTATTTGAGGCTCCTGAGGAACACTCTTTGCATCAGGGACCTCTACCACCTCTGCTGCAACTGTCTGGAAAGCAGTGACTCTGCAGCCTTGCTTCCAGTCATCTGTCCAAAGAATAGGGAGGCCTACTTAAGCAGACAGGGCAGGTGGCTGGAGTGTTTTCTCTTGTTTTAAAGGGACCTATGAAATATATATATATATATATATATATATATATATATATATATATATATATATATATACACACATATATGTATATAGACATTGTGTATGTATATATATACAAATATATATCATGTATATATCTAAACACAGTGTGTGTGTGTGTGTATGTGTGTGTGTGTGTGTGTGTGTGTGTGAGAGAGAGAGAGAGAGAGAGAGAGAGAGAGAGAGAGAGAGAGAGTGTTTGGATATATAACATGGTGTTTTTCCCAGAATCTCTTTCTCAATACCCAAACTGCACATGTTCAAAACCCTTAGATGAAATGGTTTATTAATTCTATAGAACATACACACATAATTTATATGTATACATATAATTTTCTTCCTATACTATTTCAAACATTTCTTGAATCTCCATACTATGTAAGATGATATAATGCTGTTTAAATAACCATGTTTAAGAAACAAGAAGAAAAAATTATCTCTATATATCTTGTACAGCTACAGTTTTTCCATCAACATTTTCTTTGCTGTGAGAATTAAACCCAGGCTCTTAGAGATGCTAAGCAGGTTCTTGATGCTGGGATAAATTCCAAGACCCTTTTTATAATATTTTAAAATATGACATTGACAAATCTGCCAATGCAGAACTTGGTTGAAAAGGACCAAGTGATCACTGCATAGAGAGCATACTGCATATATAAAGACATTGCATACATAATATGCTTCTTGATTTATATATATAATTATGCATTCATAATATACTCCTTGATTCATAATGTCTTGCCTATTTGTCTTTGGCTCTATAGACAGAGTCTGTCTACCTTGGTGCTATATTGAAATGGATAAGCATAATTATCTCATAAGGAGGCAGTCACTTTTCAACGACAATGAGATTATTAGCTATTATTTCTTGTGTCCCAGAAAGGTTATGTGATTTATTTACCTGAGGTTGCTCAGTTAGTAAAGAACAAAGTGGGATTTTCAGCTTAAGAAAAGACTGTCAGTGACATGCTTCATTTTTGGCCCTGGAAATAGACTCTCATTCTAGAGCCATCGTGCAGGACTGGGACCCTCTGTTCTCATGAGCTCACTGAGATTTCTGCCAAGATCTCTTAATCATTAAGGCTTTGCGTGAGAGCACAGCAGCCAGGAGCGCCTGTCTTTCACAGCCTTTCCTGTGTGGCCTCCTGTTTCAGCCATTTCTTTGTAGCTGGCGAGCATCCCTCTGGAAATGGAGACTTCCTCCTAGATTTCACCCTGTGAGCTTGCAGATCACACCGCGGTTCTCAGCGCTTCAGTTCCCAGTGGCTGCCTCCCCATGACTCCTCCTGGAGAGCAAGCGCAGCTCACTGAGAAGCACCATTTAGGAATGTGCTGCTCTGTGCAGTTTCCAGGAACCAGAGGCTCAACACCAGGCTTCGGAAACTTGTGGCAACTTTGCATATTGTATTTTTAAAATAAACACTAGTTTTATAAATCCTTTGAGAATTTCACACAGTGTGTGTTGATCATATTCACCCCTCTTCCAACTCCTCCCAAATTCACCTCACTCACTTTCCTACCAAAGCAACTCTATTCTCTCGCCCCCCCCCCCCCCCATTAAGTTCAGTTTGCTTCCCAAAAACTAGGGAATCCAGCCTTCCCTGAAGAGTGGTTGACCTATCAGGGGTCACATCATTAACAGCCGTTCCTTCCCAAAGAAACTATCAGATACCAGCAGCTCCTCAGCTAGGGCAGGGTTTCCTGCTCACTTCTCCAGGCTCATGCTGGGACTTTTTTCTTATCTGGAGCCTGTGCAGACCTTGTGCATACATCCCAATCACCATGAGCTCATCCTTGCAACTGCCTGGTTTGGCTATGTCTGGAAAATATTGTTTCCTTGAACTTATCAACCACCTCTGTCTCTTTGAATCTTTCTAAACCCTCTTCCATGAAGCACCACTAGTAATGTTAGTTCCTAGGGGCAAGGGATGTGACTTGTACATTCTATTTAAGCCTAACCATTTCCAAGTCTCTTGTTCTCTGCAGACTGATCAATTTGAAGGTCTCTGTGCTAACCGCCATCTACTGATCTATTAGTAAGACATTTATAGTCATATATACTATGATTACTTAGCAGAAAATAGAATTAGTTTCTCTCCTAAGACATGGGACTTATTTAGCTACAGCTTCTTGCTTGACTTTCTCAGTCTCGGGGGTGGGTTCTATCTCATGGAGTGGACCTTAGAGTAATCAGAAAACGACTGGTTACTCCTGTATCATTCCTGCCACTACTGGACCTGTGCGGATATGCATTCTTAGACAGGGCTCATGCTGACATTCAATCTTTCCTACACATTGACATGTCTCTTAGTAACAGTTAATTTGTGAGCAGGGGCAAGAGTGTAGCTAAAGTGTCAATTGTATTGATTGATGTAGAATCTGATCCCAATTCCTTTTCTGTGGATGGGGATAATAGTGGTATAGTCAGTCATCCACCACTCAGATGCTCATACTCAATGAATGATCAAGTTCCTTAGAGGAATAGAGGAAGAAAAGCATTTGGGTAGACCACATATATCGCCTTGTTTTGACTCCTTCGATGATTCCCTGTGACCTGAGAGTCGTAAGCTCAAATGAATCCTTTCCTCCCTAACTTGCTTTTGATCATGGTATTTCATCACAGCAGTAGACAGCCTAACTGAGATACAGTTATGCCCACATATCGAGTGTTCATGTAAATGTGCCAGGAGGCCAGCTCTTTAGAGGAAGCCAGTCCTCATGGTCTGACCCCATTCGTCCCTCCTATTACACAAAGGAAACAGGTACAGAAAAGCTGAATAATTTGCCCAAGGTCCCAGTGAAATGGCTACTCAAACCTGGGTCTCAACTGTTACAACCCATAGACTACTTCCAGACTCCACATCCTCACTGCACTGAGAAGGGATGGCTACTTAGAAGCTGGCCAGTCTCGGAAAGCAGCTGACACAGTTTAAACAATTAGTAGCATGGTGAGTGGGCAGGCCCAAGGGGCTGGGGAATCTTATTTCCCATTCTCTTCCTGACAGTGTGAGACCAGCTATTATTTTCCAACAGATAAACCTGAACTGTTAACTCAGGAAGTTTGAAGTTTCCCTTTCTTTTCTTAATTAGTGCCCCCACTCTACCCCTTTTCTGTGACCCCTAAAGCAGAGTGTCTGATCTGCTTCTTCAAGGCTCAGAAGTATCTGACTTGGTTTCCAACACTGCCCAACTGTGGACCCGCACTCCCAAGAGTATCTGGTCCCCAGTGTATGAGGAAGTCTCCTCAGCAGGAGCTAAGCTACCAGGGTGGGCTGTGTGGTATGCAGCTTAGTAAGAGGCTCTGACTGTGACAGTCCCCTCTGTGTCCAGCATCTGTGGGTGGCTGCAAGGTGAAGCTTTCTCTACAGAGAAAACCGTGAGTCAAGGGGACTTGAGAGTCGCAGTCTTCTCAGAAGCCAGACTCCACGGTGACTCATGTCTCCTTTCGGGCCGTTTGCCAACGCTACTCCCAGGCTTGAGCCTGGGTGTTAAGCATGGCCAACCTAATGTCCTAGCTTCCCACTCCCAGAAAGCCCTGTCCTTTTGGAATTTTCTCCCTAGTGTGCAGTTTGTGCATATCCTGTAGCAAGGATCCAGGTTCCCTCGATTCTACTGGCTGAAAGCTGTGGGCTTCTGCTGATTCCTGTATTGGTATACTGAGAGAGAACTTAATTTTGTTGCAAATATGTGTTGTGGAAAAAAAATAGTAAAAATCCAGGTGTGGGGACTTTTCCCCCACTTCAGATCATTTATGTTCCTGGATGAAACACACACAGCCTTTGTATTTTTAAATATGCCTTAGACAGCACAATAGCTCGGCAGCTGCCTGCCCTCCATGCTGTTAGAATCTACCTCACTATCGACAACCCCAAGTTATCACTTACTATTCACTGTGTTCCACCTGGGCTGCTCTTAACCCACCTGGACATCCCCCTGGGCCACATTCTCCTGGCCCTCAGCCCATGCTGGCTTCCCCGCTTCCTCCTGTGTGTTCTTCTGTGATGGCTTCTCTCTGCCTTTCCTCGTGGATCCTCTCTCTCCAGGCCTGCAAAACTTCAACCCCACCTATGTTTCTTCTGCCTAGCTACTGGTTGTTAGTATCTTTATTCACCAATCAGAATTAACTTGGGGGTAGGGTCCTAGAGACTACTGTCAACTCCAGGTCTTGGGGGCTGCACTTAGCATTACAATAGACAGTAAAGACGAATCCTCAACAAATATGTTGAGTAGGTCTTATATTGGCCACATCCCCATGCTCCGTCATTCTCTGTTCTTAGAGGGAGGACTGTCTCCCAGTGATGGGGAAACAGTAGTGGTGCAGACGTGGACATCGGTCTGAGTTCCAGTCAACATGTGCCAGGAGAGTGTGATAGTGTCATCCTACTGTGTCAGGCTTTGTTCCGACACACCCTGTACCAAGAGCCCCAGTGCTGTAGTGTTCTGTAGTTGTTTTAATTGTTGGGCTCCACTGCCTATCACTGAGTATGCTTTTTAAAGGCCTTTTAAGTTAGATTGTTTGAGAGGCATTGGGGTAGATCTAAACAGCATAGACTGGAGGGCCATTTTAGGCCAAACACCCTTGCCCTCCCCCAGAGGTGAGGCTCTCAGGTCAGAGAGAGGTCTTCTTGCTCGAACTAAACAGATCCCTTCCAATCCTCTGGCCTCTGACTCATAATTCAAGGTGTAGAGAAGAGGATGTTAAGAGAGGCATCTGAAAGAGTTTCTAGGAATCTTGCAAGAATGCACAGGAGCCACGCAGAGACTTGGAGGCAGTGCTGTGGTAGAATTGCCAGTCATGAACCTGCTCCTTCATAGAAGTGTTCACTTGATTTTTGGCACGACTTTGGCCTTTCAGTAGCCAACGCTTCCTGGTTTATTCCAGCATTCTGGTGCACATGACCTTACACTGGTTTAACTTTCAAATTTGTCATTTGATTGTTGACAAGACTCCTCCTGAGGAGACAGTATACACATGTCTACTTACCCAGACAGGGAGTCCATGACAGACTAAAGTATGGTACCACCAAAGTCAGATTTGGTGAATCAATGTGTTTTATTGGGGCGACTTACAGGAATATTGGCAAGAGGTTCTTTAAAGGAGCAGAAATGACTTAAAGACAGCTGCATCAGACCAACGTGGGTGTCGGCTCACCAAGCTGGGGACCTGGGCACACTATAAAGCCTGTAGGCAGTCACCAGGTTGGCTGGTTGTCTTTCCATTCATTCCCTTCACAATATCGACTGACTGGTCTTCTTGCTTCTATGTTGCTGCAGCGTTCTCCCAAAAATGCCTGGGAAACATCTTTCTGAAGCATGTGTATCCCCCAGACATCTTTTTAAAAGAGGGAAATGGAGGTAATAACACATTGTTGACATGGTTCTCTGAACCTTTGATACCACCCTTGGGTCACCTCAGGGATCACCTCCATAAGTCCTAATTAGTAATGCATTACCTGTGTCACACAGACCACGTGTCCTTGTAGAGGATCCAGATGTCACAATTGGGCAACATGAGGTCAGAGTCCATGAGAAGGACATAAGAGGCTTTCCCCAGTTTCTCCCAACTCACCTCCTAGTCTCAGTTTTTATGTAGTTTCCACTCTCCTCCACATCCTCTTTTCAAAGCATCCCTGAACCTCACAGCATCTTCCTTCAGCATCTGTCCCACCTGCTGGTCACCTGGGTGGTCCAAAATTTCTTTATTTCTCTGTCTCCTCTGGCTAGGCAGTCTCAGCCTGTGTGAAAAGTCCTCATTGACTTGTTGCTCCCATCTGTGCTTACTTGCTACAATGTTTAGTATACCTTATAAGTTATATTGTCTTAGTGTTTTGAAAGTCAATTTTGTTACTAATAATCTAGGTTAGAAACAAGAAAATGTACCTCTTTAAAGTGCTCATCTCAATGAATTCTGATGTGTGTATTTATTCCTATAAAAATTAGCAGGGCAAGACAGGTTATTTCCAGTACTCTACTGGTCCATTCTTGTTCTCCTGGCCCTGGGACCATTGATCAGACTTCTTCACTCATTTTAAGGTTCTCTGTGTGCATGGGAGATCATCCTAGTTTTTGACAGTTCCACTGTGTGAACACACCATTATTGGCTCACCAGAAGCTGGATCCTTTCTAGTTTCTGCTAATTTTCCTAAAACTGCTATGCAGTATGATCTTGGATGCTCACACATTTTATTTCCTGAGTAAATTCATAATAATGGAATTTCTAGGTCATAGAGGAGGTATGTATTTATATTTTATGAAAGTGGCAACATGCTCTCCCAAGTGGGTACTCAGATGTATATTCTTTTTTTCTTTTTCTTTTTCTTTCTTTCTTTCTTTCTTTCTTTCTTTCTTTCTTTCTTTCTTTCTTTTTCTTTTTTTTTTTTGTATTTTTGGTTTTTTTCGAGACAGGGTTTCTCTGTATAGCCCTGGTTGTCCTGGAACTCACTCTGTAGACCAGGCTGGCCTCGAACTCAGAAATCCGCCTGCCTCTGCCTCCCAGAGTGCTGGGATAACAGGCGTGCGCCACCACTGCCCCTCTTCAGATATATATTCTTACCAGCATGGTAAGTGCATTATAGTTCTGGTTGTTTCATGGTTCTATATAGATGTCTTTGCTACTTCGTGTTTTCTTTTCTTCTACCCTTCCTCACCCCTACCCCTACCCTTCTTCCACTTTTTCAATCCCCTAACACTAGACATGAGAGAAAAAAGGATAGATAGGAAAGCAAGGAGATCCTTGAATAAACTCATGGGTCAGAAAGGGGGCAGTATTATCATTAGATTACTTCCTGCTGAAGAGGGGGTCTTGAGTTCCTTAGGGCAAATATGATATTTGCCATCAGGATATCTATCTTGCTGTTGTTTCCTCTTTGTGCATGGCCTCTTAAAACAATCTCACCAACAATGACCAACAACCCAATCCATCTCTCAGGGCCCTAGCACTTACAAACCCCCTGAAAAGTCCCCAGAACTCCAAATATCATACATCCACAGAAACTATCTACAGCTGGCAAAACCACGCCTCTGCTAGAGCATTAGGCAAATCATAGTCAGCTGCTGCAGATGGTCTGAAGCAGCCCCACTGACTCTCTTCTCAGGAGGGACAGACTGGCTCTATTGGAGAATTCCAGAAACTTTTCAGGGGTCCCTATGGTTTGCTCAGTTCTTGGATTCTGGGTTTCCTCCATATTCACGTCCTTAAGCACTCGTCTTCACTTGTGAAGTTGGTTAGGGTTTTACTGCTGTGAACAGACACCATGTCCAAGGCAACTCTTATAAGGACAATGTTTAATTGGGGCTGGCTTACAGGTTCAGAGGTTCAGTCCATTATCATCAAGGTGGGAGCATGGCAGCATCAGGCAGGCATGGCGCAGGAGGAGCTGAGAGTTCTACATCTTTATTTGAAGGCTGGTAGTAGAATATTGACTTTCAGGCAGCTAGGGTAAGGGTCTTAAAGCCTACACCCATACTTACTCCAACAGGGTTACACCTTCTAATAGTGCCATTCCCTGGGCCAAGCATATATAAACCATCACACCTGTCTACTGTCTCCATTGTGAAAGAGGGGCTTCCACAAGAGGTTTGCAGTCTCTTGGACTACATTCCAGAACTGGAGACCCAGTTTCTCCATCCATGCTTCCACTGAGTTCTCAAGCCCAGAGACACTCTCATGGTACTTGTGTTACATGCCAGCTTTGATGTGTGCTTCTTTGAAATAAGAACTGTGCTTTGTATAAATTCCATGCTCATGACTTCTAGATGTTTGATTTTTTTTTGTGTATAGGGATGTATTCCAACAAACAAAAGCAAAAATAAACCCAAACCTTTGTATTTCAGATGGCCAGTTAAAAGTCAAGACTTTTATGATTTGAGTTTTGAAAGTCAACGGTGGTTAAACTCACTTTTGACACAATACTACCCTTCCCTTCTAAGGGTAATGTGCAAGGAATGTTGTTGCCTGTTATCATCAAAGGGGAGGTGGGGGATGGCAGGAGCCAGGGCATAGGGGAAGAAGGAAGGGAGAGGAATGCTAGTTAGTGGTTTGAAGCTCTTTAGAGAGGAGAGATAGGAGGTTGACTTTAAAGGAAGGGAAAAAGTTGTCTTTAAAAAGGGTTCCAGAACTAAAAACTCTTTTAGTCCAGGAGCCTCGAATGAATCAGAGCATGAAGTTTCCCCAGCCTGTTGCACAAGCCAACCACCCAGCTGTCAAACCACAAGGGAGGATGTATGCTCCAGGGCAGATAAGACTGGAGGTAAGATGCTGAGGAGCTTGTGTCATTTACCTCAGAACCTGGAGGGGTTTCTGATAGCCCAGCTGCTTGCAAAGCTGGTCAGCCCTCCACCCCTCCTCTTCTCTTCCTGACACAGCCTTTATCCAGTCTCAGCATCTGGCTGTGGAGCAAGCAGGATTGTCTTCAATTCCAAATAAGAAATGGAGGCCAACAGAAACAAGTTATTTTGTTAGAACCGCATGTTTCATTCCATAAAACACCTGGCTTCAAAGTCCCATCCATAGGTGCGGAGCTATTGACAACCAGTAGCTGCTGGGAGAGGGGACTCTATTTTCTTTAAGGGTGTGGATCCTGGTAGGTCAGTCATGCCCTACCCAAGGTATGCCAAACCCAAGGTATGGGTGGCACATACCCGAGAGTGTATAAGCAGCACTATTGTGGCTTTCTTTCTTTTTTCTTTTTCTTTTTTTCAAAGGAGGATGTAGCATTGGGTGGGCAGGGAAGGAGGGCTGTATTTGTAGGGAATTGGGGGAGATGGGTTAATATGATTAAAATATCCTCAACATTCTCAAGGACTTAATAACTGAGAAAATAACACTCTTCAACCATGCCTTTGTCTTTTAGCTTCTATCGGCCGAGGTGTTACAAACATCTGTCCCTTTCATACCTAAAAGTGTTTTAAAATAACTTGATGATATTGCCTCCTTAGTGAAAATCCTGAGAGGAGTCTGAGACTTTCCTAAGTCTCTGTGGTGCACTTCTATACCTAGTACTAGGGCTCGGTTGTCTTGTGCGTCTGTGGGCTCCTCAACCATGACTTCAACCCAACATAGATTGGAAATAGCCTTTAAATGTTGCACCTGTGTTGGACATGCACAGATTCTGGTCACCATTTCTAGCTGCCTTGTAGCATTTAGAGTTTCTGAGGTATTTAGAGTCACTCAGACATGATCTGAAATATAGGGAGTGAGTGTGCAGGTTATGTAGACTAGTGTAGTGCTTTGTGTGAAAGACTGGAATACTTGGAGATTTGGACATTCTGAGGAATCAGTATTCCATAGATAGCTAGGATGACTGTGCTCACAAAGGCATACAGCTCTTAGGATGCCAGGTCTCTTGTTTGCATTTTACATAGAGCTGAAAAGCTGATAAGGAACCATAATTCACCATTGAATAAAGACTCTTAAAAGCATCAAAAGTGTGTGTATGTGTGTGTGTATGTGTGTGTGTGTGTGAATGTGTATGTTCATAAGTATGTGCATGTGTGCATCTATGTATATAACACTCATTATTGCAAATTGCAGCAGAGACATGGGAAAAGATGGAAGGCAGCCCAGAAGTGGGGCACAAAGCCAAGAATTGATGGCTTCCAGGATCAGTCAGCCCTGGCTGTGTTTCTCTCTTCTCAGCAACTGGAGCGTCCTGAGAACTAGACACAAGACCCCATGTGTGGCCCCTGTGCACTTGTATTTTTCTAAAAATATATCTTAAATTACAATAAAATTATATCACTTCTCCAACTCCCTTTCTTCCTCTCTCTCCCCTTCAAGCCCCCTCTCTTGGGATGCTCCCATGACTCCCTTCCTCAAGTTGATAGTCTCTTTTTTATTATTCTTACATATGTGTGTACATATGTATATATACAAGCATATAACACAGGTGCGTGTGCGTGCGTGTGCGTGTGCGTGTGCGTGTGCGTGTGCGTGTGTGTGTGTGTGTGTGTGTGTGTGTGACTTTCTGAGTCTGTTTTTGTGGTGGTATGTTCTGGGAATTTCCTACCCCAACAAGCCCATTTGAAAAACACACAATGCAGTTATTATAATCATAAGCTATATGCCTAGATTAGGCAGATATAACACTATACTAACTTATTCCCCAGCTATAAGATCCCTTCCTACTTGAGGTTTTTCCTGGCCATGTGGTTCAGGGCCATCTTGGCTTCTTCCTCCTTCCCCTCCCCTCCTCCTCAACCCTCTCTCCCCCCCTCTCATCCTCTTCTCCCTCTCTACCTGTCCCCACTCCCAAGCCTCCAATCCCATCTTTCCCCTCCACTGCCCAATCACAGGTTCTAGTCTTTATTGACCAGTAAACAGTGGGGAGAAGGTTCACATGAGATCACCAAGTAAGTAATGGTGGGCAACACCTCTTGAGGAAGCAGAATTAACATCAGAATACAAACAACAGGAGGGCCACCCACAACTGTTAGTCCCCCTGCTCTGTGTTGAACCACTGAAAGGAGCCTCATCCCTGGGAGGGACTAAATCCTCATTGGTTGTCTGCAGTTTTTTTGTCTAGGGGTGGGACCTCCTGAAAAAATTTCCTTTCTCCTTTATCATGCAGTTGATAATACCATTAGTCCAGTCTTGCTTATGTGATCATTTCTAGGGGAGTTTGTTCCTGGCGTTCTGGCTCTTAAAGTCTTCCCCTTCCCCCGATCTTCCTTGATGGTCAGGAAGCCACCAACAAAAGAGTGCCACGATGTAGGCATATCAAACATGTAGGTGTTGTCTCTGCATTGTATCCAATTGTGGTTTTCTGTAGTGTCCTTTGTTTATTGTAAAGAGAAGTTTCATTGATGGGGGTGGTGGCTACACAGAAGGATAAGACTTAGAATGTAGTAAGGCATTATACTGGTCTAGCAAAGTGATAGTTGTAGATTCTTTTCTAACCCAGGGAAGCTGGCTAAGTTTCTAGTATCAGGCCTGGCTTCCCTTCTGTTGAGTGGGTCTCACATCCAATTAGACAGATGTTGGTCACCACCAGTACGTGAACGCCACTTTAGGTACTTTTATGAATATCTTGAATAACTTGCCATGCTGGTAACTGCTGGGGTCTATTGGTATTGAAGCTGGGTAGGACTATTAAAGTGCTTTCTTCCCTTGTCGGCTTGCATAGCATTCTCTGTAACATGGAAGCTAGACCCGTGAGAGAGGCATGTGAGTCAGATCCAGCTGGGATCATCCAAAGCCTGTGTCTTAAGGATGAAGTGTCCTTAGGGGCCTACCCTCAACTGCAGAGCAGCAATCAGGAGTTACCCTCATAATTCTGATCTAAAGATAAGTGGATTGCATTTGCAAATAAATGGATCCAGAAAATGATATTTAGTGAGGTAACCTAGAGTCAGACAGACAAACACCATATGTTCTCATCATGATTCTCAGCTCCAAATCCTTAGATGTGAATATTCAATATGAGCAATGGCAGAAACCAGGAAAGGTGTAAAAGGACTGTCTTGGTTACACCTACTATTGCTGTGATGAAACACCATGACCAAAAGCAAGCTGGGGAGGAAAGGGTTTGTTTGGCTTACACTTCCACATTGCTGTTCATCAGTGAAGGAAGTCAGGATGGAAACAAACAGGACAGGAACCTGGAGGCAGGAGCTGATGCAGAGGCCATGGAGGGTGCTGCTTATTGGCTTGCTTCTCTTAGCCTGCTTCCTTATAGAACCCAGGACCATTAGTGCCAGGGGTGGCCCTGCCCTCTCACATCAATCAAATATTAAAAAAAAAATGTCCCTATTGTGAAGGGGGTCATTTCCCTAATTTCTTTCTCAGCCTGCTTATCCTTTGAGTATAGGAAGGCCACTGATTTGCTTGAGTTGATTTTGTAACCTGCCACTTTGCTGAAGTTGTTTATCAGCTGTAGGAGCTCTCTAGTGGAGTTCTTTGGGTCACTTAGGTAGACGATCATGTCGTCTGCAAATAATGATAGTTTGACTTCCTCCTTTCCAATTTGTATCCCTTTGACCTCCTTATGTTGTCGAATTGCCCGAGCTGGTACCTCAAGTACAATATTGAAAAGATAAGGAGAAAGGGGGCAGCCTTGTCTGGTCCCTGATTTCAGTGGGATTGCTTCAAGTTTCTCTCCGTTTAGTTTGATGCTGGCTACCGGTTTGCTGTATATTGCTTTTACTATGTTTAGGTATGGGCCTTGAATTCCTGTTCTCTCCAAGACTTTAAGCATGAAAGGATGCTGAATTTTGTCAAATGCTTTTTCAGCATCCAATGAAATGACCATGTGGTTTTGTTCTTTGAGTTTGTTTATGTAGTGGATTGTATTGATGGATTTCCGTATATTGAACCAACCCTGCATTCCCGGGATAAAGCCTACTTGGGGTGACTCTTACCAAACATGCGAAAGATCTGTATGGCAAGAACTTCAAGACTCTGAAGAAGGAAATGGAAGAAGACCTCAAAAAATGGGAAAACCTCCCATGCTCATGGATCGGTAGAATCAATATAGTTAAAATGGCCATTTTGCCTAAAGCACTATACAGATTCAATGCAATACCCATCAAAATCCCAACTCAATTCTTCACAGAGTTAGAAAGAGCAATTATCAAATTCATCTGGAACAACAAAAAACCCAGGATAGCTAAAACTATTCTCAGCAACAAAAGAAAATCTGGGGGAATCAGTATCCCTGACCTCAAGCAATACTACAGAGCAATAGTGTTAAAAACTGCATGGTATTGGTACAGTGACAGGCAGGAGGATCAATGGAACAGGATTGAAGATCCAGAAATGAACCCACACACCTATGGCCACTTGATCCTCGACAAAGAGGCTGAAAACATCCAATGGAAAAAAGATAGCCTTTTCAACAAATGGTGCTGGTTCAACTGGAGGTCAGCATGCAGAAGAATGCGAATTGATCCATCCTTGTCTCCTTGTACTAAGCTCAAATCCAAATGGATCAAGGACCTCCACATAAAGCCAGACACTCTGAAGCTAATAGAAAAGAAACTGGGGAAGACCCTTGAGGACATCGGTACAGGGAGAAAGTTTCTGAACAGAACACCAATAGCGTATGCTCTAAGAGCAAGAATTGACAAATGGGACCTCATAAGGTTACAGAGCTTCTGTAAGGCAAAGGACACCATCAAGAGGACAGATCGGCAACCAACAAATTGGGAAAAGATCTTCACCAATCCTACATCAGATAGAGGGCTAATATCCAATATATATAAAGAACTCAAGAAGTTAGACTCCAGAAAACCGAACAACCCTATTAAAAAATGGGGTACAGAGTTAAACAAAGAATTCTCACCTGAAGAACTTCGGATGGCGGAGAAGCATCTTAAAAAATGCTCCACTTCATTAGTCATTAGGGAAATGCAAATCAAAACAACCCTAAGATTTCATCTTACACCAGTCAGAATGGCTAAGATTAAAAATTCAGGAGACAGCAGGTGTTGGAGAGGGTGCAGAGAAAGAGGAACACTCCTCCACTGCTGGTGGGGTTGCAAATTGGTACAACCACTCTGGAAAGCAGTCTGGCGGTTCCTCCGAAAACTGGGCACCTCACTTCCAGAAGATCCTGCTATACCACTCCTGGGCATATACCCAGAGGATTCCCCACCATGTAATAAGGATACATGCTCTACTATGTTCATAGCAGCCCTATTTATAATTGCCAGATGCTGGAAAGAACCCAGGTATCCCTCAACAGAAGAGTGGATACAAAAAATGTGGTATATCTACACAATGGAGTACTATTCAGCCATTAGAAACAATGAATTCATGAAATTCTTAGGCAAATGGATGGAGCTAGAGAACATCATACTAAGTGAGGTAACCCAGACTCAAAAGGTGAATCATGGTATGCACTCACTAATAAGTGGTTATTAACCTAGAAAACTGGAATACCCAAAACATAATCCACACATCAAATGAGATACAAGAAGAAAGCAGGAGTGGTCCCTGGTTCTGGAAAGACTCAGTGAAACAGTATTTGGCAAAACCAGAACGGGGAACTGGGAAGGGGTGGGAGGGAGGACAGGGGAAGAGAAGGGGGCTTACGGGACTTTCGGGGAGTGGGGGGGGGGCTAGAAAAGGGGAAATCATTTGAAATGTAAATAAATTATATCAAATAAAAAAAAATGTCCCACAGGTTTGCCTACAGCCCAATCTTGTGGAGGTATCCCTTCTCTCAGATGACTATAGCTCATCTCAGGTTGACATAAAACTAGCTGCCAGAGGGCCCATAGGTGGGGGAGGGGGATTCTGGGAGGAGAATAGTAGGATACAGGCGATATGAACTGGGAAAGGAAAAATGGGGCGGGGTTTCAACTGGGGAGGAGGGAGGATGTTCAACACAGAGGGAGAAAGAGGGACAAGGGACTAATAACACCTCAAACAACCAAATTGTTTTATATTTACCTCAACTATACATATGTATAAGACACATGTATATATGTCTTAAAGGATGCTAAGCTACTCGGGCTGACAGTGCCTCCAATAAACCCCACAGACTAACAAAAGCCCCACTACCGAACATGAGGCAGGACAGTGCAAGTTATCCCCCAAACAATATATTTTCATACTGGAAAATGAGGTGTGACACTAGTGTTCGATAAATTCCAAGGCCCTTGTCTTGACTAATTGTGAAAGATCAGAAGCCAGCCAGGGCCCTTTCCAGTGAAGTGGATGCTGGAGCCCAGCCCCCTGGCCTCCCTGTGGTGCTGCTGCTTTCCACCTTCCCATTTCCAGGATCTGATGACTCAGAGCTGGAACCACTGCTGCTTGCAGCACTTGGAGAACTATGACTCCAGAGTAAGAGGCATAGGAACCCCAACCTTAAAGAAACATCAAGGCCTCTTTGTTCTAAGGAAGTGAACCAGAAACAAGAACCACCTCAGGCCAGCCTTTCTGTGCCAGGCTCTGTGCTGGGTCCTCTCACTGAGACCACACAGACACACCATGCTTTCTAGGTGGGTTCTCAGACATGAGACATGGCTTAAGAGTGTACGTCTCAGATGAGGCTACAGAGAGTGCACATGTGAGATGTAGTTCTCACTTGCTTTATTACACTTATAAATGAAAACACACATTCTCTAAGGACTGAAAGATAACACACACACATAGAGACAGACAGACACACATAGACATACATACAGAGACAGAGACACAGAGAGACAGAAACAGATAGACAGACACACAGAAAAAGACAGACAAACACATATACACACCGAGGGAGACAGAAATAGAGAGCATAATATTATGTGCACTGATCTTATACAACAAAGTGGCCTTCATGACTATGTTGATAGCTGCTGCTGTCATCATTTTTTAAAGTGGATATCACCAAGAGTGGTCCACCATTCTAGGGACCACTTAATTTCTTATTATGCAAGTATATTGTGGGCTCAGGGGTTGGGTACCTAGTCCCATCTGGTAGACATGATCATTGTTAGGTGACTGGATCACGAGGACTCTCTCTGATCATAATCAGTGGATTAGTCCAGTGACAGATTCATAATTTGGAGGTATTATCGAAAGATGTTGAAATGTTCAGAGGTGGGACGTAGCTGGAGGATGTGGACCAGCAGCGGCCCTGCCCAGGAGCCACGTGCAGCCCGGCCCAGGAGCCACGTGCAGCCCGGCCCAGGAACCACGTGCGGCCCGGCCCAGGAGCCACGTGCGGCCCGGAGCAGGAGCCACGTGTGGCCCGGAGCAGGAGCCACGTGCAGCCCGGAGCAGGAGCCACGTGCGGCCCGGAGCAGGAGCCACGTGCGGCCCGGAGCAGGAGCCACGTGCGGCCCGGCCCAGGAGCCACGTGCATGCACTCGATGCCTGTGCTTGGATCTTTCACAGCTCACCTACCTGGGTATTAGAACAGTTTTGGTCCCTGACAAATTGTGTTATTTCCTACATTTTAACTTATATTTCATCGGGTACCGGCAATATTGAACATATATTTTATATCAGAAATTTCATATTCTCTTCTGACAATAGCATATCTGTCTCCTCTGCTGAATTTGTTTTACAGAGATTAACTTACAGTAAACACTGCTTCTACGTTGGTAATGCATGCTGCAAACATTTCCTCGAAGTCTTCCCTCACTTCCCAAATATTTGTTTTCCTGGCTGTCTCCCCTGTGTACAGTCTTTTCTTCCAGGTCACTGAAGTCACATTTTCTCCTTTACTGCCTCCCGCTCATACGGAGATGTCCTCCTGCTGAGGGCTATAAAAACATCTCTCTGTACATTCTCTATAACTTTATTCGTCTCAGACTGATTTATCTAAGGTATTCGTGCTATAAGAATTAAGTCAGAGTAGAAGTTGGGTCAACTCATCTGCCAGATTCTAGCTCCATTTTCTTCGCTGTCTTCTTTGCTGCTGACGTTTGGTTTTGAAGGGTCCCAACTCTGGGAGCCAAACATGAGCTTCTCTCTCTCTCTCTCTCTCTCTCTCTCTCTCTCTCTCCTTCCCTCCCTCTCTCTCTGTCTCTCTCTCTTTCACTCTTTCTGTCTCTCTCTTACTCTCTTTCTGTCTCTCTGTCTTTCTGTCTCTCTTCTGTCTCTCTGTCTCTCTGTCTCTGTCTCTCACTCTCTCTCTCTCACACACACAGACTGAGACAGACACACAGAGACAGACAGACACACACAGACACACACAGACAGATACAGACACACACAGAGACAGAAGATAGACGAACACACATACACAGACAGAAACAGACAGACACACAGAGACAGACACACAGAGACAGACACACAGAGACAGAGACACACACAGAGACAGACAGACAGACAGACAGACAGACACACACACACACACACACACACACACACACACACACACTGGGTGTGAGAGGCCGGCCTGATTCCTTTACTTGTCTTAAGGTCAGAGCTTGCAATCTGGTCAGGCAAGTCTGGTTTACAGTGAAGAGGCAGCAGGGCAGGTCTGCACTGCTCGCTGACCAAAGGCCTCTCTTGGTCATCTTGGAGCTTGAGTCAGTGAGAGGATGATGCTATAAATTACTCCTGAGTATGTTTGAGAGTTTTCTTTTTATTATGTCTGAAATACCAGGGTGATTTTCCTCAGTATCAGTGTTTATTTCAGGTGCCAGATGAAGTGGTTCTTAATTTTAAGTGGCCCAAGATAAACCACTTACCACAGTCAATAAAAGGCAAACTCCCCAGCCCCATCCAGATGCAGTAGATCTACTACAGTGTGCTTGAGCCTCTGCACTTATTGTACAGACATTACGTGGGTGTTCAGGGCACTGGAATGGGGTTATGGACACAACATGGTTAGACATGCACCCCAGGCTCTACTGAAGGGCAGGGCTGACATGAAGCAGAAAAATATGGTTGCTGGGTGACAGATCCAGTATTTGAAGGTGCTTGCCTCCATGTTCAGTCCCCAGGACCCACGTGGGGGGGGCGGGGAGAGAGCTGACTCCAGCAAGTCGTCCTCCATGCATCTGGCACCCCCACCCCCGCAAATTAGTAAATGTAATAATAAAAACACTTAAAGGATCAAATAAATAACTGTTTGGGTACCAAAACATCCAGAAGACAAGATGTGGCTCTGAGAAAAGGTGAGATGGACGAAGGAACCAGGGCACTGACCAGATGGAATGGGAGCAGAGAGAGCCTCTGCCCCTTCCTCACCTTTGTCCCCCGCCCCGTCAAGCTGATAGAGCTTAGAGGACACTGAGGACAGTCACAGGGGGAATGACGTGCACAGGAGCTTGTGAGGTACTTGCACTGATATTGTCTCTTTTTAATCCCCATTTTTTTTAACCATCTGTTAATATAATTATTAAGACTCTGAGCTCAGGAGCATCCCTGCAGGGTCCTGCTCTTGTATGCCAAACAAATAGTGCCTGTTAAATAAACTAACTTTCATGTTTTTGCCTTTCTGAGGGAGTTACCGTACTCGTAAAATGCCAAAGGAAGGTCTTGGACAATAACTCTTGTAAGTTCAAAGAGAAGAGATGGAAAGCAACATTGTCTACCCACTGAGAGGCACCACCAGTTTAGGGACAATGGTCCCTTTCCTGGACGAATTAAAGCTTGTGTTTTATGAGAAAATGGTTGAGCCACAGTGAAGGATTGTATTCAAGGAAAGTCCAACACAGACCAAAATCACAACGTGCACGTTGCATGCACACTGTGCATGCTACATACACACAATACACAAACGCTATGCATGCTACACACATGCTGTGCATGCTATAACACATTATGCATGTTGCATACACTATGCATGCTACACACACACTGTGCATGCTACACACACATACACTGTGCATGCTACACACACACTGTGCACACTACAACACACACTATGCATGCTACACACATACTATGCATGCTATACACACTGCATGGTATACACATACTATGCATGCTACACACACACTGTGCATGCTACACACACATACATTGTGCATGCTACACACACACTGTGCACACTACAACACACACTATGCATGCTACACACATACTATGCATGCTATACACACTGCATGGTATACACATACTATGCATGCTACACACACACTGTGCATGCTACAATACACTATGCATGTTATATACACTATGTATACTAAACACACTTATGCATGCTAGACACACTATACATGCTGCACATTTATTGAATGCATCCATCCTTGAGCAAACTGATTAATAGAGATTTAATAAAGCTGTTTGCATCTGGAGTGAATGAGAACAAAGATTAAGGACGTGGCCTCTGCAGTAGCTTGAGGGTCCCATCCAATCAGCCACCACTGCTTTCTGACTATGTCCAAGGCTTGGACATGCCTCCTGACTGGGTAGGAGGAAAACAGGGTATTTGGGACACAACCATTATTCTTAGAAACTTATTCCCTGGGGTGTGTGTGGGGGCAGACACATAAAACTATAATATAAAACACACAACTATTGGCTTTAAAAATATCAGTAGATTGGCTACATATGAGGAGTTTCCTAACTCATTTGTTCAATGAAGTGATTTATCTCATACTTTAAAAACCCATATTGTAATGGGATTCCTATTGCAGTGGAAACATACTGCATTCAGGGATGGGGGAAGGAGGTAAATACAAAGGAAGGAGAAGAAACATGAAGTAAAATAAGAATGCCTAAAATGCCACAATGACTCATACATTATTAACTATCCAAAAACCCTATCATCGTAAATCTGTCTATAAATGTACACATATAGTTTAAATGAGTGCCTCTCATTTGGCTGGTAATGCTCCTTCCAAGACTCAAAGATCACTAACAATGACCCCAATAACATATCCAAGACTCCCTCTTTCAAGTTGTGGGTCAGGGTTGTCCAAATCCCCAAACACAGGCCTATAATTATTGCCCTTGTTTAACTCCAGATGTGGAAGATAATGTGTACCTCAGAAACAGGGCCCAGAGGCTCCTGGGCTGTAACTAACTTGGAGGCCTCATTCCTGAGAACTTTAGTTCATGGTACCTCAGGATACCAAGCAAGGTTTCAGAAGAGGGAGGCAACCAATAGATCTTACTCAATTCTGATGCCCATAAATCACATTGTTTACCATCATGGTGCCTAAGGGTACAGTCATGGAATACACACCCTGGCTACTGTCTAATTGGTGTTAAAACCAGCTAGACAAACTGGAGAAGACTCCACTTCTGCCCTGGGTGAAAAATGGCTGCTTGAGTTTACCAAGGCTTGTGATGGTAAAATGTCCCGTACCTCTTGTGTGAAATTGCTATAGCTTGAGCAATGCCTTTTGGAGCCAGAGTTGCACTTGAGAATCAAGCAGTTGGGGTTGCAGTGTGGCTTCTCCCAAGGAGCTGTAGTGTGCAAGGCAGCCTGGCTTCCAATATGGTGCCCTGGATTCCAAGATGGCGGACTGCCAGACTTTCTGGCTCATACTTTCTGCTCAGGCTAGCCAAGGCACCAGGAAAGGTCTGTCTGCTATCGATTAAGGTTAAACAAAACCTATTTTATTTAAATAAAAATAAACTTTGAAAGGAATGCTTAAAATAGAGGCCTGCTTTTAATACTAACGTTGTTTTATTCTTAGTCTAAAACCCTTGGAAAAGAAGTGGATAACTTTATCATGGAATCTTGAAAAGAAAAGGTTCATTTTGCTCACGGTTTTGAGATTTTTTCCCCCCCGGTTTTAGTGGGGACTCACCCAGGCTGCATAACAGGATGGCAGATGGGACCATGGTGGAAATCCTCTGTGAAAACAACCAATGGTGAATCGTGAATCCGGAGAGTAGGCGGGGCCAGGATCCCTAAACAGTGCCCCTCAAGAATCCTGCAGCTTCTTTCAAAGGCGATGCTTCTTACTGATAACTTGGTCGCCTTCACTTCTCAGGTGTTCTATAACACTTACAGAAGAGATGAAGCTTCTAGATAATGAACTTCTGGCAGACACAATTAATATCCAAACCATAGTGCAGATCCATCCAATCAGATCTACTAAAGAGAGCACCCAGAGATCAACCTTATTATCCCGTGAACTTGTGTGCTGCCATTTCTCTTTAGTGTTTCAGGTGGGCATGCCAGCAGCAGGGCTGTCTGTGCAGAGGACATTGAGCACTGGCAGTTTTCAGACAGCGGTTTCATTAGCTGAGAGACGAAGGTGGTCACAATGGCTGGCTGGGATTTGAGTTTCCCAGTATTTTCTAATAACCAACCAGAGTTAGGAAACCTGAGCTCAGTGTTTGAAGAACAATTTCCTCCCAGCAACTGACTTTGGGGCTGGATTTTGGGCTCCAGCCAAACTTCTGAGTGAACTGAATTGTGCCAGAAACACCAGGATTCCTGGTCATGGGGCTTAGAAGGGGACCTTGTAAGAGGGCAGGAATGTGACACAGCACCACCAGGGGATCTTCTGAAAGGGACACTGTGTATGTAGTGTGACACACAGGTGGGCTTCCTGAGGACATTGAGCCTTGCCCTAGAGTCTGACAAACTTTGTTGTTGCCTCAGGTAAGTAAGTTCTAAGCACCGACTCACATCCACACTTTAGAAGATGTGTCCTTTGAGAACTTAGAAAGAAATTGGGGGCTGGATGTCACATTTTAATGACTTACATAAAGAGTGAATAGAATAGTCTTTCCTGACTGGCCTGGGGGTTTTCTTCTCTTTTATGGGTGTTTGATTGATTTTCCCAAAGGACAGACATGATTCAGGTGAAGTCATTTCAACACCTCTTGTCTAAAATCCTCTTAGGGTTAGGGAAGAGCTGGATGTTCTGAGCAATGAAGCTCTGAAGGGTCTTGTCACAGTTGGTATGGGTGTTTGATAACCACTATTCTGAGAGGGCAGATGCCCTTCATGACAACAAAAGTTACTTGGTCTCATCTCAAGCAACATTAGTATGGATTCTGGCTAGATAATTGGGCAATTCACTGTCTTGTTAGAATAAATTGATAAGTTGTTTGGCTCTAGATAGGCTATACCTATAGGATACCAGTGAGTCATTAGGAGTTAGGGTCCGGATATCTTAAAGCAGACCCCACATGTCACCTGGGCAGTTTGACATGGGTAGAGCTGGAATCTGGTGGTGGGTAAGGGAGAGATGGCCATAGGGTGTGAAGGCAGGTGAGCTGGTCCTACTTCTTGCTGCAGTGGTGCTGGAGAACTGGTCCTAGTGGCCTCAGTGTTTGAGAGCTGGTCCTGCCCCTCTCCAGCTGCTGCAGGCAGGAGAGCTGTCCCTGCCTCTCACCTGAGCTAGCGGGAGAATGTGTCTTGTATCTCAGGTGCAGAAGAGCTGGTGGGCTGACCAACTCAGCAAGCATACAGGCCCAGATTCAAGGCCATCAGCATCTGTCCCATCTATGAACTGCTGGAGCCCATGAAGGGACCAGTCCTATAGATCCAAAGCTGCAGGATCTCCATGACACAGGGCAACAACAGGATAACCAAGAGACATCCAGATAAAGATCTAATATTGATAGTGTAGCAGAAGCCAGAGGCATCAAACCAGACTAATGACTCATTGCAATGAACATTTGAAAATAATAATGTTTGGTGGAAAGGGTATATACTCTGTGACACACTGTGATACACTGTGATACATTGTAGCTTCTACATCAAGATTTTTGTTTTGTTTTGTTTTTGTTTTCTTTTGATGGGGAAGTTGCAAGGGCAGAGGGAGGCTGTGGAAGGAGAGGGAGATGAGTGAAATTGGGATGCATGATGTAAAATTCACAAAGAATCAAAAGAAGTAAAAGAAAGAAGGAAAGACAGACTGACAGGCAGGCAGGCAGACCTTGTGGGTTACTAGGGACCAACGGTTCTTGGTCTGGTTACCCAAGTGTAGAGATTTGGCTTTTCATTTTGTCTTCCTATTTACAGTCTGACAGATCAGCAAAATCATGTCATTGACAAGTGACAGTGATATGTCTCTGAAGCTGCTTCAGGGCTGAGCAGAGGCGCCAAAGAGCTCCTAGCTGATATTGCTGATCCAACAGAGGGTCATGGGATTATACGGCAGAGAGGTCTCCGCAGTAATTTTTCCTCTACAGGGGGGAGGTGGTACTAGCATGCAAGGCCAGAGCTCTTTGGGAATAGAGAGTTTCTTGGTGGCAAGAGATGGAATCAATGATACTGATGATAATTGTTGATACCCACAAGACACACAATGCATTGCCTTTAATCTGGAAGATATCAGTCATGCAGGTTTAAAAGCAAGAGCCAAAGTAATAAAGCATAATTCAAAACTCAGGGAAGGATGTGTAGCAGCTCATTGACATATATAACTTGATGTTTTTTACTGGAAGATCCTGCAGGAGTTTGGTCTTTTTTTGATCCAATGCTTGATACAATATCTCATCCTCTGGTTTAGGAGAGACCAACCAAGACCAATGTCTCTGCCATAAAACCTTTGGAAGCTTATGTAAGAGTAACTTTTATTCTCCTGAATGTAATTGTCATCTCCAAGGCTCTGTCTGCCAACCTAGACCTAGTCCCAGAAGCTTTTACCCTCCATTTGATGGTGTCTTGGCTTGGAATGTTTCCAGCCTCTGATACTTAACTGCAGAGTAAGCTTACCCTTTCTAGTTTTTACTGAACTGTTTGTTGATTAAACTCAGCTGTTTTGTCTCAAACTCCTCTCACAGCTGATTGATTCAATCTGGCTCCTCTCAGTTTCCTCCTGAATTGTTCTGCTTGGCCTCACACTAAATTCAGCAATGTTCCAATCTTCTGACTCCTTTGAATTCACTGGCTGGTTCTGTCTTCACCTGTGTCTAGCTTGATCTCTCTTCAGTCTGTCTCTGTACCACTGTCCCAGTAAAAACCATCTCTCTCTCTCTCTCTCTCTCTCTCTCTCTCTCTTTCCCCCCCCCCAATGATCTCTTAAGTAGCCTTCTGGTTGACCTCCAGAGAGTCGGGCAAATTCTATTCTGTCAAATCTTTCTCTGATTCGTCACTTTGCCTCTCAATTAGACATCACTTTTAAACATGGGTGCTTCCTTCTACAAATTAACTTTACCTTCATTCTTTGGGATTAACAGTATATGCTAAGGGTGTGTCTGTATTCCAGCCAGAGGTGTGTGCTAAGTCTGTGCCACACCTTAATAGAAACAGGTTTTTCCAGGAAACAATACAACTTCTGGGTTCACAGTATGATCAAATATCCTGTAATGAGCTTAGTATGCTGGATTTGGGAAGAAACAAATTCTATTAGCCATTGAAGGAGGAAGGGACCAAGACTGTGGCTCATACATTTTACTACAGGGATAAGAGACAACTTGTCTATTGGAAAGAAGAGATGGGCAGGCCTGGGATGAAGTTTTACCCACGAGGGATGGTGAGATCCCACTGTGCCTGGAGGGCCGAGGATTTGGGTCTTATTTTCTTTGGAAGTCCCTGTGAGGTAGGAGAGAGTTGAGATAAGAGACAGATAATTGGTGTGCATCCGTTGCCTAGTGGTTGGCTTTAGTTCTTTGGGTCTTGACTCATGTCATAGGAGTTAAAGGAAATATTTTAAGAGAAGGGTAAGGTATAAGCAATGCATGGTAAGCCTGGGATTAGTGTATTTATAGTAATAAATCTACTGTGACAGAGGATTTTCTTTCCTAGTTTAATAGAGTTGGAGAACTAGATTTTAATTTTTTTTAGAGGTCAAGTAATTCATTTTGGTAAAAGATTAGAACATCTTGAAAAGATTTTTTGGGTCATTAAGAAAGGATTGCCTGGTAAGGCAAGAGGTAGGGATAGGGATAAGTGTTATCAAGACATCTCGAATTTGAATCATTCCAAAATCAGGGTCATGGGTCCCAGACTCACTTATCTAAAGTCATGCCTTGGGTTCCCTTTGGAGAGAAAATGTGAGCCCTTGGTTGGTTTATGTCCCAAAGGGCTCACTTGCATATCACCTTGTGCTCTTTCTGGAAAATATGGATTTATACCATGCAGGTGAGCTAAGATAGTATTCTTTGGAGTTTGGCCATTGGAGAATTTAATAAGACCATGAAACTGGCCATAGGAGATTTTGTGAATGACTTTCTCTGCCAGCCTTTTGGAACTCTAGGTCCCCAAATGGACAAGGCAAGATGGTAATACCGCTCAGGTGTAGAGAGATATAGTTTTGCGATAGTTCTTATTATCTTTCTTGTTGAGTATTTGAGAGAATGGAAATGGCAAACCTTGTAATTGTGGTGTGGCTTACTAAGGACATATGGTTCCCAGAGCAACGGGAGGAGGCAGCAAATAGTTATTTTTCCTTTTATTCTATCCTTAACTCAAAGTTTTGACAGAAAAAACCCCAAGCTCTTCTGGTTTGGAGTTATATATGGTGTGAGTGTTGTAAAAGAAAATATGTTGTTTCTTTTCAAAGCTTAGGAGTCGAATTTAGAAACTCTGCTCCCTCTATGTGTGTGAGTGTATGTATGTGTATGTGAGTGTATGTGTGTTATTCCTCAGAAACTCTCCACATTTTCAGATTATTATTGCTATTACTGTTATTATTATTTGTACTTGAGATAGGTCTCTCACTGGTCTGAAGGTTGCGGACGTGGCTGGTTGGGCAGTGAGCTGCAGTGGTCTGCCAATCTGTGTCTTTCACTGGGGGCAAGTATGTGACGCTACACCTGCCTTTCTCTTTGTTTTATTTAATATTTATTTACTTTTATTTTATGTGTTTGGGAGGTCTCATCTTCATATGCATGCACTGCCTGTGGAGGCCAGAAAGTATGTCAGATTCCCTGAAACTGGAGTGACTAGAAATTGTGAGCTGCCACAAGGGTACAGAGAGCCAAACCTGGGTCCTGTGCCAGCATCTCTCCAACCTGAAACACCTGCCTTTTTAATGTGGGTTTTGAGGATTAAACCCAGATCTTTACTCTTGCAATTTGAATTGCACTTTACCAAATAAGCCATCTCTGTAGATCAAATTTACAGCAATTTTTGAGACTACTTTCCAAAGGCAGGTTGGGGGTAATGGACGGTGTGTGGCCCATTCTGGGTCTTCTAAGGTGCACTGTTTATCCAAAAGGCATTCCCAGCAGGCAAGGGACCGTTCCTTTATGCACTGAAGGACAGCCAATACCCTATTCTGGGGAATCCCCTTGAGTAGTGGCCTCATGCCTGTGAAAGTGAAACCACAGCACCACTGGACTTGAAATGTCTGCCAGGTTAAACCAGACTGACCCTGAGGTCACAAACTGAAACATGACCACAGGTTGGCCGTGAGGGCAAGGGAAGGTTTGCTGCCCAGGGAGAAGAAAACACCTGCCATCATTAATTTTCTCAAATCAAGGATTCTAGATGGATGCCAGGGAGGGGATCAGGGGGCACACAAACTCCAGGCATATGTGCTCTGCTCCCTTCTGCTGAGGAACTGCAGCCATAGGAGCCTGGGATAGGAGTGACAGGAGAGCCTGAAACACAGAAACACGGCAGGGATGCCAAGGGGGGTGTGGAGGGAAGTTCCCATTCACAGCTCACTGAGGGTCCCCAAGTCAGGAGAAACAGATGAGAAGTATTAACAATTGGGAGCTGTAGCAGGCTGGAAGAAGGCTGTTGACTGACATCACTATATCCCACCTCATAGAGAGCTGTTCTCCCCATAGAGCTGTGGTGTGACCCCACCCACATGTTAACTAATGTTTGTGGGACTTCCCCTAGAGTTGCTTTCTTGGCCTCAACAGCCCTAGGTGTGTTTTCGGGCTCTGTGGAACAGAGGAGTGTGGAGGAAAAAGAGAGTCCCTAGTCATTAGCCAGGCCTTGATAGTCTCTGCTGATGAGGCAGGAGCTACGGAAGAACTGTGAGGCATGGGGGAAGCGCTATGTGGGTACCACGTGGAAGCCTCCAGAGAGAGAAGATGCCTTGTGGAGGAGATATTGTCCCACCATCTTAGACTATGGAGGCGTGGATTGAGACCTAAAAAGGGGGCAGTATCCTTCTTTGTGTTGCTGAGCCAAAGTCCTTAGAAACCAAATTGTCAACAACAGTGAATCCCACTTTGGAAGTCTTTACCAGCTTATGTGTTGCCTCCTTTTGTACTAGAAAAGCAGAAGGCTAGAGCCATAAGGCCGGGGCGGGGGGCGGGGGGCTATCTTTCAAAATGGCAGCGGGGATGTTCCCATTGGCACGTACAGCGCCCACGGCAGCAGGAGCAGCTGCCTTCACAGGCTCTCGTTGTGCTCTGGGGCTTCGGTGTGAGCCCATCACGGCCGTAGCAGGACAGAAGGGAGGTCACTATACACTGTTCCTACCCAAGTCTGCAGGGCTCAGGGGACGGCAGCCACTTTGTTGGTTCTCTCCGGGCCCCTCAGATTCAGCCAGGGGTTTTTCATTGGCTTCAGACACCAAAGAAAGGCAAGAAAGCCAGTGGCTTCTGGATTCTCTGACTCACAGTTTTGAAGAATGCTGAGCTATGATAGTAGAAGGGGAAGATTTGACTAGATAGAGAAACAGTCCCTGCGGCAAAATAAAAAAGGGGACTCAAAAGTGACGCCAACCTGGCTCCTTGGGTGCTTTTCCCCTCCCTGTATAGGAGTCCAGTTGGCTCATGACTGAATGTACACTAGAGACAATTGCAAGGCAGCAGCTTGGCTGCGCTGAATAGGGACTCTGGCTTGTGAACGATGAAGTAGCAGAGCATCAGGAAACCTGCCCGTGGTGGAAAAATCCACCCGAAGTTCCTAGACGATGAAGAACCAGGAAGTGAGGCAAGCAAGGGCCGTGACCAGCCATTATTAAAGACCAGTAGTCAACCATTATCTTGATGTCGGGGCATTGTAAAATTTGTAGCTTCCAGGGCTAGAGAGATAGTTCAATACTTAAGAGGGCTTGCTACTTTTGCAGAAGACCTAAGTTCACTTCTCAGTGCCCCAAGTGGGCATCCTGTCACCTATAAATCCGGCTCTAAGGGATCTGATGCCTTTTACTGGTCTTTATGGGCATCATACATTAGTGCCCCCCCCCGCGCGCGCGCGTGCGCGTGCGCGCGCGCACGCACACACACACACACACACACACACACACACGGGGGGGGGGGGGCGGGGAAGAGAGAGAGAAAACTAAAAGCTAAATAAGATTTGCAGCTCAAGAGTTAAACTCACAGCTGCTGATCTACATCTACGGGCTTTGAGTTCAGATTCCACACTCTCTGTACAGAGTTCATCAGGATGTGGTTCTTCCAGGTTGCAGATGTTCCCCTCCCCACCCCTGATAAGCTCACTGTGCTGGTGAGATGACTAAATTCACTAGGAAGAAAGAACCTTCATTGACGGATTGCTTCCATATGCTGGCCTGTAGGCAAGTCTGTTAGACATTTTCTTGATTGGTAGTTGATGTGGTAAGGAGGCTCAGGGCACCCTGGGAAGGGAGTCCTGGTGTTCTATGATCAAGCAGTCTGTGCTTGCCATGGGAACAGTGTCGTTCCATGGTCTCCGCTTCAGTTTCTGCCTCCAGGTTCCTACTGTGTCTGAGTTTCTGCTATGACAACCCTTCAGTGAACTGTAAGTCTTAAGATGGAACAAACCCTTTCTTTTCCAGTTGCTTTTTTGTGGTGATGTTTATCACAGGCACTCATGGTTTTTGCCAGTACAGACCTCATTATGCCAGTGACCTCTCTTTCCTATCGAGATGTCTGAAGGCGGAACTGGTCATCTTTATGAGCGGTAAATTTTGAGAGTGGTTTCTCTTGAGATTGGCCCTCTGTGGAAGGCAGGATAGGGTCTTAGTACTTAGGTTCCAGAAACCTACAAGCATGAGGCATAGTGGTCCACTAAGGGTCAGGCCCCAAATGGACTGGGTAGGAGCTTGGCTGTCCTTTTTGATCTTTTGACTCTACAGGGGTAACTTTTTAAGAATTGTTTGTTACAAGAGAACAATGATGTTTGAAAATTGAGTAGCTGAAGAGACACACAGTCTCTGAGTCTTCTCCTAACCACCAGGAACATTTGTAGAATGCTGCTTGATTTTTGTGACTTCTGCAACTAAAAGCATATTTTCTGGAGGTTGGAAAAGAAATTATTTTTCTCAGAAAATCTTAATTTATATGGATAGAGGCTCACTAGACATGAATGCCATTTTTTTCTGCTCCCTATTTTCAAGAGTTCTATGATAATAACCCTAAATTAGAGTAACCAAATAACTGAAGAGCTCTTTTATTAGATATATTCTTTATTTACATTTCAAATGTTGTTCCCTTTCCTGGTACCCCCACCCCCCGAAAATCCCATAAGCCATCTCCCCTCCCCCTGTTCCCCAATCAACACTCTTTTGCTTACCTGCCCTATTATTCCTCTTCGAGCCTTCCCAGGACCTAGGGGCTCTCCTCCCTTTGCTGTCTAACAAGGTCATCCTCTGCTGCCTATGTGTCTGGAGCCATGGGTAACTCCATGTGTACTCTTTGGTTGATGATTTTGTCCCTGGGAGCTCTGAGAGTACTGGGTGGCTCATATTGTTGTTCCTCCTATGGTGCTGCAAACTCTTTCATCTCCTTGGGTCCTTTCTCTAGCTCCCCCATTAGGGACCCTGTGCTCAGTTCAATGGTTGGCTGAGAGTGTCTTCCTCTTTATTTGTCATGCACTAGCAGAGTGTCCCAGGTGACAGCTATATCCAGCTTTAATCAGCAAGCACTTGTGGGCATTGATAATAGTGTCTGGGTTTTGTAACTGTATATGGGATGGATCAATAGGTGGGGTAGTTTCTGGATGGTCTTTCCCTTAGTCTCTGCTCCACCCTTTGTCTCTGTATCTCCTTCTCTGGGTATTTTGTTCCCCTTATAAGAAGGACCAGAGTATCCATACTTTGTTCTTCCTCCTTCTTGGGCATCATTTGATATGTGAATTGTGTTTTCGGTATTCCAAGCTTCTGGGCTAACATCCACTTATCAGTGAGTGCATACCATGCGTGTTCTTTTGTGATTGGGTTACCTCACTCAGGATATTTTCCAGTTCCACCCATTTGCCTAAGAATTTCATGAATTCATTGTTTTTAATAGCTGAGTAATATTCTATTATGTAAATATACCACATTTTCTGTATCCATTCCACCATTGAGGGACATCTTTCTAGCTTCTGGCTATTAAAAATAGGGCTGCTGTGAACATAGTGGAGCATGTTATTACATGCTTGAGAATCCTCTGGGTATATGCTCAGGAGTGGTAAAACAGAGTCCTCCAGTAGTATTATGCTCAGTTTTCTAAGGAACTGCCAAACTGATTTCCAGAGTGGTTGTACCAGCTTGCAGTCCCACCAGCAATGGAAGAGTGTTTCTCTTTCTCCATATCCTTGCAGCACCTGGTATCTCCTCAGTTTTGATCTTAGCCATTCTGACTGGTGTGAGGTGGAATCTCAGGGTTGTCTTGATTTGCATTTCCCTGATGATTAAGGATGTTGAACATTTTTTTAGGTGCTTCTTAGCCATTCAATATTCCTCAGGTGAAAATTCTTTGTTTAGGTCTGTACCCCATTTTTTAATAGGGTTATTTGTTTCTTTGGAGTCTAACTTCTTGAGTTCTTTGTATATATTGGATATTAGCTCTCTGTCAGATGTAGGATTGGTAAAGATCTTTCCCCAGTTTGTTGGTTGCTGTTTTGTCCTATTGACAGTGTTCTTTGCCTTACAGAAGCTTTGTAATTTTATGAGGTACCATTTGTCAATTCTTGATCTTAGAGCATAAGCTATTGGTGTTCTTCTGTTCAGGAAAATCTCCCTGTGCCCATGTGCTCAAGGCTCTTCCCTAGTTTGTTTTCTATTAGTTTCAGTGTGTCTGGTTTTATGTGGAGGTCCTTGATCCACTTGGACTTGAACTTAGTACAAGGAGGAAAGAATGGATCAATTTGCATTCTTCTGTATGCTAGCCACCAGTTGACCCAGCACCATTTGTTGAAAAAGCTTCCCCCCCCCACACTGAATTGTTTTAGCTCTTTTGTCAAAGGTCAAGTGACCATAGGTGTGTGGGTTCATTTCTGGGTTTTCAATTCTATTCCATTAATCTACCTGCCTGTCACTGTACCAATACCATGCAGTTTTTAACACAATTACTTTGTTGTACTGCTTGAGGTTAGGGATATTTATTCCCCAATAAGTTCTTTTACTGTTGAGAATAGTTTTAGCTGTCCTGGGTTTTTGTTATTTCTGATGAATTTGAGAATTGATCTTTCTAACTCTATGAAGACTTGAGTTGGGATTTTGATGGGGATTGCATTGAATCTGTAGATTGGTTTTGACAAGATGGCCATTTTTACTATATTAATCCTGCCAATCCACGAGCATGGGAGATCTTTCTATCTTCTGAGGTCTTCTTCGATTTCTTTCTTCAGAGATTTGAAATTCTTGTCACACAGATCTTTCACTTGTTTGGTTAGAGCCACACCAAGATACTTTATATTGTTTGTGACTATTGTGAAGGGTGTCGTTTCCCTAATTTCTTTCTCAGTCTGTTTATCCTTTGAGTATAGGAAGACTACTGATTTTTTTTTTGAGTTAATTTTATATCTGGCCACTTTGCTGAAGTTGTTTATCATCTGTAGAAGTTCTCTGGTGGAGTTTTTTGGGTTGCTTAAGTATACTATCATATCATCTGCAAATAGTGATAGTTTGACTTCTTCCCTTCCAATTTGTATCCATTTGACCACCTTATGTTGTCTAATTGCTCTAGCTAGAACTTCAAGTAATATATTGAATAGATAAGGAGAGAGAGGACAGCTTTGCCTAGTCCCTGATTTTAGTGGTATTGTTTCAATTTTCTCTCCATTTAGTTTGATGTTGACTACTGGTTTGCCGTATATTGCTTTTACTATGTTTAGGTATGGGCCTTGTATTCCTGATCTTTCCCAGACTTTTAACATGAAAAGATGCTGAATTTTGTCAAATGCTTTTTCAGCATCTAATGAAATGACCATGTGGATTTTTTCTTTGAGTTTGTTTATGTAGTAGATTATATTGATGCATTTCCATATATTGAACCATCCCTGCATCCCTGGGATGAAGCCTACTTGATCATGGTGAATGATCGTTTTGATGTGTTCTTGATTTGGTTGGCAAGAATTTTATTGAGTACTTTTGCATCTATATTCATAAGGGAAATTGATCTGAAGTTATTTTTCTTTGTTGGATCTTTGTGTGATTGTGGCTTCATAGAACGAGTTGGGTAGTGTTCCTTCTGAATTTATTTTGTGGAATAGTTTGAAGAGTATTGGTGTTATGTCTTCTTTGAAGGTCTGATAGAATTCTGCACTAAAACCATCTGGTCCTGTGCTTTTTTTTTTTTTTTTTTTTTTTTTTTTTTTTTTTTTTTTTTTTGGTTGGGAGACTTTCAATAACTGCTTCTATTTCTTTAGGGCATCTGGGACTGTTTGTTTAGATGGTCTATCTGATCCTTATTTAACTTTGGAATTTGGTATCTGTCTAGGAAATTGTCCATTTCATCCAGATTTTCCAGTTGTGTTGAGTATAGGCTTTTTGTTGTAGGATCTGATGATTTTTTGAATTTCCTCAGTTTCTGTTATATCTCTCTTTTCATTCCTGATTTTGTTAATTTGGATACTGTCTCTGTGCCCTCTGGTTATTCTGGCTAAGGGTTTTTTTATCTTGTTATTTTATCAAAGAACCTGCTCCTGGTTTTGTTGACTCTTTGCATGGTTCTTTTTGTTTCTACTTGGTTGATTTCAGCCCCGAGTTTGACAATTTCCTACCTTCTACTCCTCTTGGGTGTATTAGCTTCTTTCTGTTCTAGAGCTTTCATGTGTGCTGTTAAACTGATCGTGTTTGCTCTCTCCAGGTTCTTTTTGGAGGCACTCGGGGCTATGAGTTTTCCTCTTAGCACTGATTTCATTGTGTCCCATAATTTGGGTATGTTTTGCCTAACTGAAGAGCTCTTAATTTCCTGTTGAGTTTGATGTAGTAGCAGCCTGTGCCCCCAAGTGCTGGCTACAGAAAGAGAACTTCTGTGGCAAAATTTGAAATGATGGTAACTTTAATTTCATACTTTATGGAACTGTGTTTTCTTATTGCTGTGATGCATACTTTGGGTAAAATATGCAACAAATGGGAAGGAAAACGTAATCCCATGTTAGCAACAATTTCTTTCTTCTCAAATATTCACTGAGAAGATGGCAGGTATCTTTTTTTCTGATTCTTCTGTTTCAGAGAAAATACTATTTTAAAATTGAAAACAAAAATCATAAAGAGAACTAAGTCTTCAGAAAAAGATAGAGATGTCCAAATCAGATGTTGCAGGTATTAGATGTCATCTCTAGGTAATGAGTAAGAAACTAGGTAATGAGTGAAGAATTCATCTTCTGGTCATTTGTTAAAATTTGTTGTCCTTTTGTTGACAATATCAAGCAGGTATATAAGGAAGCTTAATCCTTCTCACCTCTGATTAGCCTGTGTCATTCCATTTTCTTTTTCCAGTGAACCCTTTCTTCTTTCCAACAAAATCCCCTCATACATTCATATCTTTTTGTGTGTGTGACCAATGTGAGTTTATAGTTAGAGTTGCCTGCATGAGAATGGCTGGAAGGTTATTTACTGGAGCATGAACGACTTATCAGTGGATACAACATTGAAGACAAACATGTCTTTTCCAGTCAGCATTAGCTTTGAGTAGTGCCTCAAGGAGGGTTGGGGCTTTAAAAGCTCATCCCTTCCTATGATGAAATGTTGACAGGTCCAGTCTTATGCAAGTGACCATAGGTTCGATGAGCTCATGTGTACAATGATGGAGTCCTGTATAAAAGACCTTATTTTGCAGCACTTCTTCCTAACCACTGGCTTTTACATTCCTTCTACCCTCTCTTGCAAGACAGTCTGTGCCTTGTAGAGGTGGGGGTGATACATGTGTCCTATTTAGGATCCTGAACTCCACAGTCACTTATTCTCCACTCTTGGACCAGCTGTTAGTCTTAACCAGGGTCCATGCCAAAAAAAAAAAAAAAAAAACCTTTTCTGATGAAATCTGAGAATATATATATATATATATATATATATATATATATATATATGCATATTGATATAAAATGAGCATTTAGACAGCAGTTTGATAGTATGTCCATTTATCAAAACAATCAGTTCATTTTGCTAAATGTCTAAATGTAGTTGGTTCTCTACTAGGGCTCCAGTTACAGGTATATATACTTTGTCAAGAATATATATATATTCAATACAAAAAGCAATTAGTTGCTGCCATAACATTCATGGCACTGTTGCCAAATGGGCACATCTTGGCAGATTGGTTTCTGTAGCTCATAGGGTTCATGTTGGATAGGACTGTTTTATGAGTTTCTGTAACCTGTGTAGCACCTTCCAGCGCCATGAAAGCTAGCCAACAGGAAGTTTCCAAGTCAATTTCAGTTTGATTTTTCCATATCCTGTGACCAGCACATGTGGTGTCTTCAGCAATTTTGATGGGCAGCCAAGAATGATGTTTGCCTGGTGCTTTTGCTTAGAAACTAGAGAACAGCTAATAGCCTAGAATTCTGGATTACTTTGTATTGTGTTGAATTTCTGCTTAATGGCACACACAGTCTATGGCATACACTAAAGCTGAGTATGAAGCCACTGTCACATTATGAAGTACCATATATGATGTGTCCAATCAAGAGAGATTTGAAAGTATTGAATAGCAATTTACTTTTAATTAAGTCATTCTGTACTGGAGAGAGGCTTAATTGTAAGCTGTCTAGCATCCATGGGCAAACTGGGTTTACCTGAAATAGAGGCTGGAAATAAGGTAGGGGGCAAGAGAAGAATGAAGCCAAGACAAAGTTCTGTTAAAGGCTCTAAGTTTAATAATGAACTTTGGGTTTATAAAGGGAAAAATCCACAAAACCCATCCCCTTCTTCAGCTGTGGAGTATGTTGTAGCAGCAAGGTCAGCATAGACAGCCAAAACTTCAAGGATTCCATGGGAACCTGCAACTATAGCCAAGACAGATGTCTCTGTCCAGGTTGATAAGACCTGTCATGGTGAATGTTTAAGGTATGCTTAGCCCACTCAAGGTCGGGAAAACTGCTCAGCCTTTTCAAGGTTGAAAAAGGCCTACTCAAAGCTGAGAAGGCTACACTTAATAAGTCTCAGAGCATAATAAACAAACAACCACATAAACATTGACCTTTCCTAGCACATGAAGTAGGCAAAACCCTCTCAAATCTCAGGATGCTTTTGCGGGATAGAAGCCAGTCCCCAGGGGGTTATACAACAGTTCTAGGTGGTGGGAGAGGAGCTCTCCTCTGCCTAGTATAGCTACTGAGAAGCTGAGCCTGAGTTCCAAGGACACAGCTTCTGTGAGTTCCACTAACTCTGGCCTAGGCTCATTAGCAGCTGTCCTTGAGTAAGCTGTCTATGCTCCTATAAGCAACCTCCACTTATACTCTCATGACTTACCCTGTAAGCTCACTGGACCATTAAGCAAGATGTGATAGAATCATTCTTTGTTCTCCTACCAATGTCCTATTTGGGATAAATAGAAAAATTGACATTGCAGAAAGACTTACATGAATAGAAGAAAGTGATAGTACATCCAAATGCCAATTAAGGTCAATAAGGAGTAGGCGGTAAGATCTCAAATGACTTTTAAGCCTCCTTTTACCTTAGTTATTTTTCATATCTTAAGTGTCATGGTTACATTTTATATACTAAGGATAGTCTGAAACTCTGCTTTTGAATCAGTTCAAAAATTCAGTAACACCATTTAAGTCCTGCAGTGAACAGCCGGGAAGGGTGTAGTCTCAGTAACGTTTAGAAGCACAGAGATTTACACAGGTTTCTAGGTCAGTGACTCATATTTTGAGGTTAAACACAATAAATACCGTAACAGATTATCTCACAGTATTAAAAACAGTAAGTTCCTTAGCCATGGTTAGAACTAAAGGTACCATCCAACGTTTATAGAAATGTAGATCTAGGCAAGGAGAAAGAAAAAGAAGTGAAGTCTATAAGAGGAAAGTCTACAGACCCAAATTCTGTTTTGGCATTCCCCCCCTCCTGTCCTCAATGACCTCAGTGTCTCACTTCAAGTCACTTGGTGAGAACATGCTCTCTCTAGCACCTTGCTTTATCATGCAAGCAAAACAAAATAAAAAGAAGCCTGGCAAACAGACCAGATCAGAGGCCTGAAGGAGCTCACAGAAGCAACTGGTGCACATGCAATGCAAAGACCTTGTCTGAGTCTCTTCAAGTGCAGGAATGTGCTGTCTTTGGGTTTGGTTTGTCACATAGCAGAGTCACATAGCACTGACACAGGCCTGCTTCACTGATCTCCCACACTCTAGTAAGCTGTTTGGGTCCATTGATGAGGTGGATCATTGGAGCTGTTTTGTGTTCTCTGAGGCCCTTTTTGTCTCAGTTGTACTTGACTTTGGTACCTATCACACCAGAAGTTCAATGTTTGTCAGAAGTCACCTCGAGGCAGCGCCCCGAGTTCACTATCTCAAGTTAGTGAAGATAAAAGAGGAAGGCACTTGCTTTATTTAGACTAATCAGCAAAAAGTAAGACATTAAGGAAAAGCAAGAGAAGCTCCTGAGGACAGGCGTTCCCAAGGGAGGAGAGTGCCATTGAGCTTCTCTGAGGACTTCTACTGTGCCATGTCAAAACTGGACCATGGTTGGAATAATCGCTTTGAGATTGCTTAGCTTTCTGGGCTGTCATGGGTCAAGTCAATGGAGGGCCCTCATGCTCTGTGATGTCCCTTTGCCTGAACCAATGGCCTGAACAGACCTCAAGTGGTCTGTTCCTAACACACCAGTTAGGGGTGGTTGAAGCCCCTCTGTCCATCTCTAACTTCAGAGGTTTTGGTTATTGACCTTACATGGGAGACATTGGTCACTGGTTGGTATTGCTACCTCTGACCTTGAAGGTGTCTCAAGTGCTGCTAATTATATGAAACCCTTTCTTCTTCATAGCTACCAAGAAGTATCTCCAGGTTTTTGTTGTTGTTGTTGTTGTTGTTGTTGTTGTTGTTGCTGTTGTTGTTGTTACCTTCTTGCCTACAGGATGACATAGGCTCTACCTCTTGATCTTCATTAACTTCTTTCCTAAAGGATTGTCTGGGGCTTTCTTCCTTCTTTTTCCTTCCTTCCTTCCTTCCTTCCTTCCTTCCTTCCTTCCTTCCTTCCTTCCTTCCTTCCTTCCTTTTTTCCTTCCTTGTTCTTGTTCTCCTCCTTCTTCTCCTCCTCCTCTTCCTCCTCCTCTTCCCCTCCTCAGCCTCCTCCTCTTCCATTATGTCCTGGTCTACAGATGGCCTGGGGTCTCCTTCCTGGAAATGGGGAAAGCCTCTCTTTATAACTCTCTTCACTTACCCTGCTCTACTTGGTTCCATTATGCTGGAGCATGTGGAAGAACAGTAGTGTCCTATTTGTGTTTCTCAGAGGCTGGGGGTCAGCAGATAGCTGGCCTCTGCCAGTGGCCCAGAGCTCTATCTTTTCTCTTATCTGCTTGGTTATCTCATACCCAGCCCCGTGCCCAGTTTGTTATCATCTCCAGGGTTTCCGGCTTTGCCATCTTAATCCTCAAGCTGCCTTTTAACCCCTGAATCATTTTCATTACAATTTGCAGTTTTACCATAGGCCCCTTTCACTTACTACCTACAGAGAGATGGTTTCTGTCTCAGTCTGGTGACTTTGGGTACACAGGGCCATCCTCGTAGTCTTCTAGGCAGGTGGGATGGCCTCACTTCTCTTCTCTGGCTGTGAGCTGTCCTTGACAGTGCTTTTTATGATGGGAGCTGGGAGGGTGCATTAAAAAATAGGTCTGGGATCAGCCTTGATGATGATTACTACCTTTCTTTTTAGATGTAAGTCTCTCAGGGCAGCTGAGCACAGTCTGCTTTTATACAGGGTTCATACTAGGAAATGCCAGTCAGCTTCAACCCAGACGGTTGGTTTTCTTTTCTACCCATGCCTTTGCTTTTGTAGATAATGTGTCTTGTCTTATGATTAAATGACTATGTCCAGGAAGCAAGATGGATCTTAGATTTGTCAGTGCTGATTTCACAGTGTTACATTTAGTCTATGACTCCATGCTTTCAGAATTCCACTCTGATTAGTCAGGGACTCTAATGTGATCATCCAGTGACTTTGCCATTATACACCGGGTCCCTCAGAATGCAGCAAGAATCAGTGTTGACCTTTCCAGGTCCCGCCTTCACTTTTGCCATGGCCTTGAGAAACTTTCCCTTCTTTATCATTAGCCTCAGGAACTCTACCATATAACCTACTTGCATACCATGTGGTTCTTTAGCCAATATTATTTTAAAATACTTTTGCTTCAGATAGAAGTTAGGCCTTGTTGCTGTTTTCTGAGGCTATAATTGAATGCCTGAGGCTGGGTATTTCAAGAGAAAAGAAGACATACATTGGTGTTATGGGGAAAATTTTTTTTAATTTACATTTCAAATGATTTCCCCTTTTCAGGCCCCCCCACTCCCCAAAAGTCACATAAATCCAATTGGTTCCCTCTCCCTGTTCTCCCATCCACCTCTTCCCACTTCCCTGTTCTGGTTTTGCCTATACTGCTACACTGAGTCTTTCTAGAACCAGGGGCCACTCCTCTGTTCTTCTTGTACCTAAAAAGAACACCTGCTAACTCTCTGTGGCACGTCCAGACTGCCTCGGACTCTCTGGAGCTGCTGGTCTCTTGGCCCGCAAACTCTCTGGCCTTTCGAGGCCATATGGCCTCTGCTGGGCCATTTCACTCGGCTGTCCCTCTGTTAGCTCTCTCTCCATCTGGGGGACCCCGAGTTCCTCTCACTTCCACACACTGCCCACACACCCCACAGGCTGCCAGCTCTCAATACCCAAATTACCAGATAAAGTATGACTCTTAATCTTAAATAGTTAACAAATTGGATTTATGTATATTATAATCACAACTACAAGATGCCAATTTCCAATGATAACGGTCTTATCCCAATATTTCTAACACTATGAAACACAGAGAAACGTCACGAGCCATTGTTCATCAACTCCTGCCACGACCTCTCTCCATGTGCGCTAGTGTGCCCTTCCTCTGCATCTCCTAGCTCCGCTCCCCTTTTCCTTGTCCAATCACAGTCCCTCTCTACCTTGATGTAATGCTACAGGAGAGTTCCTGTAACACATTGGAGGCTTACAGTTCTAACAGCACTCTTGATTTTGTTGCTGTCCCCTTGACTGAGTCACACGTGGCTGCACAGACATGAGAGAGATTGCATAGAGAGAAAGGAAGGCTGGAAGGAGCCATCTTTACTCTTTCCTCATAACTCTCACTTCAGAACTAGGACTGTCACTCCAACTAGGACAATGGTCCGACCACCTTGCACTAAAGACCCACCTCTTAAAGGCCCTGTTACTTGTTAACATTACTACCCTGGGGAACCAGGCTTCTGATGCATGAACGAACCTTCAGAGACAAATTATACTCAAATTGTAGTGCTTTGAATTTGCTCTTTGAAAAAATGCCACCTCTCACTTAAATCTCCTTTTCTTGTGTCATTTGGCTCTGCACAGCTGAAGGGCATTGTGATCATGCTATGCACTGCTTGGTTGTTTGCCTCCTGGGAGGAGGTCCTCTGCTGTACACACAGGAGGCAAGAAGCACCTATGGGAGAGCTCGCAGCCTGTCGCTAGGTGACCCACTCTTCAAGGTGACCCATTTATGGGCATCTCTGAATGTATCTAGCCATACTAACCACATTGTACATTTTACTCACAAGGCAGATCTCTGCAAATTATTTTCAAGAGAAGTCCCACTTCAGTAAATTCTGAAAACCTGTGAAGCAAAAGATTGAATAAGGGCTTCACTAGACTTGACTCATTCTTGGTCAATTCATGATTCCTCTCAGCAGCTGACCTCAAGTGCCAGAAGATAATCCTTGTAATAATTCACTTGAAAACTTATCTGTCCTTCACAGGGGCTTTAAAAAAATTCCTGAAACTCAGCCATGGGTGTGAAATCTATCTTTTTACAAGATAGGGGATCAAGGGATACATTCCCCCTGAGGTTTGGTAGCTTAAGGAGAGGCACAGGGAAGACTGAATTATTTGTGTCATTGTCTGGGAATGAGAATAAAATCTGCAGGCAAAAGTCAAGTGTGGCCTCTCGTGGCTGAACACAGATCACAAAGAGCGATTGGACAGGCATGGCAGCAGTCCTTGTGTAAGAGGGCAGCGTCTAAACCAACAGAATGTGTCACTGGAAGGCATTTTAGAGATCAGCGAAGTATAGAATTTCCAGATCCAGAGAAATAGAGGTATTCTATTCTTTCTTAATGGGCCATAGATCCAAGAATAGACTCCTAGTAACAGACTGCACATACATGTACACACATGTTCATGCATCATCATGCTGTCCATACTTCTTCATCCTCCTCTCACATGTAGGAAATACATGGATTTTAGCTTCCATGAATATATTTATAAATGTGCATTAATTCCAAGTTTTTCACTTTCTAGAAAATATGGGAGTTATTGATGACTTTATATGTACATAAATACAGATGAAGTGGGAACTTAAGAGTTCTTTAGAAAGTTGTGTTGGGACAGGCAGTGCACGCCTGTAATCCCAGCACTCTGGGAGGCAGAGGCAGGCAGATTTCTGAGTTCAAGGCCAGCCTGGTCTACAGTGTGAGCTCCAGGACAGCCAGGTCTATACAGAGAAACCCTGTCTCGGGGGAAAAAAATCCAAAAAAAAAAAAAAAAAAAAAAAAAAAAAGAAAGAAAGAAAGAAAAAGAAAAAGTTGTGTTGAATGGTGTTTTGCTGGGGCAAACACGTGGAGTGCTGTCCTGAAGTGGACACAGGAGAAAGACTAAGACAGACTTGTGAAGGAACATTTAGCTGAAGCAGGCACAGGTGAAAGGATGTTTTGTTAAAGCAAACACCCATAGCTAACAAGATGCATATATTGGTCCGCCAATATAATAGTTCAGCTGTGTTTGTTGGGACTGCATAGAGAGAAATGCACCAAAAACTTCTGGTTTCTTTCTGCTTCTTTAGACCCTGTCTGATTGGGAGGGTGATGTCAGATGAGATAGGCTCATGTGCTGAGGTAAGACCCAGGGAGGATGCACGATGTTGGAGGGACAGGGAAGGACGAGGGCCCCACTGCTGCTGACTCCTGTTTGCTATCCGACTCTACCGAACTGGGCTTCTGGTGTATCTGTGAACCTGTGAACGGAACTGCTGATTTCCAGACACCACAGACAGGAGTGGCTCCAAAGAACCATTTCTAAGCAGGTCCACTTCCCCTGTATCCTTTCTCTTTCACTCCCTCTGATGGGCAGTGGGCTACAAGGGAGGTTAAAGCATTTAAGAACCATCATTAAAAATAAGTTTTGAAAAAAAATTAAAGTCACATGCAGACAATCTAGTTCTTCCAAGGACATGTGTGCCAATGACACTGTGTTATACCCACATCATCTGATGCCTTTAATACTAAATTCTCCGGAATCAGGTCAGATTGTTACATACCGTAGCACTCAGAAAGAACTAAAGTCCAGGAAAATTTCCATTAGCTTCTTGTGTTGAATTCTTATTGTCACCTATGACTCTTTGTTTTCCCTAAGCTCTGTGGGTGACTACACAGCTGGCACAGCCCAGATGGGAGGGTGTGTGTGGCTTTCCTACTTGCTAACTAAGTGTATACATCCTGAAGAAGGCACTCCTTGTTGAGTGTGAGAGAAGAAACTCTCTGCAGTGAAAAAGAGGACCAGAAACATCCCTCAGAGAGAACCTCTCCTCTTGCTGCTCAATAAGAAAAAGCTAAACTGATTAGATGGAAAAGTGTGGGGAAACCAATTATTACTTGAGAGAATTCTTAGTGCCTCAGGGGGGCTTAGTGTCCTGTCACCACTTCTTCTTCTTCTTCTTCTTCTTCTTCTTCTTCTTCTTCTTCTTCTTCTTCTTCTTCTTCTTCTTCTTCTTCTTCTTCTTCTTCTTCTTCTTCTTCTTCTTCTTCTTCTTCCTCTTCCTCTTCCTCTTCCTCTTCCTCTTCTTCTTCTCCTCCTCCTCTTTCTCCTCCTCCTTCTCTCTCCTGTCCTCTCCCCTCTTCTCCTCTCTCCCTTCTCCTCCCCTCCCATCCCCTTTCTTCTCCCCTCCCCACCCCTCCTCCTCTCCCTACCCCTCTCCCTACCCCTCTCCCTACCCCCTCTCCCTACCCCTCTCCTCCTCCCCTTCTCTCCTCCTCTTCCTCCTCCTCCTCTTTTCCCTCCTCCCCTTCTCTCCTCCTCCTCTTTCTCCTCCTCCTCTTCCCTTTCCTCTCCTCCTCCCCCTCCTCCTCCCCCTTCTCTCCTCCCCTTCCTACTCCTTCCCCCATCTCTGCTCTACCCACCCTAGGAAGCCAGAATCACCTCTGGAATGAAGCTCTACCCAGCCTCTAAGTCAGTGGAAGATAGATACTGCATTGCTGAGGGTTTTAGCTAGGTTTAGCTGTGAGCACACCAGCAGGCTTCTGTCTGAAAGCTGCAGGCACTCCAGGGCAATGGTTTCTGGGCCACCCAGAGCCTCCCTACCTCTCCCTATCTTTATAGGAGGAAAATTAAATGCAGGAGAAAAAATAGGAAGAGGAACAGAGGAGGGAGAAGGAGGAAGTGAGAGCTGAGGGGAGCAGAAGTGAGAAGAGGAGGATTAGTGGGAGGGATGTGAAGGGCAGGAAGGAGGAAGGCAGGAGAGGCAGGCAGGAGAGGCAGGAGGTGCTGAGGCCAGAGCAGTGGGAAATGCAGGGGGCGCCTTCCCCTCAGGTGCTCCCTGGCACTCTTTCCCTGTCACTGTTGTCAGCTCTGGGTGTCAGACACCGGGCACTTGGGATTCTGATCACTGAAACCATACTCTCCTAGGCTAGCTATAAATAATGGAAAGATACCTTAGCTCCATCTCTTTAAAGTGCAGAGACAGTCCGGGTTGGACCAGTGAGGAGCACTTCCTCCGTCCTTCCCAGGAAGGCCCTCCCTTGAGTGTGGACTCCATCCTGAAGATAATCTAAGTCCTTATCTTAGGAAGGCTTAACAGGAAGGAAATGCGGTGTGGAGGAATGGTGGGAGGGAATGGGGGTTGGATATTTACCAAAGTATGTTATAAGCTTGTATGATATTCTCAAAAAATTAAAAAAAAAAAACCCAAACCACTGATAGTAGCCCTTTCAGGATAAAGTTTCCACTATTGTTAAGAACGAGGTTCAATTTCCCTTGGCTTGACTGGCCCTGAAGGCCACACCGGGCAGAAGGATGATGAACTTGCTTTCTCTGAATCTACCTTCCTTCAGACCTCTAGGCACCTGGTGTTGGGACAAGCCAGCCCTTCCCAAGCCTGCTCCATGTTGGGGCAAGGGTGGAAAGTGCCACCTCTCAGCATGTGTACACCCACTGTGTGGCTAAGACCAGAGTGTCCCCATTGTAGGGCACCTTGAAATGGCCACAAAACCATCGCAAGAAGGTTACCCATCCCCAGGCCCTGCAGTGGCTCAGGGTTGCTGGCATTCCTGTCTGGGCCTAAATAAGACCATTTGCTTTCATTAATTACCAGTTCATCACAGCTGCCCAGTTGCTGCCTAGCACAAGAAAACCTTCCAGAAAAGGACACCCAGAACAGGGAGACAGACTGTCAGGAAACCACACAGTTCCTGACTGGACAAACCCTGTTCCCAAACCAATCATCTGGATCCCAGTTAAGACTTAAAGAGCTACAGCAGATAGGGCCCTACCTCTGCCTGGCTAAGGCATCTTGGGAACGGTACTTAGTCTAGCATGATGTCCTCATCTTCAAAATGGATCTAAAATTCTACGTTTCCCAGAAGAAAGCCTGACCAGGATCCTCACCAGCCCTTGCAGAGAGACGGTAAAGCCTAAAGCAGAGGGTTCATCCCAGAGAGTCAGAGGGACTGTTCTCCAGGGAACGGCGGCGGAAACCACTGGAAGACAAGGAAAGAGGGGGGGGCATTCTGTGGGGTCCCATGGAAAGAGAGTGGCAGAAAATCTAAGCACTCAAATTAAGAACAAAGGTTTAGGACTAGAGAGATGGCTCAGTGGTTAAGAGCACTCATTGCTCTTTCAAGAGGTCCTGAGTTCAATTCCCAGCAACCACATGGTGGCTTACGACCATCTGTAATGAGATCCAATGCCTTCTTCTGGTGTCTGAAGACAGTGATGGTGAGCTCACATACATTTAAAAAAATAATTTTTTTTTTTTTTAGAAAAGAAACCCACTGTTTCCTAACGGCAGTGTGACAGCCACTCTGAGTTGCATGCAGACATCTTGGGAAGGGTACCAGGAATGCCCATCAGGGCCAGCTGACAGGGGATCTCCATCCTGGAGTCGGTAGGTGACTTGCTTCCTGTGATTGCGGAGTGGAGGCTGGCATGATGACAGGCCACACTCTTATGACACTGGGAATGTTCTCATGCGTGTAGGGTCCAGGAGAAGCAGCAGTGAGTGAGAAAGCCCTGCAGCAGCCTCCCCCCCCCTTCCCCTCCTCCTCCCCGCCTCCCCAGGGTCCTGTGACATTGCCTGGAGACTCTTCGATAGACTTGGAGATGGCAGTGTGCACTGGGGGTGAGGTGGGGTTAGCTCCCAGGCCAGGCTCTGCCTGTGAAGAATCAGGGTAGGACTGTAATTCTAGGCCAGGTGTATGTTAGTGGCTTCACCTAGATTTAATGTAAGGTTAGACACGGGGAGAGAGCCTGCCTTGGGAACCGCGGGAGGCGCCCGTGCAGCCAGGGTACTGATATTTCATAAGGACTTGGCACGTTTGCTGAATGCTTCTGGCATATTGCCCAGCTCTGAGTTTCCTGTTCATAGTTCCCCAGATGTGTCACTGCAGGATTAAACCCAAGAGGCTCTGACACAGGCGTCATCAGGAGCCCACTTTCTCTGGGTCGTCTGACAAGAAGTGAGCTGTCTGTCACTCTTTTGCACCCCAGACCCAGCCCTGCACTCTGTTGGAAGCAAAGCAACGTGTAGGTAATGCTGGCCTGGCTGCCTTCAGGAGGCAGTTTTGGTTTTAACAGCCAGCCTTTGCTCAGCAGACTTCGCCTCGGGGAGCAACGCTGCTAGATGTCCTCAGAGCTCCCAGCGCCCTAAACTGTGAACAGCCAACATGGTAAGATGGCTTCCTGCTCTTTAGCATTCCCTGTCTCAGCATTTTTCCCTTCTTTTGGGGTGTGTGGAGATGTTAATTATACACTGAAGAGGTATTTGGGAAGGACAAACGGAAACTGAGTTAAGATAACACTATGCTGTTCACTTCAAGAAGACACAGCATTTCTTGGTATTCTTTGTCCCTACAGGCACGCTTAATATTAGGATGTGTGCATGAGTATATTAAGATCGCCTGCAGTTAGGTTTCAATGTGTGGGAGATTCACTATGAAATGCACGGTAACTATATTTTACGTTTAGGGCTTATTGCAGACTCCTTTGAAGCATACTGTCTGCTAGTTAGCATCACCTACAATATGCTACTTGTAAGCTCTTATAGTCATTGCTCTTGCATTGGCGGGGAGGTTGTAAGGTGAAGAGTCTTTTCTGAGGTTGATTTGAAATGCTGTGTTGGACTTTAGAACTGAGGCATCACTTTGCATTAGTCACTGTAGTATAGAGGGGCACACTCACACTAGAGAGTTCTTGGAAGAGGACAGTCTCACTAGACACTAGAGGGTGTGCTGAAGGCCTTGCAAAACTATCACTGGTTGCATTTGAAGTGATCATATACCCTACGGGCACTCAGACACACTTCCTTCAATAAGGTAAAAAGCAGCCTTAAGAACAAGTGTATGCCTTCCTTTTTATGTTTTGGCGATAGAGTCTCATGGTGTAAGCTTTCTGTTTGTAGACTTTGTGCATAGCAATAGAAAAGGTTGTGTACATACTCAAATGAAGATTATAAACTTTGCTCTGATTTCTCATTGGACACCCTAACCTGATAGTTCCTATTAACTGTATTTCTGGTAACAACAACAACAACAACAACAACAACAACTGGGACAGAATCAGAAAGAATAAAGACAGGAAATAGGAAAAAAGGGGGTGTGTGTGTGTGTGTGTGCAAATTGAAGTTTACTATCTTCCATTTAATTCATCAGATTCCAAATTGCTTCACACAGCACACTAGTTTTGTGCTGTCTTGGTGAGCTTCTAGATTGCTAGAATACACGGAGGAACTCTCCCAAAGGTGCAGACAGGCAGGGACCAAAGCATGTGCTGAGTCCCAGCATGTGTTTGAGGAACAGCTGGCCCTCTGTGGGTTTCGTGTGGGTACCTGCTTTCTATGCTCACCATAAACACGCTGATCTGCAGGGAAGAGATGAGACAATAATTGTCCAAAAGATTGGGGGAATACTTTCTGAGATTAAGATGGTATTTCCAATAGGGAAATTCATCTTTAGACGTCTTTCTTTCTTCCTTTCTTTCTTCCTTCCTTCCTTCCTTCCTTCCTTCCTTCCTTCCTTCCTTCCTTCCTTCCTTCCTTCCTTCCTTCCTTCCTTTCTTTCTTTCTTTCTTTCTTTCTTTCTTTCTTTCTTTCTTTCTTTCTTTCTTTCTTCTTCTTCTTCTTCTTCTTCTTCTTCTTCTTCTTCTTCTTCTTCTTTGGTTTTTCGAGACAGGGTTTCTCTGTGTAGTCCAGGCTGTCCTGGGACTCACTCTGTAGATCAGGCTGGCCTCGAACTCAGGAATTCGCCTGCCTCTGTCTCCCAAGTGCTGGGATTACAGGCGTGCGCCACCACACCCGGCTTAAAAGTCATTTTCAACAGCACAGACACTGGTTGAAAACTGTGGGCCCACAAACCTTATTGGCATAAGACTGACAGTCCAATGAGAGGAAAGACATGGCAGCCGTTCTGAAGGAATGCTGAAGGTCTGCTTCTAGAACGCCTTGCAAAATTTGAGACAGTACTCAGTCGCTGTTACAAAGGTAAGTACACAGAAAAGAGATGCGGAGAGCAGTTCTCCATCCAGGCAGGATGGATCCTGTGGGAGGGTCATTGTGCCTCTGCGCGTCCTTCCTCTGAGGTCTGAGTGGTTCGGCCTGGACTCAGAGACTTCAGAGTTTTAGACTATGGAGACACAATGAAGACTGTAAATATTCCCAAATCAAACATTTTCTGAAATCTGAACAGTTCTGGTCCCCAGCATTTCAGATGTGTGAAAGTTAACCTGTAACACTAACGAATATCTTGTTTTCTGAATGTATTTGCATTTTGAAGAAATATACTCACACTATATATGTTTTACTACTTTGTTGCAACAAGTTTCTTTTTATCAAGGTGTTAGGGGTTGGGGAGACGGCTCTGTGGGCAGAGAGCTCAGTGTGCTTACTAGGTAAGCAGATACATGCAGATCTGGGGAGTCCCCTGGCCAGGTAGTCTGGCCCACTGGAGAGCTCCAGGTTCAATAAGAGACCTTGTCTCAAAAGAAAAAAAAGGTAGAGAAGTGATTGAGGAAGACACCAAGGTGTCGCCACATATGCCCACATGTAACTGTACATGTGCACCCCACAAACTTTTAAAATCGCTACATATCTTATTAAATCGTATTGGTAGACAAGACATTTTCTTTTCTATTATTAACAATGTGAACATTAAACAATCATTACAGTTGAATCTTTGCATCTTCTCACGAGTACTGTGTTGGGATAAGTTCCCAGAGATGGAACCCACTGTTTAATTAATCCTAGGAGTACGCTACAGACCGTCCATCACAATTAGGCAACACTTTCACTAGCACTGGCTTTTATTAATTAATTAATTAATTAATTAATTAATTTGTTTAATGATGACTGTGCTAGTCTGAACAACTGGCAAAGAACACTTTCCTTGTTTTCAGTGACTTTGGGAACATTGGTTTGGGAAACTTCTGGCTTTTTCTCTTTTCTTTAGGTTCAGCTTATCTTTTTATTTTTTTTAAACACCAAAGTAGTGCCTTTCACTGTAACTTCTGCCAACCTAGTTTCAGAGGTCTGTGACCTCCTTTGATGTCTCTCAGAAAGTGTGCTAAGGGGGCGGGGTTAACTTCTTTTGCTCTGACTTTTACCTGGGGGAAACCTCATTAAGGTTTTATCTCTTCTTTAAAGTTGACTTAGATTCAGAGGCAGTGTTTGCTGTGTTCTAACAGCACCTGGAATGCTATTGATAAAAATGGTCCCCCACTTGTCATTTCTGAATCCATCTGCATTTAAGACAGCATGACGTCCTTCTCACAGGGATTGTTACCAACAATGTTTTGATCTCCAATGGCCATTTCTCTCCCAGGGCTTGCCTGGATTGCAGTTCACCCCCTAGTGTGTTCAAGAAGCAAATCTGGAAGAAGCCAGTGTGAGGGAGACTGAAACATTGTTACCCAGCTCTTTAAGCAAGGGAATATTCCAAAACAGAACTGTAGAGATTTAACAAAAAATCAACCAGACAGAGCTTTGCTGGGGTGAATAGAAGGTCGGTTTTGTTTCTACTCAGTGAGCCTGTAAAGTTCTTCATGGGCCTCAGAACCTAGGCTTGACCAGAGCATGAGTCAGGCGAGGAGAAGGGCAGAGTGGCTTTTACTCCACCCCAGACCATGGCGAGGCTGTGCTGATCAGGGCCAACCTGTTTATTCTGAGGAAGGAGAGAAGCTACTGCTGGTCAGAGAATTGTAGACCTGAGACCCCACCTGTGTCCCTTTTACATCCACAAATGAAGGGATCATTTTTGCTAGCTTGTTTTGAAGATCAATAAACCAAGGCACCAAGAATTGAGTCTGTTGAAGTCAGAGCAGACATTGCTGTGGAGGTAGGATTCTTGGTACAGACAGCCTGACTCTGGAGGAGTCCTTGGGGGACTTAAAACATTGTGTGGTTCTGAGCCACTGCTCTCTTGAGTGTATGCTTACATCTTTCTAGACCTTCCTTATGGAAGAGAAAATGTTATGCTTTTGTTTGTTTTGTTTTATTGTACATATTATTTCGTTTCTTTCCTAGGAACCTAAGTGTCACCCTTAAGCATTACCAAAGATCCCAAAGCTAAAACTTTTTGAGCCACGTTCACACAATGCCACAAGTGAAAAATTACAGCCACAAAACTTTGCTTCATGCATAAGATTACACAAAACATTATATCAGATAGTGTGCAGGAGATTTAGGTGAAGCAAATGGATCTCACTCTCTAAGGCATTTTTTTATGTTCATGCAAATATTCCAAGATGTGAAAAAAAAGTAAAAGCCCACAATTTTTTGCTAACTCAGATAAAGAATACTCATTATTTTTCTGCTCCTGGACTAGATAAGCAAGTCAAGACTCAGCACATCAGTCAAAAGCCCACCGTGAAACCCACGAGGATGCATCAAACGCCCTTCGCTCCAAACCCATGGACCTCCAGGTCCTCCACAGCTGAGAGCTAACGCCCACAGTTCTTTTATCAAATGTCCTTGGATGTTAACTGCTGCCTTTGGAGGTGCTGAGGCGATAAGCTCTGTCAGAGCTCTTTCTTAATCTCTCTGAATCTACAGGGGCAGTAGAAAATGTCATCTGGTTTGAATTCTCTGACCATGTTCTCCCTGGCTGGATATTCAGTTTATCTTGTCAATCTAACAATGATAGGTGCCTGAAATAGGTGGAGACGCTTTAACCTTTCACCTGCTGAGCCTGCAAGCCATGACCACAGAAGCTCAGGGACTGTCTCTGAGACGCCTAGGCTGAGCTGCAGGCCCAGCGGTAGAGGCCACTTGTAGCTTCTCATGATCAACTTCTCTGTCCGCCCTCTGCTTAGCTGTCCAGGTTATAAACTGGGCATGCATACAATTACAGAGGAATGTCTGTTTACTTTTGGTTAAACTTTTCCATGAACTGTTGCAATCTTAAATTTAATTAACTTACTGGCAGTGCTGTGGATTGGACCCAGGGCCTTCCATATTCTAGGCAAGCAGCTGGGTCCCTTAACCACACCCCCCAGGTTTAACCCTATAATTTGAAGGTAGGATAGATAAACACTAACAGTGCATGATTTTGTCTGTCTTTATACATCTTCATAAATGTAGCTTCGGGGGTCTAGATGGTAAGATATTTCGTAGGTCACTGATTTTTTTTAAGTAGGTGACACACAGCTTATTCGCATCTATACTTAAAAGACTGTCCAGCATGTATAGTGCCTGTGTCTGTGTCTCCTCCCTTTCCTAAGCATCCTCTTTCTCTGGTCTTTCACAACAGGCGCTCTTCTGAAGGGCTGTTTGTTGGTGTCCACTTCTTCTTTAAAGTGCACACTGTTCTGGATCCTGTTCTATTTCTGTTTCTGCATTTTAATTCTCTGGAGGTGTTTGTAGTCCTTAGACATATTCATCAGTGTTGCAGTGGATAACAGCTTGCTCCTGTCATTTTGCAGACGTCCAAGCACTGGTGCCTGTAAGCTGAATGTGACTCAGATAAACACATCACTTCCCATCCACGCCATCAGCTGATACCAATAAGCAGCCTGTATTAGTTTGGGTTCTCTAGAGTCACAGAACGTATGGATAGTCTTTATATAGTTAGGGAATTTGTCGATGACTTACAGTCTATAGTCCAACTCCCCAACAATGGTCAGCAGCAGCTGTGGATGGAAGTTCAAGGATCTAGCAGTTTCTCAGTCCCACGAAGCAAGCAGGCAAGGAAGAGTGAGAGAACATCTTCCTTCTTCCAATGTCCTTATATATCTCCAGCAGAGGGTGTAGCCCAGACTAAAGGCTGTAGGTCTCCAACAGAGGGTGTGGCCCAGATTATTGGCGTGTGGGTCTCCAGCAGAGGGTGTAGCCCAGATTAAAGGTGTGTGCATCCATGCCTTTAATCCCAAATGATCTTGAACTCGGAGATCTCATTGTCTTAGCCACTATGCTTCAAGTTCTCCATGCCAAGATCCAGGTCAGAAACTTATATCTCTGAGCCTCCAAATTAGGATCATAGGTGAGCCTTCCAATTCTAGACTGTAGTTCATTCCAGATATAGTCAAGATGACAACCAGGAATAGCTACTACACAGCCCCATCAGAGATACACAGAGACTATTTCTCTATGTACTCCTTACCAGGCACATGCCAGTCAGTGTGTGTGTGTGTGTCTGTCTGTCTGTGTGTGATGTTTATTCATGGGTCTCCATGTGTGGTGTGTATGTATTGTGTGTGATGTTTGGGTGTGCATTGTCTCTCTCTGTGTTTGTGTATGTATGTGTGGTGTGTATATATGTGCATGTGTAGTGCGTGTGTCTGTGTGGTATATGTGATGTTTGTGTGTGTGTGTTATCTCTGTGTGTGCTTGTGTGTGTGTGTGGTGTGTATGTATGTGCGTATGATGTTTGTGTGGTGTTTGTATATGTGTTGTCTCTCTGTGTGTTTGTGTGTGTATGTGTGTGTGCATGTGTGTGTGTGTATATGGTTTCTCTGTGTGTTGTATCTGTCTGTGGTGTGTATGTGTATGTGTGTCTGTGCTTGTATTTGCCTGTGTATATGTACCTGTGTGCGGTGTCTGTGTGTGTAGTATCTGTATGTGTGTTTGTGCACGTATGTGTGGTCTCTGTGTGTGTTGTCTCTCTGTGTATGTGGTATGTATGTGTGTATGGTATCTGTGTGTGTATGTCTGTGTGTGTGGTATGTACTCACTCTCATATGCCTGTGTGAAGGCCATGTGACTTTCTCCTTTGCTCTCCATCTCATTTTTTGAGACAAGGTCTTTCCTTCAACCAAGAGTTTGCTGCTTTGACTGGACTGGCTTGCCAGCCACGGGACCCACGTGGCTCTGTCTCCTCAGGGCTGGGCTTACAGCCACATGCTGCTACGCCTAGTTTTTATGTGGCTCCCAGACATTTGAATCCATGTTTTCATGCTTACACAACAAGGGTTTTATTCATTGAGCCATCTCCAAAGTTCACTAATTTCGCTAGTTTTTATTGAGGGAAAAAAGGCGAATTCAGTGTTGTACTGGCTGGATCTGTGTATCAACTTGACACAAACTGGAGTTATCACAGAGAAAGGAGCCTCCCTTGAGGAAATGCTTCCATAAGATGGAGCTGTAAGGCATTTTCTCAGCTAGTCATCAAGGGTGGGAGGGCTCATTGTGCGCTGGTAGTCCTGGGTTCTGTAAGAAAGCAAGCTGAGCAAGCCAGAGCAAGCAAGCCAGTAAGAAACATTCCTCTATGGCCTCTGCATCAGCTCCTGCTTCCTGACCTGCTTGAGTTCCAGTCTTGACTTCCTTTGGTAATGAACAGCAACATGGAAGTGTAAGCTGAATAAACCCTTTCCTCCCCAATTTGCTTCTTGGTTACGATGTTTTGTGCAGGAATAGAAGAAACCCTGACTAAGTTAAGTATGTTTTATTATTATTAAAATTCAGTGTGTTTTAAACTGTCTCAACGTATGAATGAAGTTGGGCATTATAATTACTGATCAGTACTTCTATTTACTTAGCTGTTAGTTTTTGAGGACTTGCCTTGTGTGTGGCCATGGGATACCAAGATAGGTGAAGGGGATCTGGCTACTACTGGAAAATCCTGTGATGACTACCATGAAAGACTAAAGGGCTGTTTAGACAGCAAATAGCTGAGCTCCACCCTACTCTAGTAATTGGAACTTTTTGAATGGAAAGGAGGGGGTCTCAGGCATGAGATGGAGCTACGTAGAGATCGGATACAGGATGGTAAAAGTTGTTTGAAGAATCAGGCAGAGTGTCCCACACCCATATTTTAGCGCTCTGAAGGCTGAGGTAGAGGGATCTCAAGTCTGCAGCCAACATGACCTATAGATGAGAGGAGATCTTGTCTCAAATGCAGCAATTAAGCAGTGCCTATTTGAGGATCAGAAATGCCAACATGTGGTGAAGGGAATGGGGGAGGCTACCAGATGAACTGGGCACCGAGGCTGAGGGCAGATCATGGTAGGCAGTGGGGCAGAGGCAGGAATTTGGATTTCATTGGTAACATCAGATAGACTTAGGTTGTCGGGTAGGAAGACAGAACTGGAACCTTCCTGCTTAAACCTCCTGGCTGTACCTGCTCCCCAGGGTGACATTGAAGAGGGGGTGCCCTATGCAGCAGCATCTTTTGTTTGAGCCTCAAGAGATCATGATGAGGTGACACTGGGTCAAGGGTCTGTGCTTTCCCAAGTCCCAACCTCAGCCTGACACACATCATAAAAGCTTTGGCTGAAATGGCCACAGAGGCCTTTTTAAAATAAAATACATTTTCTTTCCTAGAAGCAAAACTCCATTTAGCAAAAGCATTCTTACCTGTTCCTAATCTGGCTTACCATTTTGCCTTCTGGTTCAGGGATTTCTGAGAAATGACTCCTTGGAGGAATTCCAAGTTCCAAATTTCATTCTGTGCTGAGCACTGCTCCAGACTCTACAGGTGGGGAGAGAAAGAGCAGGTAGAGAGGGAAACGTAAAAATTAGTTGGGAGAACTTGTCAGTCCACCCTGAGATGCATCAGCTGCTGACTATCAAATGGATGCAGAGAGGGGTAGCAAGGAAGGCCCAGCCACCTCGGAGTACAATATAAAAACAGGCCTAGTGCGCATGGCTGCCGGATCTCACCGAGGCTCTGCCTGGAGACTGCTTTATGAGGCTTTTACAGATCCTTCTGTAGATCTGCAGGTGGGTTAAGGTCATCTTGGTGGGGTCTTCTTATAGATTCTTCTCTCTGGCTGTAGGTGTGTTATAGTCACTTTTAGAGATAGGAATAGGAGGTTTCCTCAGCACCACTGCATGGACAAGGAGGAGGCGGAGACTTCCTGATTTCAGTGAATGATGAACACTACCACCTTCTGTATCACACAGATGAACAAGTTCCTGGTAGTCCTGCAGCCTGTAGCGACACTGAGATGGTGTCCTCTTGCAAGTCATTTTCCTCTCTGGCCCATCACTGTGGGCCGCCTGGCTCATGAGGGTATGGGCTGGATCATGGCTTCCAGTGCAGAGATGCACTGTCATTACAGAAGAAGAGGGGAAAGAGACAACACAGTTTTGATCAGACACAGTCAGACCCATCTTTAAGGCTAAACTGCCCTAGGTGATCCGTTGTGGCCATAGCAGAGTTAATGTGTAAGTGCGTAGGAGTGGGAACCCTTAGGGTACAGCTTTCAGTAACTATGACCCCAGGGAAGCAGTGACAGATGCTGGTTCCACGTGGACCCAGGCACACCTGGACAGGAAGTGGGGGAGCTATCAGGTCAACTAACATCCTAGCAGCTTTACCTTCTGGTACAGGGAGGAGGACAAGGGCTATTTCTGAGAAATGGCTCCATATGTGAATTCCAAATGAATGATGCACAGAGATGCTCCAGGCGGACTCAGCAGGGGCTGTAACGAGTCAGTGACAGCGTGAACTTAAAAGGCAAATGACTCAAAGTCACCTCTGGCAGGGGACTGGCTCCTGAGCCTTTAGTTGGGTTCATACAAAACAGTATGGTATCTACATACAACTTTTGGATTCCTCACATCATTCCCACAAAACACACACACACACACACACACACACACACACACACACATGCATTCATATACATATATGTATATATAATATGAATTCTCTCTATATATTATTGTACTAGACTATATACAAAATAGTGACAAATGAAATGTCTGTACATGATCAGCAGAGACATACTGTGGTTGTCTGGACTCATCAAGGTAGAATGTCTGGTTATGAAAAGCCAGTGACTTACAAAACAAGAGTCATAAGCTTGACACACATCTGTAGAAACGGAAGCTGTGGGACATGCTGTGGGGTTCGGGAAGGTAGGTGTTCGGGTTTCCTATCGTTTTGTGGAATGCTTGTTCAGCCTTTAATCTCAGAAGGTAGGCTCTCTGGGAGATCCTAGGTTCTGAGGCCCTTGTGCACAGTTATTAGAAGCTGCCTAACTTTCATCTTGCCATATGTACACAGAGCAAGAAGCAGGCGCTGGACAGTCAGGAGGCAAACTGCCACTAGATAGTAGATTTGCAGGGACCTGGACCTTGGACCTCCAGCCTCCAGAACCGTGGGAAATATGCATTTAGTTTTTCAAACCATGCTGATCCTGGTAGCTTGTTACAGCAGTCACAACAAACTAAGACACTATGCCTGAGCAGTTCACAATGATGAGACCAGATTCAAATAAAAAAGCCTTAGCAAGGATTTCAGCCAGTGTTTGTCTGTCACTGCCAGACAGTGACGGAACAGGGCAGCTTTGTTCTAGGATAGCAACAGCACATCTTCGTCCTTTGTGGGCACTTGGGTCATTTTACCTGTTGAGAGAGAATTACTGGACTTGAACATGTCTTTTCTGTGGAGACACTGAACCTCTCAGCATTGAGATTGTTACCTCTTGTCTGAGGTCAACAGTGGGGCCTCTCAGGCATTGCTACCAAGAACACAGCCTAACAGAACCACAAAGCCAACACATTCCAGAGCCATAATTACACCCCCAGAGGTTCGTGTAGCTCCCACAATTCTAGAACATGACTGGAAATCCTGAGTCAACTCCTCCTAGATGTTTTCTTGCCTGTGGTTTTATTTGCTAACTTCTTGACCTCTCTCTGTTCTTGAGATGGATGAATGGGAATGGCAGAATCCAGCCCTTCTGTTAGAACTACAATACTCTTAACTGCTTATTCCCCCATGAAGGTTTTTTTTTTATTTTTAATGATGTATTAAAGCTTATTTGATCGATTTATAATGGGGTTGCACTGTGGGAGACTGCACATAAATTGGAAGTGTTATTGGATAGTGCACACAATCCACTGATCTTACCAGTCACCATTGCTTGGAGCAGTATACTGTTGAGTGTCTGATGTATGATTTCCTGGCTGAGTGGGAACCATGCTGTAACTGCCCAACAATAATTGAGTACAAGATAGCAGTCCAGTAATTCACAACACAAAGTGTAGTTTCTATTGCAAGAGGCCCATTCTCATACCAGCATAAAGTGTAAATTGCAAGCAGGGCCACATTGAATCTGGGTCAGGCTATAGCTGAACATCAGTGTCTGGGCCATAAGTGTTTCAGCTTGCTAACACTGAGCTGATTCAAGTATCCTTCCACGAACCCTGAGGGATATTACCCACACTGGTGTCTGTGAATAAGCTAGCTTTCAAAAACGGGTGTCATGAAAAAGTCTTATTTTTCAGTCCCTGAAAGGATTGTAAGAAAGTGTCCAGAGGAATTTGGTAACAATTTATGCCAAAATAAATACAAATGAAATACATTTAACAAGAAAGTATACATTGAAGCCAAACAAATACAAATGAAATACATTCAACAAGGAAGTATTCATCCAAGCATCATGGCAATGCACTGGCAGTTTCCATGGGATAGTTAAACAGATTCTGCTACAAGTGGGTGGGTGGGGAAATCTGGTCTCACTGACAGCATCATCTCTCTCTTAACTCCTTTATAAAAGCATATTGAGAAGTTCTCAAGATTTCTTCCCTAGATGGGGAAAAAACAATCTATGACTGCTCAGTGGCTGCACTCGCAGTGACAGGATGCATATTGAAACTTCTTTGACTTAAAAAAGAAAATAATCTCATGTGAACCCACTATAACTACCTGTTTGAATCAATTTCCCTCAAGGTTTAAGATTTTTTTTTCTATGCTAGTTCCTGAATTGACTCATAGGGACAAAGGAAGGTTACAGTTTTTGCTCTCGTGGGCGTGAGGGGAATCACAGGCAGCACCTCTCACTGTCTAGATGCAGATCATCAGCCTCAGACTGAGGTTGGCTTCATAGTACAAACTGAATCTTCTGCTTACCTCCCCAAGGTGAAGCTTTTAAACAATTCAGTAAGGTCATGTGCCCTAGTCTATAGAAACTAGGTTCACAGGAGAGTACACGCTAGCTATGGTAGGAGGTAAGGCAGAGGGGTGCTTCCTTTAGGGTGGGATTTGCACTCAGTTGTTTTAGGGAACTTGAATTCTTTTCCTTGCTTGACATCAGTCTGCAGCAATGGATAGAAAACAGTTGGAAGCAGATTCTGGTAACATTACCCATCTCTGTTGTAACAGCTGGCTGTGCATGGAATCCACCTGGGGAGTCTAAAAACTGATTCCTGGATCTCACCCCTGGGATTTGGGGTGTTGTAGGCCTGAGTGCAGCCTGGGCTCTCAGGACTCTCCAGAAGGCTATACTATGCAAGCAGCACTACATAGTATGGACTGGCTGCGAATCACTGACCCGGGGATTCACAGCTATTAAGCCAGTCAATTATCCACATAAACAAGGAGCAGGCTAGATGAAGCGTGTCTAGAGGGATTGCCAAATACCACCTACTGGGGGACATTTAAGTTCGTTTCTCAGAAAAACGTTGTGCCTGGAAGTTCTGGAAGGCCTGTGCCTGCTGAGTGTGCGACCCACTTTCTTGGGAACTGTGGGTATCAGGCGTGCAAACAGGGCCTACTTTCATTCCTTTAACAAATATTTAAACATCTGCTTTGCCTAGCTGTCATCTGCTAGAGAGAGATGATTCCAGAGTCTTAAATGAGCATCAGGGCAGAGGGGAGAGCCCAAGCAGAGCAGAGCAGGGTTGCTGAGTGCCACAGATGGGGGGGTCAGGCGGGGGTGCAGTGGGGGGTGGAGGGGGGTGGGGGGAGGGCTGGAGGGGGGTAAGCCCTGTAGTGCTGCAGAGCACAGAGCTTTCCTTAATATGCCCTGGGAGTGAATGATAGGGTTTTTTGAGATGGTCTCAGTGGTGAGGAGCTAGAGGAGAACTGGGAGGAGAGCAGAGAAGGAAGGAAGAGGAGGAAGAGAAGAGAAGGGGGATGAGGGGAAGGATGGGAGGGGAGGGTATGCTAAGAGATTGGTAGGACAGAAGCCGGAAGCTGAGGAACCTCATGAGACATTCAATAGGCTCAGACCCCTCAAGGACAAGGAGAGAGACTTGTTCAAAAAGGGATGGGCCAGAGCTGGGAGGGGCTCAGTGGGTAAAGACCTTGCCGAGGCTCAAGTGTAAGGACTTAAGTTGAGATCCCAGAACCCACAGAAAGAACTCACAAAAACTCTCATCAACTCACAGAAGCAGCAGTGCAATTCTGGAATCCCAGGGCCCTATATACAGCAAGATGGAGGCTCCCTGGGAGCCCTCAGGCCAGCGAGCATAGAGTATGCAACTCTGAGCAACAGGAGAGCCTTCCACAAGCAAGGTGAAGAAAAGATTGACATCCAAGGTGACTGTTTGACCTCCGCATGTATGTACGAAGAGGTGGTGAAAAGGGAGAGGAAGAGACAGGGAGGAGACAGAGACATGAGGGAAGGGGAGAAAAGATACACATATTTTAAAGTAGAAGGGTAAAGGGAGAGAGAGCCAGCAAGCCTAGGATGCTAGACCAGTGTCTGAGCTGTCTGGAAGGCAGGGGGAGTTCAGGGTGGTAGGCTTCGACTTTGGAGGCTGAGACAACGCACAAGTGGAATTTGCTCAACGGCAGTTATTCAGCTAATCTGGGTTACTAGGAGAAATGGAGGGTTTTGATTCACCCTAACGGGAGAGAAAGAAGCCTGTGAAGGTTACGCAGCTGGTACAGCCTCAGCGTTGCATTGACAGGGGGGAAGGATGGTTAGGCTTAGTGCTGGACAGCCCCTCCCATCTCCCGAGCTCTCATTTTCTCTAGCTTCTAACACATGGTCTGCTCTCAAGGCCACTTCTAAGAAGCAGAAGCAGAAAGGCCTTTCTTTTGCCCCGGCATCATCTTGGTGTTGCTAGCAATGACAGAGAAACCCTGAAGACAGAAAGCAAAGTGATTTGGAAGTTGGGTGGGTGGTTGGTTTGTCCCAAAAGGACTGAGCAGTGCTGGGCTGTTGACTCTTTGGGAAATAGGAAAATGGCTATTATTTTATTTTTCAAATGTATGGGAAAAATAAAGCATAAGAGTCAGTCATATTTGGGCATGAACAGAAAATGATTTGTTTTAACCTTTAACCTTTAAATGTTTCTCAACATATTGTGAGGAAGAAAGTGCTTGGGTGGCAAGGGGGAGCAGGGAAAGAGTCAGGGTTTCTTTAGCTGCAGTTCTCTCTAGCTCCATCTGGTTATCGATCACATTACATTGTTTAGAAGTTTTGAAGGATACAAGAAAACAAAGAGGATTCTGGAACCCTCTCTCCTGCCTGGGTTTGCTGCTGTTCATTGGTAAAAAGGGTGAATCATGTTGTTGGTCTGATTGGTTCTGGGGATTATGACATTTTTCTATGTATAATTTGCATGTGGATAGCTTCTCACTTCTGTTTCCTTGTGTTCTGTTGTCAATTCATAATTCCCTTGTGACACACATTTGGCTGGACTTGAAAGACTCTCATAGAAATGAGGAAGAAAAAGAAATCATGTTGAAGGGGTGGCATTTCACCACACAATGAATGGTAGAAGCCCATCTACGTAAGGAAACAAAATACTGAAGTCTTAGGTATTTTCTCCTCTTGGAAGGCTGTAGTTTTAACATGTAGGTTTCAAATATTGGCCAATACTATGCCATAACTACTCTCTGGGAAGGCTCATGGACCACAGAGCTTCTAGCTGATTCCCCCTTCCCAGGCCTGGGAATTCCCACGACTGTGTGAGTTTTTTTCACGGGTTTAGGGATGAAATTTTGGTCCCCATGCTTGCTTGAGCCTCCCTCGTCCGAATTAGCTCCTTTTTCCTCATCAAGCTCTGTGACCAGTTTTAGACAGTCACTTTCCTCCATATTTAGAACACCCCTGGGATTATAGCACCTCCCCTGCCAGTTCTTTGGGGTAACCAAGTAACAACTCCAAAAAAGCACTTACTATGTGACATCCACCACGGCCAGTGTTCTATCTCTGTTTTTGCTTTCATCTCGGGTAGGTATTGTTCCCATGCTTAGAGCAGGAATCAGGTAAGACTGAGCAGGCCCATTGGGTAGTGCTGGCTACCTCCTCACCCTTCTCCAACAAAAACTTCAGGCAGATGAAGGGATACTCACCTAGGAGTATTTAGTGCTTGGCTGTTTTGTTGATATCACAAAATAAAATAGATGTGATGTCTAATTTCTTTGAATTTCCTTGATTATGAAACCATTGCTGATTGTTATTAATGACCCAAAGAGGTGCTTGTGACCTGTCACTCCCAATTTCCCTGCATGTTCCATACTTATTAGTTTATTTAGATGAATTTAGATTTATTCCAAGCCTGGAAAGTCCCCTTAGAAAAGCCTTATATGGATTTCTCTGAAAGGGTCTTTGAGTGTGGAAACTGCTGGGCAGAAAATATTTACTCAGTCCCACCTTCCAAGTAAGCACTTATTTCAAGAGTCAGCCTCTTATATTAAGATCTTGGAAAATTACCAGAGTGGTTACATCCTGGAGTTTCTCATCAAGATCAGACCTGAATGACCATATCATTTCTACCAAAGAAATTCCTCTATATCTCTACATATGCCCAAGTACATATTAACATAGTTTCTCCCTGTTCACAGCATTGAGTCAACATTTCAAGGCCTTAGACTTTTCTTAGACTTTTCAGATAGAAGCATCTTTATTTTAGGAGACATCTTCATTCTACTTAAATGTAGGGACTGGTCACTACCACGACAGACTGAGAAATTTGAAACATTCAGCTTGCTCCCCATCTTCCCCAAGGGGAGACTGATTGGTCACCCCAAGTGGTGAGAATTCTATGAATATTCATGAACCCAGAGTTGGGAGAGTCTGTGGGTGCTGAACATGTCATAGGACACCTGCCTGGCATGGATTCTTGAAGCCCCTTCCCACATACCTCTGTGTCTCAGCACCGGGCTACATCTGTGTCCTTTGTCATATATATCCCCTATCTTTTAAGAAATCAATGAACAGATCTCCTGTTTTGTTTTAGTGTATGTGTGTGTGTGTGTGTGTGTGTTTTGGTTTTCCGAGACATTTCTCTGCATAGCCCTGGCTGTCCTGGAATTCACTCTGTCCAGGCTGGCCTCGAACTCAGAAATCCACCTGCCTGTGCCTCCCAAGTGCTGGGATTGAAGGCATGTACCAGCTTCAGTGGGCACAATCTCTGCCCAGCTTGTGTTTTGAAGCTATCCTAGGCAATTATAGAATGTGAAAAGTTGTAGAGTCCCAGCTTTGCTCTGGAAATTGGTATTTGTAGCATAGGGGGCTGTTTGTGAGCAAGCCCTCTGTTTATGGAGTCATTATTAACATTTGTCAGGATCAGAACTGAACTGAACTGTAGAACACCCAGCTGGTGTCTGAGAAATCCTTACAGTAGGATAAACATCTCCATGTATCTGGCCACACTGGTTATGGACACTCAGAACAAAACAAACTCTATTTTACACATGCATGTGACTTCATCAAAATAATATAGAGCCAACTCTACAAATAGAAATTTAAGCACTTAAGGGTCACTAAGGATAAAATTTCCATGCTGACATTATTATAGGTGATACCTTTCTTTGGAGAATTTAAATACAGTGAAAGCATAAGCTCCTACTGGGCTTCACAAACACTCTGTTGTCTGTGGGTGGTTTTCCTTTTAAAACACACTCTGCTGACCGGTGAAGCCTGGTTATTCACTGTGGAAACCATAGAGAAATCAGAGCCAAAACCCAGAGAAGACACATGCCATCTGCAGGTTATTGTTTAACCTACCTTAAGTACATGAGATTAACTTCTGGATCAAGACTCAGTGACATGGTCTCAGAGGGATTTCACATTCATTTAATATACTGGGAAATATGTGGCAAGCCTGGTGCCAGATGTCTGTCCCTACCAAACAGGGCTTTAGTTTGAAGAGACTTCACGGAAATTGCATAACAAACCCAGGCTGTTAGCATTTGGTTGAATAGGTAGATCTTATTTATTTTAATTTCCTAGCTGCATTGAGATATGATTGGCAAACAAAAGCTGTGTCTTTTAAAGGTACATATCATGGTGACATGATGAATTCATTTATTGTGAAAGGAGCCCAGAAATCAGGTCACTTGGCATATTACCTTATATGGGTTTCATTTTTTTGTTGTTGTTGTTTTGGGGCAGAACATTTATAACCAACAAATGTGCACAGCAGTGTTACTTGTGATTTAAACCCAGACAGTCACCCACAGGCTCGTGTTTTATGGCTACAGTTTGTGAGGTTATTTTCCTAATTACCATTTTTTTATTCGATATAATTTATTTACATTTCAAATGATTTCCCTTTTCTAGCCCCCCCACTCCCCGAAAGTACCGTAAGCCCCCTTCTCTTCCCCTGTCCTCCAACCCACGCCTTTCCACTTCCCCGTTCTGGTTTTGCCGAATACTGTTTCACTGAGTCTTTCCAGAACCAGGGGCCACTCCTCCTTTCTTCTTGTACCTCATTTGATGTGTGGATTATGTTTTGGGTATTCCAGTTTTCTAGGTTAATAACCACTTATTAGTGAGTGCATACCATGATTCACCTTTTGAGTCTGGGTTACCTCACTTAGTATGATGTTCTCTAGCTCCATCCATTTGCCTAAGAATTTCATGAATTCATTGTTTCTAATGGCTGAATAGTACTCCATTGTGTAGATATACCACATTTTTTGCATCCACTCTTCTGTTGAGGGATACCTGGGTTCTTTCCAGCATCTGGCAATTATAAATAGGGCTGCTATGAACATAGTAGAGCATGTATCCTTATTACATGGTGGGGAGTCTTCTGGGTATATGCCCAGGAGAGGTATAGCAGGATCTTCTGGAAGTGAGGTGCCCAGTTTTCGGAGGAACCGCCAGACTGATTTCCAGAGTGGTTGTACCAATTTGCAACCCCACCAGCAGTGGAGGAGTGTTCCTCTTTCTCCACACCCTCTCCAACACCTGCTGTCTCCTGAATTTTTAATCTTAGCCATTCTGACTGGTGTAAGATGAAATCTTAGGGTTGTTTTGATTTGCATTTCCTAATGACTAATGAAGTTGAGCATTTTTTAAGATGCTTCTCCGCCATCCGAAGTTCTTCAGGTGAGAATTCTTTGTTTAACTCTGTACCCCATTTTTTAATAGGGTTGTTCGGTTTATACCCATCAAAATCCCAACTCAATTCTTCACAGAGTTAGAAAGAGCAATTATCAAATTCATCTGGAACAACAAAAAACCCAGGATAGCTAAAACTATTCTCAGCAACAAAAGGAAATCTGGGGGAATCAGTATCCCTGACCTCAAGCAATACTACAGAGCAATAGTGTTAAAAACTGCATGGTATTGGTACAGTGACAGGCAGGAGGATCAATGGAACAGGATTGAAGATCCAGAAACGAACCCACACACCTATGGCCACTTGATCCTCGACAAAGAGGCTGAAAACATCCAATGGAAAAAAGATAGCCTTTTCAACAAATGGTGCTGGTTCAACTGGAGGTCAGCATGCAGAAGAATGCGAATTGATCCATCCTTGTCTCCTTGTACTAAGCTCAAATCCAAATGGATCAAGGACCTCCACATAAAGCCAGACACTCTGAAGCTAATAGAAAAGAAACTGGGGAAGACCCTTGAGGACATCGGTACAGGGAGAAAGTTTCTGAACAGAACACCAACAGCGTATGCTCTAAGAGCAAGAATTGACAAATGGGACCTCATAAGGTTACAGAGTTTCTGTAAGGCAAAGGACACCATCAAGAGGACAGATCGGCAACCAACAAATTGGGAAAAGATCTTCACCAATCCTACATCAGATAGAGGGCTAATATCCAATATATATAAAGAACTAATTACCATTTTTTAAATATTTAATGAGCACATGAGTGAGAGTGAAAGTACTCACCAATGCGTGCGTGTTTAGAAGCCAGAGGTGGAGGTGGTGTGTTTTTCTCTATCATTCCCTGCTTTAGTTTTTGAGACACGCTCTCTCACTGAACCTAGAACTTGCCATTTTGGGTAGACCAGTTGGCTAATGCTTTGTCTTTACTCTTCTTTGTTCCTCTAGGGTTTTGTGACTCCATACCTGGCTTTCACATGAGTGTTGAGGTTTGGAACCAGTGCTCACTTAGACTTGCCCAGCAAATGCTTCACCCACGAACCATCTCCCTTACAGTACTAGTTTGAAGGTAGTGCAGCCTTTGGCTGGTTAAAGTAGGTCATTAAAGTCTTGCCTTTGAGGTTTATGACTGCACAAATGTGTTCTCTCAATTTTGGCAGCTCAAAGAAACTACAGTTTAGTTTCCATAGCAAATAGCTCAACTTTACAAGGCAGCATACAGGTACAACCCCTGCTTCTGGACTAGGTCTTCCCCTCCCCCACTGTAGCTGTGTGTTTCCTTCAGAATGAACTGAACTCTCTCTGATTCTATCACCCATATATAGTTCCTTACTTTGCTTCTATTGGCTATTGTGTTACAGCAATAAAATAGCTAATACAGTTGCCAAGTTCTATATCAGATCTCCGTGTGCGAGTTTATATATATATATATATATATATATATATATATATATATATATATATATATATGCCATTTGACACACATCCCATTATCTCCCCCTGCCCAGCTCTGTGTAATAACCATTCTGCTTTCTACAAATCATTCTTCTGCTCATTGCTCTGTGTGGGAGTTCTGCTGTGGCCCCTGTGCAAACTGACATGGGCAAACTGTACAGAACAGCTCAACCCCAAAGCCTCCCCTGGGTATCAAATCTTTTATTTACTGCCCTGTGCATTAAACCAAATAATTTCAGTACTCATCTGACTGCATCAGCCCACAACCCTCAGTGGTGAATAAAGTGAAAAGACTTTGATATGCAGGCTGTGAGGTATGTGTTGTGTGAATATGTATGTGTGTGTTTATGGTGTATACTTTGTGTGCATTGTGTTAATGCATATGTGCTGTGTATATTTCTTGTGTGTATTGTGAACATGTATATTGCATGTCATTTTATGTTGTTTGAATATATGATATGTGTTCTATATGTTTTAGATATATGTTATATGAGTCTGTTGTACAAATAACTATTATTGAATGCATTGAAATTATGTATATGGTATATATTCTATGTTGTATGAGTGCATTCAATGTTTGAAGTATGGGTCATATATATTCTATATGTTGAGTATATAATATATACTCATGTGTGTATAATATATGTTTCACAGACAGAGTGTGTCCTGTATTGTGTATGACATATGTTTTGTGAGTGTGCATCATGTGTATTGCATGAGTTTTGTATGTAGTGTGTATTGCATGAGGGCTTGGTAATGGACATATTTGACTATTTGTTTGACAGACACTTGTACGATGGAAGAAAGAATATCATTTTTCCACAAAAGACTCAGGGTGCACAGGTACCTGGCCAGTTTCTTGGAGACCTATTTGTGCTTATTTTCTAGCCTTCAGCATCAGACAGAGGGAGGCAGCCCTGGTGTGACAGACAGGTGTGAACCTGTCCTGTGCAAGCCACCCACATCCTCGCTCCAGAGCTTGGGCTTTCTCTTACTTTTTTTCTACGTTAACTTCTCTGCTCACCACATACGCAGATATCTAAGCTCTTGCCTTCTTTTTCCTGTCTCTCCTGTGAATCCTTTGGGCCAGATTTGGGAGGGATCTCCCTAGAGAGCTATGTGGGAGGCAGGTCTCCTGAGCCACTTCATGGTCTATTGGTCTAGTGTTCTTCCATGACTGTTGAGGTGTAAGGTGGAATTGAGGATGCTTAAACATATACTTTGGGGCTGGGTAGATGGGTCAGCCAATAAAGTGCCTGACTTACAAGCATGAGGACCTGAGTTCAGATCCCCTTAAAACTTCAGGTAGTACATGACAATAATCCTAGCCTTGGTGGCGGAGGGAGAGTTGTAAACAGAAGAATCCCCATGTCTGATTGATCAGTCAGACTAATTGAATTGGCGAGCTTCAGATTCATTGAGAGAGTCTGTCTAAATGGTGAAGATGGAGAACACTCAGAGGAGAGCATGGGATGTTCACTGCAGGCCACAGCCCTCACACACAGCAAGCAGACCCACCCCACAAAGCATGCACTCTGTCTTTTAGCAAAGACTCACTTGTTTTAGCAACTCATTTAAACTCATTTAGTACTTTGACTTAATGTGGACAATTTTAAAGTTAAGCTGCTTCTTAACACAGATGCGTGTCCTCTTCCCTGCTGCACAGGCTATATATAGCTCATGATATTTTTATTTAGAGTTCTGTCCTGTTGTTCCCTTAAACTCCATTCTGGGCTCCAGAGCTGGACAACACCCTCTGTTCTTTCCAGTTTCAAGAGTGCACACGGCTGTGTTGTAGAAGCAGTATAACAAGCACTTCTAGAAGCAAACTGAGCTGTCTTAAAAATGCTTAGTTTGTCGAAATAATATACTCCTAGAGTTGCCGTGACTGAAATGTAGTTGGATAAACCAAAGCAAAATTTGTATTGAATTTTAATAAAAAATTAGTATTAACAGCACATTTTATTAATGAACTAGTAGGCAAAGGGTTAAGAGAAATAATTCTGAATAACGTCAATATAATATTCCACAAATGAAAATAGAACACTGTCCATTAATGATATCCTAAGAACATATGGAAATCTGTTCATTATGGGTTCTTGTTGGTTGACAGAAAGCAAAAAATGAGACGTGGAGGACTTTGAACCGGGGGTGGGATATGAGAAGAGATGGAAGGGAGAGGAAGGAATTAGAAAGGGGACGAGGGAAAGAAAAATGGCTTCTCTGGGTGAAAACCTTCAAACCATATGTGCTCATATGTTCCCCATAGCTGGGAAAGCCTCCTTCGTGGCTCTCAGGTGGGGACAAGGAGATAGTGACGCTTATGGAAGATCTTCTTAGCATCCATCTAGAATCCAGAGATTGCTCACCATAGGTTTCTTCTCCCTGTAAGAAAAAACAAACAAACAAACAAACAAACAAACAAACAAACGCGCATCTTGTAGTGGGTTGGCCCAATGCTGCTTGTCTTCCAAGGCTGTTTGTCCCAAAGACAAGAAAGTCTACACATAAGACACTGAGGGACCCGCCCCCAGTTGATTGTGATTGGTAAATAAAGATGCAAACAGCCAATAGCTGGGGAGACGAGAAATAGGTGGGGTTGAGTTTTGGCCAGTTTAGAGGAAGGAGCAGAGAAAGAGGAAAGAGAAGCAGCCTCGCAGGAGAGGAGAAGGGAGAGCTGCCGTGGGGTGGGGCCAAGAGAACGTGGCCCAGACAGCTGCCTAATGGGAGTTAGGAGTGGCCCAGCCGGAACACAGTAAATAGTAATAACCAGGTTCCTGATAGGAAGGTAGACTCCAACAGCATGGAGAGCAGGCACCTGCCCAGCTATCATGCCACCTAAGGCATATTTAAAAATACAAAGGCTGTGTGTTCCTTCCTGGAATTTAAATGGTCGTAGGCTGGTGGAAACTCTGCCAGGATTCTTTTAATAGTTTTTACTACAACATCTTCCTTCATCATCTCTGCAACAGGAATTATTTTTAGCTAGAATTTGTTCTAACACACACACACACACACATACACATACACACACACACACACACACACACACACACCCTTGGGAACTGTCCCTGATGACCTTGGTAACTCTGTAACTGTTTCTTGAGTTTCCAGAGGAGTGAAGGGAAGGTTTTTCTGGCATAGGTCACGGGCAGAATTGAAGATTTGTCACCTTTATCAGTGGGAATATCCACTGTGGCGTGTACAGGAAGCGATAAGAAGGGGAATAGAGAAAGAGACACAAAATACCAGGCCTTCCCAGCCCCACTGTGGCTCTCCCTGTTGAGAGTCAGCTGATGGGGTTGGGTTAATTCCTATTATGGCTTCGGAATTAGGGCTAACAACAATTTAAAAAAAAAATCAAGACCTCAAAGGGAAGGGTAGTTAGCTTCTTCAAAAGCAAAGAACAAAATGTTAGACAGTCTGTAGCATTGCATCTATAGCCCAGGGGTCCCATCTACGATAAACAGCATATTTCTAGGGTCTGAAGGAGCCACTCCCAGTGTACAGTTGTCAGAGTATCTTTTCCCAGCCCTTGTGATACAGGGGCTCTCTTGCTAGTCTGCAAGTAGCCATGCATTAAGGTAATTGTTGTAAGAAGCTGCAAACACCTCAAGATGTCTGTTCTAGTAGTAGTCTGTCTTAGAGTTTTACTGCTGTGAACAGACAGTGGTTATATGTACTAATAAATATGATCAAGGCAACTCTTATGAGGATAACATTTAATAGGGGTTGGCTTACAGGTTCGGAGGTTCAGCCCATTATCATCAAAGTGGGAGCATGGCAGTGTCCAGGTAGGCATGGTGCAAAAGGAGCTGAGAGTTCTATCTGATAGCCATTAGGAGAAGACTGGCTTCCAGGCAGCTAGGATGAGGGTCTTAAAGCCCACTCCTACAGTGACACACCTACTCCAATGAGGTCACACCTATTCCAACAAGGCCACACCTCCTAAGAGTGCCATTCCCTGGACCAAATATATCCAAACCATCACACAGTCCTAGCTACCTATTGACAACCTAGACTCCAACCGAGTTCCCTCTCTCCTGCCCACTGTTGTGCTCAGAGGCCCTCTTACTCTAGCATAAGCAGCACCTGGCTCTATTTTTCAAAACCCTGAAGAGCTCTCGGAGGGATTCGGATTCGGTGAGAAGCCTAGCGTTAACATTCGCAGGTTCATAAACACAGAGAGTGAGAGGAAATAGGAATGATGAAAAAACTCTAAGTCATTGTAGAAAAGGGTTGGGATGGAGAAAAGGAGATCATTAAAATATTACCCCCCCCACACACACACACACATGTGTGGACTGAAAAAACACTAAAACCAGGCACAGGCATTTCTAATGGGCAGAGTGAAGCAAACCATTCATTCAGCCAACCAGTATGTAATACTGGTTTATTTAATATAATACAGATAGAACAATAGATAAAAAGACTCCAATTCTACCCTCATGGGACTTATATTCTAGTGGGAAGAGAGTGAGGTAGGTCACATTAAATGGTTACCTGTACTAATAAACATTACAGAGATTCCGTAGCATAGGGCTGTGTTTATGCACACATGTTTGTATGTATGTGTAACTTTTAGCAGCAGACAACTAATATTTTGGCATACATGTTTGGCAACAAGCAAGGGGAATTTCTTCAGCAGTAGTGATTTGGTCTCTAACAATGTGAGAGGAAAAAGAAAGACATATTGCAGTTGTTAAGACAGGAAGTGATTCAAGTCTGGCTAAAACTTTTTAACAATAAAATAAACCAGAGCCGGAGAGACCCACTTGGGGTCGGCAATAACTAAATGTCTCAGTTTACGTAAAGAAGGTTGTGAAAGTTTTCAGGGCAGGCTGCCCTTTGCTTTGTAAGCTTTTTATTTAAGTTGAAGATCGCTCAGACTTCAGTTTCTATTGCTTCTTCGTGTTGCTGACCGAGTTCATGGCCCCCGACCCACAGAGGTAGAGTTATTTATAGCTCGCAGATTTGGCTATGCACAAATGCTCTGCTTTTCACATATGGTTTGGGTTGGTGTTGGGGGAATGAGGCATCTATCAGCTGTTGTCACTAGCTTCTGACCTTTCAGCCAGCGATACTAGCCTTTTCTTCCTTCCTACCAGAAAACTCCCTTTTCCAAAAAGACATCACTGAGTTCATACCCAAGAAAATCCCGGCAATGGTTGCTTTATTTGCATACTATTCAGTTAAATCCTCCCAGGCACGCTAAGTATCTGCAATCTCAGTACGCTTCTGATATAAGTGGACAGACATGATTGTGTCCATTCTCTAGGGTCCAAGAGCCTGAATAAATACAACTGCTGTAAGACAGATAAAGACCATCTCTGTCACCTGCTGCACACCTTTTACGAGTTAACTTTTTCTGTCCTCACAGCCACCTGGTGACTTGAGACTTACCATCACAAGCACTCTTTTCTTAATGATGGAGCTAGGTTCTGAGAAGTATATCCTTAGATAATTTTTGTCGTTGTGTGAGCATTGTGTATGACGGAGTTATACAGCTAAGATGGCTGTGATGTCACAGGGCTCTATGATCTCCTGAGACCATCTTTGTACATATGGTCCATCGCTGACCGAAATGCCATTGTGCATCACGTGGTTGCTGGATGACTTTGCCACCTACCACTAAGACATAAAAAGACATGCAGTGGTTTAACCTTTGCCCACAGCTAGTCCAGGTAGGACTGGAGTGTGAGCTGGGATGCTGGGATGTCTACACCAGCAACCATCCCATCCCATCCCATCCCATCCCATCCCATCCCATCCCATCACATCACATTATATCCCCTGGTTCCAAAAACAAATCCCCTAGCTCCTTTGCATTTTAAGGCTTTTCCGTCCTTGCACAGTGATTATCAGTGGGACAGTAAAATACAGCAATGTGAATGGGAGAGAGCACCAGCCTTGAGCAGTGGGTTGAGTCCTCCCCCACGAGTCTCTTCACTTGGTCATCCTTAGACAGGTTTCTGCTCCCATCTGGACATCTGTTGCTGTTGATGACATATGGCCAGTCACGTCATTCTGTCACAGTGTCTCACTTGTGGTCAGACACATGTGCATGGTTCCTAAACATTTTCTTCCTGCATATATGATTGATTACTGGGCTCGGGCCAGATAGGTGACTAAGAGAACTGTTATAGTTTGAACAGGAAATTGACCACAAAGGCTCATGACAGACAGCTGATGGTGCTGTATCGGGAGGTTTGAAACCTTCGAGACTGCTGCCTACCTTCTGGAAGTGGGTCACTCGGAGAAGGCCCTGAGTGTGACATCTGCTTCCGAGTGTCCTGCCTGCCAGTCAGCACCATGTTGGATGGCCCCACTGCGAGCTTGGTGGACTATTTCTTTTGACACTGTGATCCTACATATCTGATTGGTTTTGAGCACAGGCCAGTTCTGCCTCCCCCCACCCCCCCATCCCAATTGTTTCTGTGAGGTGTTTGGTCACAGCTGTGAGGAGAGTAACTAACACAAAAGCTGTGGTCAAGCAAACAGCAGATGGTAAAGTGACTCCGTGTGTGGTCAAGCAAACTGCAGATAATGAAGCAACTCCGTGTGTGGTCAAGGAAGCTGCAGATTATGAAGTGACTCTGTGTACCTTTAAGGATATTCAGCACAGACATTTTTCTACCTGATTACGGAATACCTCTCTGATGGTAACACTGAGTCCCCATGGATGAGGCTTACCCCAAGGACGGTGCCCTTAAGATTCCATTTCAAAGCCAAAGTAAGGCAGTTAGTTCCAAGGGAGATTTCTCTTGATATCTTTGCCCTGTGTTCTTTCCCTCAGAAATTCCTCCCCTGACCTACCCAGTGATCTATCTTATGGGGCTGCTTTATGCAAAAAAGGGCTATCAGAGGAGGCTTTAAAGTTACTGGTAATGTTACAAGGCCTCTGTCTTCATGATTAATTCTACTTATGTTAACTTATATTAGAAACTAAAACTATGCCATTTTCAGTCAATTTTGTGGATTGTTAAAATCACCAATAAACCGACTGACTGTCAATGTAAGTAACATGATGTCTCTCATAAAACAACTGTGTATTTAAAACAAAAAAATTAAGAATAGTATCATTGTTTTACAATATGTACCCTGTACTGGGAAATTCTTTTATATTTGGTTTCGCGAAAAAGACTACGTTTTTAAAATTTGCATCTGTATTTGATCTTTGAGCTAATTGCCACATAGCTTGTGGAGAACTCTACGTAATGCCCTGAGAAAAAGTGTATGTTTAAAATTTCTTTGAGTTGCTATGAAAGCACTTTTGGTCTTAAGCATCTTCTGAGAGGCTCTTGAGGAACCTTTCAAGAATCACTAAAATAGAATATCCTTTTCTCTTTACTAAGGTAAAATTTATTTTTAGTTGACACAGGAGAATTGCACATACTTAGGAGAAAGAGTACAATGATATGTCACTAGAGACCTTTGAAATTCCTTTCAGAAATAATCACAACCCTCTTGGCTAGCTCTTTTGAATCATATAATTGGTTATGGTAAATCACAGTTATCTCCAATAGATCATCACAGCTCATTGTTCCTGCCCGGCTTCTCAGGACCACTGGACATCATTTCTACACCATCTCTCCTGCCCACCCTTCCTTCCTTAACCTGCTCTATACTTCTTGGAAACCAAGAGTTTGTGTCCGAGAGAGAGCTCATTGTATTTGTCTTTCTGTGCTGGTTATTTTTCACTTAGTACAATTGTCTACTTCTACCCATGATGCTGTAAATGGCAGGACTTCCTTCTCTGGCTGAATAGGACCTCACTGCATACATGCATGAACAGGACCTCACTGCATACATGCATGCATGCACATCATATGACTGTGAATAGGACCTCACTGCATACATGCATGCATGCACATCACCTGACTGTGATGCATACATGCATGCATACACATCACCTGACTGTGAATAGGACCTCACTGCATACATGTGTGAACAGAACCTCACTGCATACATGTGTGAACAGGACCTCACTGCATACATGTGTGAACAGGACCTCACTGCATACATGGGTGAACAGGACCTCACTGCATACATGGGTGAACAGGACCTCACTGCATACATGCATGCATGCACATCACATGACTGTGAATAGGACCTCACTGCATACATGCGTGAACAGGACCTCACTGCATGCATGCGTGCACATCACATGACTGTGTATGTTTTCTTTATCTGTCCATCTGTCTTTGGATGCATGGTTGATTTCATCAATACTCCATCCTAGAAAGCATGCAACTTAGGCTCTGTAGTTGAGATCTTCCCTGATGGAAAGGTTTTGTCACGGTCCTGGGAAGGCACACATGCCCCATTTCCTTGTGGGCATTGTCATCTTTAGAGACTTTCTTGGAGTTGTTAACTTCCATGTCCAGATTTGGTTGGGGTATCACTAAGTCACTTGACAAGTTTGTACACCAAAGGGCAAAGCACACATCAGAAACAAAGGACTGGTGAGGCTGTACAGTGTAGTAGCTAACATTTAACAGGCAACATGTTAACATGTTAACACTTAACATTGTAACAGGCAACTATAGTGCTGTCCTTATAGGAAGGCTCTGCAGGAGAATGTAAAATCTTTGTGATCATATACAAATTGAGTATCTACAGCACAGAGGATGCCTGAGGGTGGGTAGGATTGTCCGAGGCACACCAATCATGGCATGGTAAAGGAAGAGAGGGTACACAGGTGCTTCTGACTTGGGTATAACAGATTGCCCATTTTTGAGGAAGATTAAATTTTTAGAGATAGAATTTTTCCCCATAATCCCCAGCTGCCAAATTTAAGTATCAATATCTGACATTTTGCAACAATGACATCCTGTGTCTCCCTGATTAGGTATGGCAGTCATGTGAGTGTGGAGCTTTAGAAGTATTCCTAATACAACCAAGACATGAAAATATTAAATATTTTATTTAGTTTTGAATGACTTGGATAGCCATGGGTTTCTAGAGGCCATACATATTGGCACATACAGGTCCAGGTGAATAAGAGAATGATGTACATCCTCTCCCAAGAGCCCATGATGGAGTCACATCCGGGAGGACTTCTGGGTCTCCATCCCAGAGTCTGGTCCATTCTGGTCCATGTTTTACTTTATGTGATTGCTAAGGAACTGACATTGAAGACCAGCACTACGGTGGTTTTGAGGAGGTCTCAAGATTAGCGTCCTCTAAGCATAACACAAGCCTGTGAGTGAGTTCATTGGCAAGTCTACCACAGAGAGAAATCACCTTCGCAGAATCCTATCTCTTAAGTCTGGCTGACTTATGATTGTGCAAGAAGCCAGAAGGATCCACTGTACTGAGGCCTATCCACTTAGACACAAGGCAGAGGATGTTCCTAGCTTAGATAGTAGTTTTCTGCTACTGGGCATCAGACATAGTTGGTTGTTAACACATTTGAGCATTAACAAGATGATCTAACAGATATGGGGAACCATCATCTGCCAGGTTTCCTGCTGCTGCTGCTAGAAATGGCCGCCTACTCGTTCAAGTTCTTAATGCATTGTAGAGATTGAGTTCTCATGGGCTGCAATTTTCCAATTTTCTGAGAAAATCAGTGAATAACACTGGAAGTAGAATAATTCAAATAATGGTATGGAGTTGGGGCTATTTCTTTTATTCAAAATAACATCTGTTCAAAATTGAATCCATTTGCCTATCTGAAACTCTTGTTTTAATTTAGTTTGCTGCTGAGATTGTTTTAGTGATCATCTTGAGGAAGTCGTCTATTATTGTAGCAGTCAGAGATGCTAAAGAAGAGAACACAAGTGTTGTTTTGATCCTGGGAGATCTGTCATGCTAGCTTTAATGTTCACGGTACAGGTGGGTCACAGACAACAATGACACACTCTTGATTGTAGTCATTGGTTTGTTTGTCCATTACCGTGTTTTAATCCATCCTGTAATTGTGCCCTGCAACAATGTAGCCTATAGGATTCTGGGCCAGTTCAGTGATACTTACTTGCAGGTTCAAGTTGATTAGCTTGTCAAGGATAGATTACTCTCATGGCTGGAGCTATTTGGATAGGCAGCTGAGGACCAGGGTACCTGCACATGACCATTAGGTGACTGGTCCTTTCCAGTGGAACAATGGTCTTTGGCTAGTAATATTCTTGCCTGGCAGCCCAGAGCCTAAAGGATGAGTATTCAAAAGTTTCTGAAAGGGAATGAGAATTCTGTGTGATTGACCTCCGAAGTCATTTCCACTTCCTTCCTTCTATTGGTCAAGTAAATCACTAAAGCTCACCTAGATTTAAGGGAAGGTAAGTAGACATCATGTACACATTCAGTGAGGAGCAATTCAACATGGCTCCTCAGACTGAAGGAGTATTATCTTTAATTAACTACAGTGGTCATATTAAAGGAAAACCTCATATGGAAACTACATTATCACTTATATTCAGAAGAGAAGAATAGGTTGAAAGAGTCCAACATGAAAGTGTGGGTTTGAAAGATGGTTATAGGGAAAAAGGAAAATAGACGTAACTTAGAGGCTGTTTATAAAAACATACAGACAGTGATGGTGGGCTATTTAGAACCTCCGTTTTAAAGTGAATTTCTGGGCTGGGACGATGCTCAGTCAGGAGTATCTGTCTGGCAAGTGCATTGACTGAATTTAATCCACAGAACTGACATGAGAAATGCAAGGCACGGTGGAGCACCGTTGCGATCGGTGGAGCACCCTTGCGATTGGTGGAGCACCTTTGTGATCGGTAGAGCACCTTTGTGATCAGTGGAGCACCTTTGTGATTGGTGGAGCACCTTTGTGATTGGTGGAGCACCCATGTGATCTCTTGCTGGCGAGGCAGAAGCAGGCGGGAGGATCCTGAGAGACAATGCTTGAGGTTGTCCTCTGACCTTGCCGAAATCATTCCACATACATACACACATGAACATATATGTATACATACAATATAGAGACATGAAGAGTAAGTGAAGGGGGATTTAAGGAGGGACAATGCTCCTAGTGTTTGGCATATGAGTGGGCCGGACAGCTTCAATAGGCACATCTGGAGCAGCAGGGGGAGTTATGGGAAATAGTGGAGTGGGTCCCATTACTGGCGCTGTGAGTCTCTCATGTTTAAGTAATTATGGAACAGACACAGATTTGAGAGAGATGGAGAGAGGGAGGGGAAGGAAGAGGGAGGAGGGAGGAGGGAGGAGGGAGGAGGGAGGAGCGAGCTTCTCACCAGGCTGGTTTTGTTAGTCCCGTCAGTACATGGACGTGCTTCTCTGTAAACATGAACACAGCCAGGCACAGCACCTCCTTTGGCTATTTGCTCAGTGAAGACTGACCTGCAGGGAAGTTGTGACTGGCTTGTCACATCTCTCCCTTTTTCCTCTGGGTATGAAGGAAGTTAAAACAAAATGGTCCATTGCTCTGATGATGTCTGCTAGTCCTTCTTGTCAGCTGTCACCGCCAGTTCACTTGTGGCTTTCTGCTCGGTAAAGGGCTCAAAACAAAAAACAAAAGAAAACAAAAACAAAAATAGAAACAAGAAACAAAAAGCCAACCTCATGGTACATTGTCTAGGAAGGCCCTCTCAGAAGGCCCCGAAGAAAGGTTTAGAGAAAGAGGGAATGTGGAACCGATTAAAACTGAGATGTAGCAGAGAGATCAGACGCAGGTTCAAAGGTCCCTGTTTGGAGGTCGGTAGATGGAAAATGTGTGACAGGAGAGGAACTGGGCTGTGCAAGGAAGCCCATCTGGGACAGTGGTTTCCAGTCTGTGCTGCGGTTCTGCGGCAGGTTACTGGAAGTTCCACAAATAGCCAAAATAGGTGTAGCAAGTTCAGAGTCACAGAGGGCCTGCCTGTCAAAACAGGGTCTGTAACGACATGTGCATTTCTCTGTGTGCTCCTATGAATTCTTTCTTTCTGATGATTGAAAAAAAAAAAGACTGATTCAGAGCTGTTTCGTGTTTACTGACTTAAGACCCAGGATCTTTGCCAGTCACAATACGCTCTTCACGGGTTCTCCCCCAACTGGTTCTAACTGGAAGTCTTTAGGTGTAGAGAAGATGAGAGAGATTACCGGCTGCCTGATCTCCAGGGAAGATTGCTGACCCACAAGTCATCTGTGGTCTTAAAAACTGTAGCGGAGCCCAGTGTTATATCCTTCCAGAGTCATTTTCTGTGGCCTCTTAGAGGCTTTGGCTCTTTAGTCCCTGGCTCCTTTGGACCATCTGGAGACGGTTAGATGCTTTACTGATCAGTGGCTGCTCTTTGGCTCAGGCCATATTGGATGCCAGACTTCATTATGACACTGATGGAACCCAGGGCTGTCAACAGCATGGGACAGCAGGTTAGCAGTATATCTTATGCTAAAACGTGTGAACATACTCAGAACATCCGTGTGGTGCTGGGAACTGAGCAGAGCACCCTGGGAGCGGCCATCTGTAGCTTACACGGATCCCAGGTGATCAGCTGAGTAAAACGGCCACACACAGGTTCCCCAAAGAAAGGAAGCTAAAGGCAAGGACACTGAGGGAAACGCCCAACACGTCTGAGGGAGGGAGGAAGAGAGACCCAGGCCCTGGGTAAAACCTTGGAGATCGTAAGGGGAGGATTTTATCACTTGTACATTTTATCACTTGGAATGTGAATCAGAGAACTCTGCCTGCAAGTGGAAGTCCACGTGTCTCCAGGCCATGTAGGGTATTGGTAGGGAACAGGTAGTATTTAAAAAGGAAAAAGCCATATGGTGCATGCCTTGTTTCTTGGAAGGATGGGCAGGTAGATCATAGGAACCCAGGACTTGAAGGCTACCCTAGGTGACACAATGAGACTCTATAAATAAATGTTATTTCTACATTATTGCATAGATCAATTTTGCTATTTGTAAACTCCTTTCAAATCTTTCAGTATTTGTGTCTGGGCAAGTTTATGTTCACCAATATAAAGTTTCCAGATTGCTGCTTCGTACACATATTTATATTGTCTGTGGTAGTCAGGATAAAATTCTTGGCCTGGTTCATGCTAGGCAAGTGCTCTATCACCAAGTGACAGTCTCAAGTTAGGCTCACATGTTTTTAGCATTCAACACATACACACTTCTAATAGGACTACCTCATGATCCTTTTCCAATGCTCCTGGATCTGGTCCTTAAAAACATCTAAGTCAGCAGGCAGACACAGGCATGGCCATCAGCATGCAGACACAGGCATGACCATCAGCATACAGACACAGGCATGACCATCAGCATACAGACACAGGCATGACCATCAGCATACAGACACAGGCTTGGCCATCAGCATACAGACACAGGCATGGCCATCAGCATACAGACACAGGCATGGCCATCAGCATGCAGACACAGGCATGACCATCAGCATACAGACACAGGCATGGCCATCAGCATGCAGACACAGGCATGGCCATCAGCATGCAGACACAGGCATGACCAGCAGCATACAGACACAGGCATGGCCATCAGCATGCAGACACAGGCATGACCAGCAGCATACAGACACAGGCATGGCCATCAGCATGCAGACACAGGCATGGCCATCAGCAGGCAGACACAGGCTTGGCCATCTTTGATGATGCTGTCCCATTAACCACTATCAAATCATGAACCAGTCTGGGAGCCTTTTGATAAATAAGTGGATAAAGAAAGAGCAGCATATACATAAAATTGAGTATTATTCAGCTCTAAGGAATTAATTACAGCCAACATAAAATCCCACCTTTTTAGGATAATGCATAGAATTGCTAATAATGCTGTGAAGCCATTTAACACGGCCTGGAATGGAGACCACTAGAGCATGAAGAAGCGGAAGAGGGATGACAGGGGTGGGTATGATCAAACTGTATGGATGTTCGAAATGCCACATTGAACCTGTACATAATCACTGCACATAATTATTGCTCGTGGTTAATAAGCAGTAAGACAAGGAACAAAGACGGGGACTACCACAGTACACATCTGCCCAGACAGCCTTGAGTTTGAAGACTTGGTCTGTCTGCATCATGATGAGGGCTGCACAGCAGAGTCCCCTGGAGGCTTTGAAAAATCCTGACACCAGGCAGCCCTCAGTAATTCTGACATGGCATTTCTGGCCGCTAAGGGGTTCAAATCATCTGTGATTGTGAGTTAGATGGATTCAAATCTGGGAGAACCACCTCTGGAATACAGACCCACAAGACAGGGATAGGAACAGGGTTAGGAACAGGGTTAGGGTAGGGCACCAGATCCTTCCAGACTTGAGCCTGCCTTTTGGAAATGAGTGAAGAACTTCTTCCCTGCTAGGCCACAGGTGGCATCTATGATAGACTATTCATACTGCTTCTTTAAGCTTTCTTCCATTTCAGAGTTGCCTCCCTTCCCCTCCCCCCCATTTACTTCAACCTTGGGTTTCTGGGCTGCATACTGGGAATATACCAGGAAATCCAAGGCCTGCCCACCCTCAAAGACATGCAGGAAATGGCCATGTGCTATTTCTAGAAGAAGCAAGCAATCACTATTTCTTGCAGTTATATTGCAGGGTGGCCCATTATGAGCGTGGAAGAAGGGGGGTGCGGGGGGGACATGGAATGAATGGTTGGTGTGGTTTCCCAGACCACAATGTCCTCCTTGCACTCTGTCCTAAAACTTGGTTATTCTTGCTTTTTTTTTTTCTTTCTCCCGTCTGGGCATTCTGAGAACTCTGGAATTCTTTAAATAGCAAGTCCTGCAATTAATTGGGTTATGATAAGAGGACCTGTTTTTCAGCCTAGTGGACAGCAGTAAACCAACGAGGTATAAAACCTTTGCCAGTGCTCTTTAGCTTTAACTCCTCCTACCTATAGAGTCCACGGGCCTTCATACCAAAAGAGGAAATCAAGGTATTGCAGACTTAGTGACCTGGTTAAGTTCTCAGAGCCAGTTTGAGGCACACAGCACTGGGCTCCAGAGGCTGTGCTGCGCACAGAGGTGTGTGTTTGCTTCAGGATCTGATACCCTGTGGGTCACCAGCTCAGATCTTAGTTAAGTGGCACAATCTGGTTGTGATGTGATGCCGAGGTGAGTTGTCCCAGCTAACTTTGGTTTGGGTGGGAACACAGAGGCTGCTCAGAGGAGCCAAGCCATCTGGGAATCTGGATACCTGGCAAGGATGCAGGGACCGTGGAATGCCTCAAGGAGATGCAGTGACCCTCCAATGCCTCCTCCCCGGGGGATACAGAGACCCTGGAATGCTCTGCAGGGATGTAGAGACTCTGGGATGTGGGGCAGGAACTCCACAGCCCAACCTATCCGGCTCCCAGGGCGGGGCGTGGGCAGCAGGCCAGCTCGCTGGAGCCCGGGACTGAGGACGCTGGCCTGCAATCTCCGCCTGCTGCACGCCCCCGCGGGCCGCCTAGGAGTGGGAGCAGCGTGTGGCTCAGGAGGACGGAGCTCGTGCGGGCGCCTAGAGCCGCCCGGGAGCGCGGCGCCGACCGAGAAGGGCGGGAGCCCAGCTGGTGCCCGCCGGCCCCGCGAACGGAAGGAATGTGATCCCCGAGCGCGCGCCGGAGCAGCCCTTGTGCGGCTCCCAGGGCTCCGGTTGCTCCCGGCCTGGCCTGGACGGGTTTAGCTCGGAGCTGCTGGATTGCTGCGCATCCCACTGGGGCACCCGGGCACGCCCAGGTAGGAGAGATCTAGAGAGTTCCTGAAATGGGGTGGCCGAGCCTCAGAGCTGCCTTGACCCTGACAAATGCCCTTCCTAAGTTACTCTCGGTAGCCAACAGGTCAGCTTTCTCATTCGCTCTGTATGTAGGATAAAGGTGATGACGGTCCTCTCCCCCCCCCCCCCCCGTGTGTGTGTGTGTGTGTGTGTGTGTGTGTGTGTGTGTGTGTGTTTGGGGAACTTGCTCAACTCTCTAAGTTTGCTCTAGGTAGGTGAGTTTCCCTTAAGTAAATTGCCCCCAGGCCTTGGGATCCGGCCAAATGTAACTAACTTGTTCAGGAGTGTTCCTCTTAGAGGTTTGGGCTCGGAAGGAAGATAGGTCTAAATGAGGCAAGAGGTGGATTACCTACCCCCCCCCCCCATGGGATGTCTCCTCTCTCCAGACAGGTCGATACTGTGGAATGTAGATCCAGTCTTTACAAATGCGCACTTAGCTGTTTATTGGACCCTTTATTCTCAGGGCCCTTTCTCCTCCCAGACGTCTTGTGGGTGAAATGCCTAGATCACCTTGCTTTATATCAGAAACCTAGAGGCTATTTTGTCTGAGGACTGGTACCCTCTGGGCTTCAAATCCCTCTGACAAAAGTCTTGGGCAGGGGATGGGGGAGGGTGTGGGGGACAGTGGAGGGGGGGGGGGAAGGGGGAGGTGAGGGGGGAGTGAGAGAGGCTACCAGGGAAGGCAGGTAGACTCCTCTTCCTACCAGGGCTAGCTCTCTGCACTACTTGGGATGTTCACCAGGTGGGAATATCCCATCATTCTGACCCCAAGGAACAGCCTAGGAACTGAGACAACGGAATCTAATCAGTTGGGCTACTCGGGCCACGATAAAGAGGAGATGAAGTCCATCTGTCATTGGAATTGCTTTGAGTCGTCCTCGCTTAGTGCCAATCTTCTGGGTGTGTGGATATAGCACATGGAACCCCATGGCTGTGAGCTCACAGCCTGGTGCTGGGGACAAGTACTCCCTTCCCCTCTTACCAAGACTGCTGCCATCCTTTTCTTTTTCTTTTTTCTTTTTTCTTTAGATTCCTTCTAATGTCTTAATATCCTACACATTATTTTATTTAACAATATACACACATATTTCAAACTAGCTCCCTAGCTAGGTGGAAACATGGTGTCCCTTGAAATGGGATCAGAAGGGGAAGGTACCTGACCCTGACTTATGCCCAGTCCGGCCTGGCTGCCATCTGGTACACAGTGGTACCTGCCGGTGGGCTCAGTCTGGGTGCCCAGTGTGCAGGTCCATGGAAGCCATTGGTTCTAAATTCTCCCACAGCCTTGGCTCTGCCGAAGGCCCATGTTGTAATGTGGCAGGAGAGTGTTCTTCATGTTCCCGAGGCTTGTAACATCTTCTGCTAAATCCTCCATCCCAGTGAGACTGCTTAACGTTAGCTTTACTTATTATACCAGACAAATATTCATCGAATGCTACCATGTGCCAGGCACTGGGGGAAGTATGAGGGGAAGTGAAGTGAATAAATGAAAATCCCTGTCTTCGAGTGCATGTGCCCTCTTGGCAAGTCATAGAATACCAGAAGAGCATCTATCTCCAGAAGAGAGGGTGTGGAGACAGTGGTCATGCGCACAGCTCAGTGGCTTTCTAAGGAAGAACAGGGATGCTGAGATGGGCTCACGGCCAGCTGTGCAAGGGAACCAGGATGCACTGAAAGCCTGCAGATGGGAGGGGCTAGCAGGGAGTGCCTACTCACCTGCAGTCAGCAGGAATAGCTTGCTGGTAAAACCAACCGCAAAGCCAGACCGTTGCAGTGGGACAGCCACGGCATCCGGTGTGGGGAAGAGCATAGATCCTCAGGAGTCTGATGCTGCATGGTGGATCTACTGTGAACCTGCCACTGCAGAGCAGAGAGGGTGTCAGGGCCCTGCCTCGCCGGCCGTGGCCTGCCCCGTGTGTGTTGTTATTAAAATCGGGCACTTGGTCGGTGTTTCCCTCCCTCTGTGTTTGCAGCCTGGTTAGCAACACAGGAGAAGGATCTGCAGTGTTAGCAGCTTCACTCTCCTCTGATTGCTTGCTGGCTTGCTTGCAGGGGTGGGGGGGTAGGGGGGTGGGAGACGGTGGGTGGGTGTGTGGGTGGGGTGGGGTGGTGGGGTGGGTGGGTGGGTGGGGTAAGGGGTGGGGGATGGGGATCCAGAAGTGCCAGATTCCTAACCACACCCAATGCAAGTGTGGGCAGAGGGGTCCTGTCAGAGGGAGCTGTCACCAAGCATGCAGAGTCATTGGAGATTTTCCAAGTCCTGTCCCTTTGGATTCTAAGCTGTCCCTTTCTCCTGTGTGTCTGTCAGCATACTCATGACAGAGCGAGTAAGACGTTTTTCTATCTCACCTGTTTTGAAAAGGATTTATAAGATGTCATAAAAATAAGATGTCGTAAAAAAGTATAAGAGAAAAAAAAACAGAAAATAGAATGGTAAAAACAACCCGGAAAGCCCCTGGCTGTCAGTGTCCTCAAGGTAAACATGAAATACTTGGGAAAATAAAATTGATGTAAAGTCAGGTAGAAACTTTTATTTGGTTTTCATTAAAGGGACAGGAAGAGCAAGACATAGGCCTCTGAAGTTAACTGCTCCACAACTACAAGTTAGTAATCACAGCACAGCTTCCTGCTGACAGAAAGGGTCTGGAGAGGCTAGGCCTGCAGGCCTGGTTACCTCAGGAACCCAGGTCACCTGAAGGCACAGCAATGGTTCCTAGAGGATGAAGTGAAGGTGAGGTGCTGTCCCCTTCAGTCAGGGGATATCACCCTGTCGGTCACCCAACGCTTTTGTGTAAATATTTTTAAACAACCTGTTTGCAGCTTCAAAATGATATCATTAAATTCAGCTGTGCTGCCATTTTTAAACAGCAACATGATGTCTAAACGCAAGGAATAAGTAAAAGCACTTTTATTAAACTTGCTTATTTCAGCATGCCAGTTCTTAGTGTAAGGCTACGCAGCATTGTATCTAAGTTGACAGAGAACAGCATGGTCTTCAGAGGGAACAGATGAGCCAGTGACCACATGCAGACCTGATCTTGACTCAAGTCAAGGTCTCAATGCAGTGAGAGATGAATCTTCTAGTTGTCATCGCAGTTATAACGTCCCTAAGCCCTTCGGTGTGTATGGAAGCTGTGCCAACTCTTCATTTTCTACAGATGTGGAGTAGAGCCAGGGGTTAAGCTCAAAACACCACAAACACGTTCTGTCGCTGCGTCTGGGGGACACCTGCTGCGCATGATGGACAGGGTCAATGCTTCGTGAAAAGGACTGCCTTGCGTTGGTCTAGATTCTAGAATTTGATGGTCACCCAAAGTGTCCCCTGCAACATCCTACATGTCTGTAGGGACTTGACCTAATGGGGGGAGCAATGGAGAAAGGATAAACAGACATACAGAATAGCCAGTATTCTCTGATGATGGAGAAGCCTCATCTCCTTGGAAGCTCAGTGTGTTTATTAGATATAGGTGAACAGAGAGGTGGAGTTACCGTATATAACTGTACAAGGAGGCAGGATCTATTGTATACAGTATGCAAGAAGGAAGAGTTATTGTATGTAACTGATGAAGACAGCAAGTTGTGCTGATCTCGGTAGAATCCATCTCTGAAGGAGAGCAGTCGTCAGGCTGTAAAACATCCAGAGGGGAGAAAGCTATGACAGGCATGTTCTGCACACACTGCAGGCATGTTCTGCACGCATGTTCTGCGCACATTGACTCTTGGACCCACGAGGGAGGGCTTTTCTGGAGCCTAGCCTGGGGAGGGTTCTAAGGCCCCAGGATTCTTGGCACAATGTCAGCCACTACACTCACTAGCTCCTCACGTTTCCCTTCTGTATAATTTCTGGAATGCTCGCCCAGAGGCCCTGCCAACCATGCTGACAACTACTGGGTTCACTGCATGACTAGGTAGTAGGATTTAAAGCATTTGTGTGGGTGTGGAGCCTGGCGTAGCCCATGCACGAGTAGATAAACTGTAGGGGTGGATGGTATAGGAGCTAGCCACCTGGGATGGGATCATATGTAGAGGTGGCAGGGCAGGTCACAACACTGGGCGTCGTGTTCATGGAGGTGGATAGTGAGGAGCACAAAGGAATTTGATGGCGTGGAAAATACAGGAGTATTCCTGGTGCCTACAGTTGTTCCAGCTTTGGAACTGAGCACCCAAGGCTTCTGTGTTCCACTCTATAAATGTTACATTTGTTAAACTTGATAGAAAAGAAAACAGTGGAAATTCTCTGGGAGAACGCTGCTGCAGCCTCTGTAGACCCTCAGCTAAGAGTCGTAGCTCTTCTCACCTCACTGGCCTAGCCTTGACTGTAGTGTCCGGTGACAGGAGCCATGTCTCTACCTCACTTTTCCCTTTTGCCTGTGTGGCTCTGTTGAGATGGGCCGTCTTACAGCTTTAAGCCTATGTAGCTGAGTGTTAACTTTTCCTAGCAGCACATGAAGCCAGCTTGGCAGTTTTTCACCTTATCTTCATCTCTCTGCATCCTCTGTGGTGAAAAAGATACTTCCTTCCCCTCTTTGTGTGGGCAAATAAGCGAAATCAATGTACTATGATTGAAAATTGAAGGCCTCAGTGTTCATTGGGGCTTCTAAGATGTGAGTCTCTTCGGTCCCTTCTTGTGTCCCTTACCTGTAGTTCTGTACAGCTGTTTCTCTAGTGGTTACCACACTTAGAATGTGTATGTGACACTGTATGTGACACTCTGTAGAATAGACACCACCCTCTCCTTTCTGAGCCTAAGAAATTCCTAGGCCCATGGACTTTTTAGAAGGTAGTGTTAGATGCTCTATCTTATCCTGAGGGTTGGAGCTTGTGGCCTTGATGCCTCCGTTTCTCACAATTGGGAACCATGAGTTGATAAGGGATATGTACTGAGTTAGCACCACTTAGACACTGAGCACAGAGACTGAAGGAGAAATCAAAAGTGAGCACTTACCCTGAAACTATAATGTAACTTACCTCATGGTCTATTTCTCTGATATCTTTTAATTTTTCCTTGAAGAGATCTTGGAGGCAACTTACCTTTGCATTCAGTGACACAATCACCTTTGTTTCAAGATAAAAACAACTCCCTTCCTAGATCTCTTTGGGTAAAACTTATGAACCCAGTGGGATAGACTCAAGCTCCTTGCATGCCTATAGATTTCCTTGGAAATGTGCCCATTCTGGTTTCAGAAGCAAGGGCACCTCTAAGTACAATTGTACTGTGGTTTCTATAGTCAATGGTTTTATAGCCTTACACATTCCTTTCAGCCTTACCTGTCACAGTGACATTTTTGGTCTAAAGTCTGTCAACTATTGAGTAGCTAATCGAATGTGTATATAACAAAGACACAGCTGGGGGCATCACCATTGCCATTGGTGGATTTAGTTTAATACCAAATCCCACTCTTTACATTTCTACCAATTTCTAGTAGACATGTAGGCTGTGGCACTCAATAAGCTGGGGTACATGTTTAAACTCTCAATTTTTCACAATTATGACCAAATTAATGGGGGCTGACTTCTCTAAATATCTCTCCATACATTAAGTCTACACATGCATACATGATTCTAGGTGAGAGGCTACAGATGCCTTACAAATGCTGGAGCACTATGAGGCATTGCTTGGGATAGTAGGCATGTAGGGAGGATGCTAGAAATGTGGAATGTGTGTGCTGTGGTTTGAGTGTGGTCAGAAGAGTTCACAGGTGGGAGACAGGATCTCCAGTGCGGTTGTGTGAGGCAAACCTCAGAGACAGTTAGGGCTCAAAGGCCCTGTTCCCGTGAATGGGTTAATGTCAGTAGGGCAGTAGGTTCATTCTTGCAGGAGTGGGGGCTTCACAGGAGTGAGTGCAGCCCTCTCCTGCTTGCTCAGCCCTACCCGGCTCTGTGTTCTGCTTTTCACATTCTTCCATGGATGACACGGCACAAAACAAATGCTGGTACTGTGGTCTCAGACCCTAGAACTACGAGCCAAATTAATTCATTATAAGTTGTTTTCGGGCAAGCATTTTGTCATAGCAGTTAGGTAGATAGGTAGATAGGTAGGTAGGTAGATGATAGATAATAGATAGATGGTAGATAGATGAAAGAAAGATAGATGATAGACTAGGTAGATAGTAGAATAAACATGGTTAAGATTTCCTTTATAAATTTCAGATTTGGAGGTTGGCTCCAACAGGTCCCTGGGAGGAGGAAGAACTTAGTCTTGATTTATTCTCATCCTCTGGGTTTCTATTGAGGTTTGGGTTCCTTAGAATTTCCTCTAGAATTCCCCTAAGTCCATGATTTGTACATGTCTGCGTTGCAGCTCACCAGAATGTCCTCTGTCAGAAAAGAGTCTATAAGGCCTAAAGGATAAGCCCACTAGAGATTGGACCACCAGAACTACCTCTGGATCATGCTTCATGGTCTCGGGTACCCTGGGATTCTTTACCTAACTCCCCAGACTCCAATTCCATGGCTGCCAAAGTCTGTATTGGGTGCCTTGGAGGAATTTACTGCCAATATGTCTGCTGTGGAGTCCTGGCAGAGCTGTATAGAAGTGTATTGTATTGACTAGGGTGTCAACTTCAGATGCACTCAGATCCTTATAATGTAGAAAGAGCTGGCTGGAGAGAGGGTTTGGGGCTAACTATGGGCTAGTTGTGCCTGCTCTAGGAAGCTCCTACTATTGGGACAGAACAGCCTGTCTTTGCACACCAAGTTCCCAGGCCCAGGACAAGCTTTCCCCCAGCAGCACTTAGGAGTTTCCTCTGAGCTGGACCCACACATAGATGTCTACCCATTGTGTATCTCACAGCACCCTGCGTAGCTTCTGTTCTGGAAGGCAGGATTTGCAGTGTTGGGGAATTCCTCAGAAAGAGGAAGAGAATTCTTCAAACCCATGGGAAATTTCTCATTCATAAGAAATGTTCTAATAGATTCAGTATGACCACAGACAAGAAGAGTACTCTCTTCAGGTCTGAATGTGCCTGGAGGGATATGTTGGGGCCCATGGCCGTCACTTTCCTTGTGCCTGCATTAGACAAGGTAGATCTTGCAGAACGACAGAAAGGCCTTGCCTCTTTCCCTTGTGGCCCTAGGATGAGGACCAGCTCACTCCCACGTTCTGTTAGCTCATCCTTCCATCACTGCTCTTGTCCTGACCACTCTCCTGAGAAGGGACTTTTGTTGTGATTCAGTAATGGTCATATTGATTCTCGTCCTTATTTTCTATTTTTTTTCATACTTTACTTCACATTGATGCTTCTCAATCTGAGTCTAGTGTGATGTGAGGCTGCATCTGTTGCTGTAACAGAACACTGGAATCTCTGGAAAATCTGTTAACAATAATTTAGTGTAGGTGACCTCATCTACTGAGGGGCTTTTGAGGCCTCCTAACAGCAGACACGGGGAAAGATGGGTGCGTGCTTGTGGAAGAGACTGAGAAAGAGGTATTCAAAGATGGCGGATGGTGGATTCCTGCCATCCCCCTACCTCTCTTCCACTAGTACTTCCCATGCACCTGGCCTATGTACGCTGTGGAGTATGGCTCCCTGCTCACAGGGATGTGGGAGGAGTCTGATCCTGCCCTGCTTTCACCCATCTGTGGCAGAGAAGGCCAATCACCAGGGGGCTGCCTGAACTGTCTGAAACCCCTGCATGTTGTACCATGAGTTGCTGTGTAACTTGTCCCTGGCTGTGAGGAAGGGGTGTGTGTGTGAGTGCCCAAGGCCAGAATCCGATTGGTTACCTCAGAGCCTTCACAAGTCTCCCTGCTGCTAGGGAGGATTGAAGAGATGCTTGCTGGGGCAGAGTAGCACAGGTACTTAGGAGGGGCAGCCAAGACCCTAGCTGTGAAGTGGGGTTTTACTTCACACTGAGCTTCTCAATCTGAGTCTAGCACAACGTTAGGCCACATCTGTTGTGGTAAAAGAATATCTGGAATAAACTGGAATCTGGATAATCTGTATCCATCCCCAGAGTCAAGACAGAGGTGGGGATGAGCCAGGTGCCCTGAGCTAGAGACTGAAGTATCTTTTTTTATTTTTTAAATACATAAGGAGAGCTCCTGGCTTGGGGAGTGTTCCTCAGGAATAGTGATGATGTAGTTGCAGAGATGTGGTCCAATCATGGGTAAGAAGTGGGAAGAGTGAAACCATTTAAAGGGGGTTCCAGGTGGAAGGCGAAGTGGGCTGGAGTGAGTAGGGAGTCTTCTTTGTAGAAGGTCCCCAGATACACCCAGTTGTCCATCTTTCCTGCTTTGCATTTTGTGAGCCTCACTGTGGTATTTTCTCTGTGGTTCTCTTTAGCTATAGTCATTCTTGAGGCTCCTGGGGATTGAGGGGGAGAAGCTCTTGACTGTTCTCTCTGAATGTGTCATGACGACGATGATGATGATGATGATGATGAGGAGGAGGAGGAGGATGAGAATGATGAGGATGATGATGAGGAGGAGGAGGAAGAGAAGGAGGAGGAGCCACTCTGCCCCACCCCCTCCAGCAGTGAGTGTGATGCTGAATTCTGCCTCCGGAGTGACTCATAGTTTGGATTTAGTGTATTTAGTCTACTGCAAATGCTTAGCGTTGATTTGGTCAGTCTGTTTTAGTGGCGGACATTAAAAAGTCCCACACCAGCTCTTAATAGGCATACGGAAATGACTCAGACATGGAGGAAAAAATAAAAAAGACTCCAAAATGCTAGAGGAAACTGCAGAGATAAAGAATGTCTGGCGAGATTCCCTCAGCACACACCGCCAGCAAGGCACATGCTCTTTGGAAATTACTTTAAATCCTGAATATGGACATCGGGCATATGGATGTTTGATGTAAGGAAAAAATACTTTTTTTTTTCTCTGAAGAAGTTAGTGTGCCTGCTCTTCAAAGGGACTTTTCCAAGTTTTTTCCTTTGGGTGTGTGGCAAAGCCTTACTTAGCCTTGTCAGTACTGAGAGACAGTCATCCCCAGAGGGATTTTATCAACTTCTGAGTCCTCTGTCTGACAGAACACATGGTGCATGCATTTAACTCATTTAACCCTTTGTGTGTCAAATTCTGTACTCCCGACTCCTTTGCCTTGTTCTCCTAAAGGACTGTGGGACATTGAGCTCCCTTTGCCTTTGTCGTGAGTGAATAACACCTTTAGACTTGTCTTGAGGTGCTGGTGGCCCTTGGGCCCCTTCCAGCTGTTCCTTGAACAGGCCTCTGCTCTCCTTCCCCAGGTAGACACACCCCTTAAAGTTGCTCCCTCCCTCCTGAGAAGCAGGACCATTTCTGTAAGAAGCAGCTTAACAGGCTGGGCCACGACAGGGTCCTTAGTCATTCTCAGGGGTGATTGAAGCCTGTCTCCTCTCAGCTACAGACAGTCTTTGGATTGTTACCTCTGTATACAAAGATGTTCACTGGCCACTTATTTCTGAGGGGATACTTGTGTGTTGTATCACATCAGTTCTTATTTTTGTTTTTAATGGAGGCAGCAAGAGGGGGATGGATGGGACACAGGGTTTGGTGGACTAAGACAAAAACCATGTGGATCCCGCATGTGTGGAAGCAAATTCAAACATTTGATGGCAGAGAAGGGAAGAGCAAGGTGGTGGATGTGCCAGGCTGGGACTGGAAGGAGAGAGGGATATATGGAGATGTGGTCAGATTGTCGGGCGAGCCTGTGGCCCCATGGCTCTTCTGTCCACAGCAGGTTATAGCAGGGTTCCTTCCTGGGGCTGTCTGGTTGAAGCGAGTGTAGGGGTCAGAGCCCTTATAGACCATTCTGGGTCTCTTCTCTTTACTACACCGTCAGATTCCTAATTTCTGTTGGAAAAAACACAACTGGCCTCCTCCCAAAAGGGCATAGAGCTGCTTTTGCTGGAGGAAACACACCCTAATCGTGTTAAGAGCAGTCTGCATTCACCTCAGCCCCCTAACTGGAGTGTGAGCCTCCCTGACCCCCATCTTAGTCAGGGCTCTCCAGAGTCATAGAACTTATGGAATGTCTCTCTATATTGAGGGAATTTATTGTGATGGCTAACAGTTTGTAGTCCAACTAACCCAACAATGGTCAGCAGTGAACAGGAAGTTCAAGAATCTAGTAGTTGTACAGTCCCACAAGGCTAGTTGTTTCAGCTGGTCTTCTATAAAGAAGTTTCTAACATATGTGCTGGCAAATAAATGTAAGCAGGTGAAAAAGAGCGAATCTTCCTTCTTCTAATGTCCTTATGTAGGCCTCCCGCAGAAGGTGTGGCCCAGATTAAAGGTGTGGACCACCAAGCCTGTTTAACAGCTTCCCCTCTGGTCTCTTTACTCCTTTACTACCTGATTTAGGGTTTTACTCCTATGAATGCCATGACCAAAGCAACTCTAATAAAAGACAACATTTAGTTGGGGCTGGCTTACAGCTTACATCATCAAGGCAGGAACATGGCAGCATCTAGGCAGGCATGGTGCAGAAGGAGCTGGAAGTTCTGTCTTCATCTGAAGGTTCCTATGAGGAGACTCCCTTCCAGGCATCTAGGATGACCACAGTGATACCCCTACTCCAACAAGGCCACACCTCCTAATAGTGCCACTCCCTGGGCCAAGCATATACAAACCATCACACTACACATCCCAGCTTGGTATGGAAATTCAACCCCCAGGTTTTGTCATCAACTTTATCTGATGACAGATAAGGACCCAGAAAAGTTGCTGCTGAGGGTAAAGGGTTTTTCTACATCCTGCCTAAAGCAGGATAAGGGTTGATGGAAAACTTGCTTCCCTGTCCCTCTACCACTTAAGAAAACACTAGGGAAGAAAGTTGTCTTAGGTCATTGGCCATGGACATGAAATAGTTAAGGGTGGTTCATCTGCAGATAACCTAGAATTCCAACTGGTGATCCACGTACCATAAAAGGCAGCCTGGCATATTTTTCTTTTTCTGCCTAATAATCAAACAAGCCCAGTCTTGTACCTGAGTGAACTGGCAGCCCGCAGTGTCTGTGTGACTTATTTATAAACACCCTTGTTGATACTAAAATGACTGAATAGCTGGAGGTGGGCACTGGGGAGCATGGAGCCCCCTTCTTTTCTTTCTTTCTGCTATAAGGACTTGACAGACACTCCCTATGCTCACAGAAGGCAGTCAGAAGCCAAGCCAGAAGCTTCAAGCCCTCCTGTCTTGTTTCATGTTCTGAATCCAGTTTAGAGTAAACACAGCGATTGTGCTATTAACCTACATTGTGACGGATGACTGACCTTTATGGTAAAGGATCAGAGTCACAGGATGGGTTAGGAATGCAGTCTTACTACTCTGGGGCAACCTAGCAAAAAAACCCATATATGACATGACAGGAAGGCAGGACTTGAGGGGAGAGATGGAGTGATAGGGAGACAGATGAGGGTAAGGAAAGCTAAGTAAGGTCAATATGCAACATGAATTCGATGAGAAATCACAAAACTCAACATTTTGTAAACTGAAGGCATAAGAGTAAGAATTTTAAAAGTAGACCCTGCCACCAGGAACACAGTTTAACATGGAGCCAAAATGCTAAGCTACGGTCATGCTGGTGAGGCCTTTGGAGCATAGTCACCAGAGACCTTCTGGAAAATATAAAAATCCCCAGTAAAGGGAAATCCATCTAAACCACAAGAATAAGGTCAGCTTTTCCATGTCAACATGATTTAGTTTAGTCTTTTTGGGGGTACATGTCCATGTATCATGCTGTACAGACAATTGAATATTGGGTTTTAAAATGAAGGCATGACTTGAGCTGTGTGTGGGAAATATCTTCCAGGTGGAGACAAACGTACAAAGGCAGAGACTTTGGGTTTAGTGTACCCACTTGTCCCTTTTACTCATGGCAACCAGTTCCATAACCGTAGCTATTGAAATACACAGGCGCTCAAGCCCCTTCTACACCCGCCAGTGTGCCTTTATCATCTCCTGGTTAGTTACGGTGTCTGATCAAGTGTGAACGTCAACTAATGTATCCTGTGCCCTGGAGACTGTTAACACACTGAAAACCATTCATCTTCAACACAGAAGCACATTCTTTCAAGTTGGTTAGCCTGGGCAATTGGTTGGATCTGCAGACGTAGCTCCCATGGGTGTGGAGAGCTGGGTGTACTCTATTTTGGTTGTCGATGTGTTCTGAGGGGAATCGTGTGGAGTGCAAGACTAGACATGCATTCGGAGAAAGATGCCAGGAATGTTTTGAATCTCGAGTTGTCAAGTGTGTTCCTGATTCCATTCTCCCCCACCCTCCTACCTAGCCAGAAGTAACTTGGAGTGTGAGGAAGGCTCTTCAGTGTGTCCTGGTGGTGTAGGCGAGGACAGGTGGGCTCAGGGCACGGAGACATTTGCTGGATTAGTAACCCCCTGCCTTTCGTCCCTTCTTCTGTTTCCCCAGGAGAATATGAAAGTGCTATTTGGACTCATTTGTCTCACTGCACCTCTGCTGTCCCTGGAGACTGGTAAGTCGGATATTTCCTCCGCTCTAGTCCACAGGCAGAGGTGTTGGAGAACACATGACACTGTTCCTCTGTTGGAGACTTTTTCTTCAGTTACACCTAGGACATGGAGTCTTCTGACCACAGAACTGTTTACCTGGAAGTCTTTTTCCAAATCTTTAGCTCTCATTCTATGCCTGGTATTTTGGGAAACTGAGGACACTGATATTAGCAGCGCAGGGTGATTGATGTCTTTAGATCTGAAACAAGAGCTCCCTTCTAGGTCTCTGGCTCTAGTCCAGGCCTTTCACCACCTCACGGCTGATGGGAAGGTGTGACTGCTGCTTATCCTGGATTAGGTGTCAAGTCCCTCTGTGGACCCACAGCTACTTTTGGCATACTCATCCGATTTTCTTCATTTTCATGGTCTCTTTTTCATTTCTTGCTACAAACCTACTGAGCCGTTACAATGTGTCAGCTGGTAGGAACTGAAGCTATAGCAGTGAGGAAGCCTTACACAGGCAGCTGCTGGCTGGTCCCTGTCCTCCTGGGAGAGACAGGATGTATTACATAAGTCATGCAGTAATGTAGATAAGGTAGTCAGATACACTAGGAAAACATGGAGTATCTGGGGACAGGGGTAGACAGAAGGTTCAGTTTTACACAAAAATATCTCTTCAAAAGGTTGGTCTTGACTAGAAGCTGAAGAAGGGAAGAAAAAGACACGACGTGAACTCCAGGCTGGGGAAGGAAAGTGACCTTGGCAGCATGTGCAAAGGCCCAAAGTGTCACACATTTTCTAGCACCTCAATACTTAGTAGAGAGAGAGATGAGAGGCAAGAAGACACAAAGATACTTGGTTCATAAAGATGATGAAGGGATTGAGGGAAACCTTGAAGGCATTTGAAGAATCTCGACTTGGATGGCCTGAAATCTTTTTCCAAAATCAGAGGGACTGAGGGTAGGAGGTGATGGGGGTGACTTCATGCTTACTGAAAAGAAAACATGATTTGAATCTATAGCACCCACGTAAAAAGTCACGCATCAGTATGCAAGGGCCTGTAACTCTAGTGCTGTGGAGTCAGGCATGGGAGGATGACCAGGCTAGCTATCTGCAGCCTGCACCACTGGGGCTGTCTCCACAGTCGCCACTGTTGTCGCTGCCGCTGCTGCCGCCGCCCTTGCCACCACCACCACCACCACCACCACACTACCACCTCCACCATTAACACCACCACCACTACCACCTCCGCCATTAACACCACCACCACTACCATTACCACTACCACCAACTCCATTCCCAATCACCTCCTCTCCCCTCCATCACTTCCTTCCCCTCCTCCTCCACCACTACCACCACCAATCACCTCCTCCCTCTACCTTCCCACCCCCACAACTACCACTACTACCATAACAACAACATCCAGAGAGACTATCTAACATATTTTATCTGACTCCTTTTTGATTTCCATTAGAACAGAGAGAGTCTCAGGAGACAAAGGCAGAGGCAGAGGCAGAGAGAGGTTAACAGTTCAGAGGACATTGTGATGATCTAGGCAAGCCATGATAGCAGTGTGTCCTGGATTGGGGGTGATGTTGACTTGACCAGAGATGAAGAGGAGAACCGAGGCTGGGGTGTATTTTGAGCTAGCAAGATTCGTAGATGGAGTCCATGTGGGGTATAGGTCTGAGACAGAGGCTTTGGTTTCAGCAAATATAAAGTTGTGCTGATGCAATATAGAAAGAGCAGATGTCCCCCCGTGTGCATACTGTGTGCATACCGTGGGCAGATTGATAGGTGTTCTGGGTGTCAGAATGCTGCCCATGACAAAGCCGTGTGGGGACTGAGAAACAGCATGGAAATACAAAATCAGAGCAGTCAGCAAGTAGCTGGTGTGAGAGCTGAGACCGATCGAGGTCACCTAGTGCAGCGAAGAAGATAGTATCAAGAACTGAGTTCTGCTTCCTGTGGAGTGATTGACGGGACAAGTATTCAGTGGTCAGAGAGCGGGTGAAAGTCTGACCTGAAGTTTTGGAGGGCCAAGTAGAGAAAGTGTCTTGAGGTGAATGAGTTTGTGTGTGTGTGTGTGTGTGTGTGTGTGTGTGTGTGTGTGTGTGTGTGTAAAATAGCGCAGGTGTGCCAAGTGAGATGACAGTTGTGGGTTATTTAATGTAGCAACTTACAAGTCGCTGCTGGCGTGGGTCCCACCGCCGGACACTCCGATCACTACTTTGCTGCTGCTGCTGTTTTCTGTAGCTAAGTGTTGGAGCCTTCCGAGTGGGACTCTGACCCGCCCCTAGCTCAGGCTGACTTCCTGAGAGACTTCCTGAGATCTGAAGTATTAATGTACACATCTATTATAAAATCATAATCAAAGTCAAGATAGTTAATGTATCTACCACTTCCTAGCCTCCTCTCCATCCCTCCCCAGTCTCATCCTGACAGGCTACTTCCTGTCACCGTAGGTGGTCTTTTACTCTCTAAAATGTTACAGAAACAGACTTATCAGCATGTGCCCCTTTGAGGGAAAGCGATATGGTGGTTTTTTAAACTCAGGTTAGTGTCAGGCTTGCTCATGTTGTACATATTAATGCTGACTGTTGGATGACCTTGGCAACACTCTGTTTTATGGACACAGAACAAGTGTTTATCCATTTATATCCTCATGGACACTGGTTTCACTAGTGTTTTTTTTATTGAATATAGTCTTCATTTACATTTAGAATGTTATTCCCTTTCCTAGGTTCCCCCCTCCCAGCAAACCCCCAACCCATCCTCTCTCCCCTTGCCACTTGAGGATGCCCCTCCACCCAACCGACTCCCCCCCTCGATTTCCCCATGCTGGGGCATCTATTGAGCCTTCATAGGACCAAGGACCTCTCCTCCCACTGATGACCGCCAAGGCATTCCTCTGTTACATTTTTGGCCGGAACCATGTATACCCCTTGGTTGCTGGTTTAGTTCCTGGGAGCCCTGGGGTGTCTGGTTGGCTGACATCATCATTCTTCCTATGAGGCTGCAATCCCTTCAACTCCTCCAGTACTCCCTCCAACTCCTCCATTGGGGACCCCCTGACTCAGTCCAATGGTTGGCTGCTAGCAGCTGCCTTTGTATCTGTAAGGCTCTGGCAGGGCCCCTCAGGAGACAGACAGCCATATCAGATATGACTTTAATAGAAATGTAAGTAGACATATGTCCATTTGCCCCTCCTTTTCCTCCCTCCAGCCCCTCCCACCACCTTCTTTTGAACCTCCCCCTGCCTCTCACACTCAGATCGATAGTGTTGTTGGGATTGGGATCAGTTCTATTAGGTCTGAATATGACCTAGCCAGCCCCTAACAGTGGAAACTGAGTCCTGATGATTTCTTAAATCAGCTTTAGCACACTCACTGGGTGATTGCCCCTATTCTGTTCTCTTGGCTAGACTGGCTAGGTCCCAGCTGCGCTTCCCAAGTTCCTTACCGTTTGAGTCTCAGCCTTTCATGTTCCCTCAGTTCATCCTCTAGTGAAACAGTCTTTATCTTAGTTGTAGGATTTTTCCATCCAAGAATTCCAGATTCTAATGGTTTCTCCTTTGTTGTTGTCTTCTTCCTCTTCTTCTTCCTCTTCTTCCTCTTTTCTTCTTCTCCCTCCTCCCTCCTCTTCGCCCATCTCTTCCCCCCTCCTCCCACTTCTCTCTTCCCTCTCCTCTTCCTCTTTTCTTCTTACCCCTCTTTCTCCTCTTCTTCTTCCTCTTCTTCCTCCTCTTCCTCCTCCTCTTCTGCTTCTTCTTCTCCTCCCTCCTCCTTTCCCTCCTCCTTGTCCTCCTCTCCCTCCTCCTCCTCCTTTTTCTCCCTCTCTTCCTCCTCTTTCTTCATTAACATTCCCCTTGGTAAGACATTGTTGTCATATAGTTCTTTTATATTTTAGAAATAGTTTTTAACAGTTTGGGATACATTTTTGAAAGATATAATAGAGTCTTTGTAGAGTAAATGTGACACATACACACACTCCCCTGAAACAATTTCCCTTGGCAGTTTTGTTTACCCTGTGTATGGACCCAACTTCCCTGTTTTTTCTTTTTCTTTCTTTTGTTTGTGTTTTGTGTTGTTTTGGGGGGTGTGTAGTGTTTTGCTGAAAATTGGGCATTTTGGATAGCATAATGTATAATCTGGAAATCAGATATCCTCCTCCTCCTATGTACCCATAGTTTGTTGTTATTACTGAGTTCTTTTTAAAGTCTCTCTCTCTCTCTCTCTCTCTCTCTCTCTCTCTCTCTCTCTCTCTCTCTGTGTGTGTGTGTGTGTGTGCATGCACAGTTGCTCATGTAGTCCAGAAGGGAATCTTGCAACTCTTGAAGCTATGTTGCAGTAATGTCTAATACCAATAATCCCGTACAAAAGCCACACAAGCCACACAATCCAGTTATTATATTTATAAGCAATAAGCCTAGATTGGGCAGAACTGACACCATACTGACTTATTCCCCAGCTATGAGACCCTTTGCTACTTGCAGTTTTTTTTGGCCACGTGGTTCTGCTCCTTCTTCCTTCTCTCCCTCTCTGTACCTGCCCTCACTCTCCAAGGAGTCCTGTAAAAGTCTCACCTTTACCCTCTACTGCCCAGTCACAGGCTCTAGCCTTTATTGACCTGTAAATGGGAAGAAGGTTCACATGAGATCATCTGGTATGTGATTGGCTGCTTGTCTGGGGGCTACCTCTCTTGAGGAAGCAGAATTAACATCAGAATTCAAGCAGCATCAGGGCAACCCACAACAGGGAGCTACAGGCATCTGTGGTGTGTGGTGTTGGTACTGGGATCTGAAATCTGGTTCTCTGAGGGGCAGTAAGCACACTTTACCATTAAGGTATCTTTCCAGTACATTGTTAGCTGATTTATTTCTTACATGCTTTAAGTTGGCGCTGTTGTTTTGGTTAGTTCGTGTGACGGACTTTCTGGACCAGCCTTGTGAAGTCTAGTCTGTGTAGTGACAGCTAATGATGGGAAGATCTGTGGCTGTGCACTCTTTACCCGTTGTTGAGGGGTAACATGTGGGCTGTACATGTTGCAGCTCTGCCTGGACCTCCACTTCCTGCCCACAGATGACCTCAGAGTTATTCAGAAGTGAGTCTGAAAGTCTTTCTGGATCCGTTGGACAGTGGTGCGTGTGAGTTGAGTCTCATTGCCCAGGAACATGGCAGAGCAGTCAGTTCTCCCTTAGGCTATGGCTGCTGTGCTCTGACTGACCGTGTCGCTTGAGTAAACACTTGCTGCCTTATGAAATAGTTGACACGGAGTTTGCTCACTGAACACCCTGAGGATAGCGCTCTTCTCAAGAATCTCTGGGTCAGGGCAGTAACCTGAGACATTTGAGAAACTCCAGACCTGCTCTGCTGTGCAAAGCTGCTAGTTTTCAGAGACATTATATTCTCACAGGTCCTGGTTTGAATATTAGGGATCTGAGGAGAGGCGGGTGGTAGCTAACTCACAAAACAATGAAACATGATGTTCCACTTTTAACAGCAACTTTCTGGGTCTTCCTCCATCTCCTGTTCTTTCTCCTGTCTCCCCCCTCCTCTTTCTGATAAATGTTTCTCTGTGTTGGATGCCTTTGACTTAGGAAAACCCAAACAAACCTGAACCCAATCAAGCCCTTTCCCTGCTTTTAGGGATGAATGATTTACAGAGACTTTCAGGCTCATAGTTTAGAAACCCTCCTTAAGTCACTTTTCTGTAGAACATACAAGTCGATGAGATAGATGACAGTTTCTTCTAATTTACTTTATACGTTTTACAAAAACCGCTTCAATATATTTGTGTGTATTATGTCTGGGTCTCTGTGCTGTCCCAGTGGCATATTTATCTTTATTCTGATGCTACCCTGACTTAGTTGTGGCAACTTTATAAAGCTTTACATGTTTATATGATTTTGGTAATGAGTTTTGTGGTGCTCGGAGATAAGAAACCAAATGGCTTGCTTGTCAATTTGTATGAAATGTTCTGATCATATTTTGATTGAGATTAAATTGAATATAAATGTGTTTTGAACATATTTAACAGGAACAGCTTAACGAGAGCAATTCTGTTTTACAAATACAGCATTTATCCTACTTGTTGTAGCTTATCTAACATACTAAAGTGAAATTTTCCAATTTTCAGTCTATAATTTGATTTTATATATTTAACTTCAGTTTTTAATACCTTTTGGCACTACTGTAATGTGGTTTCTAAAAGCCACATTTTGCTGAGAGTTTTATTGAATTTTAATTAAATGCTTCCTTCTGCATCTGTTGAGATATTTGTACAATTAAAAAAATCTTTTGGCATACAGGGATATTTAAAGTCTTAATATTTTTCAAATATAAATTTGTAATAAATTATTTTTATAATATATATCTGTAGGATTCAATTAGGTAAATTATTTGAAAGATACACATGTGCATTTATAAGAGAGTTTGGTTTGTGGGTCATTGTGATATGATTGGTTTGGGTAACAGGTTGGTGCTGATATCACATGTGAGTATGGAGACATCACGGTCTCCTTAATACTTGGGAGGGTTTGTTCAGAATTGACAGTCATGCCTGTGATATCAGTGAAGGACCTAAAGGTGAAGCCGTCCAGGCTTGAAACTTTCTTTTTTAGGATCTTTTACTACAAGTTCTCTTAGAAGGCACAGGACAGTCTAGGCTGTCTAGTCCTCCTGAGGAAGTTTTGATAGCTTGTGTCTTTCAAATATTTTAGACATTTTATTTATGATGTTGGATTCATTACAGTAAGGCTGTTCATAATACTCCTCTTACCCTTTTAAGTCCCTTTAATGAGATTTCTTTTTTTCTCCTGATTAGAGATTTATTTATTAGGCGTTTTGTTTTACCCCGCCAGATCTTTATTAATTTTATGAAAGATGTATCTCCTCTGGAATCATTAATTTTCCTTATTCTTCTCTTTTTATTTCAACAATTTCTTCCCAGTTATTATTTACTATCAGCTTACTCTGCTGCTGGATTAATCACAGTTTGGAATTTTCTAAACGGTATGATCACTTAACATTTCGAGGAGTTGTTCACACCTGGGAAGACTGTGCCTGCGAGTAATGGCTAGGGTCAGTGAGCAGTGAGCCTCCTGGAACGTGCGTTTCATGTGACGTCTGCTTCCACGGCCTCATGATCCATCAGCCTCTCACACACAAAGCCTGCTTTCCTCCTGCTATGAGCGAGTGCACGGCCAGGGAGCGATCACCCAGGAGTAAGCACCTCTCCCTGGATGCCTCCCATGTGCATCCTGAAACAGCTGAGCTGGTCACTGCAGACTTCAATCCATAAGCCAAAACAAGTCTTTCATTCGTTTAAATTGTTTCAGTCAACAATGAATAAAAAAGATGGATAAAGAAAATTAGTACCAGAGAAGTGTCCCTGTTGCTGTGACAATGTAACCATCTTTGGATTTTTTTTTATTTAAATTTTTTATTTATTTTATTTTATTTTTTATTTTTTTTAGGTATTTAGAGGGAAAAGAGAGATGTCAGTTAGAGAGCTCTGGAATTTTGTAATCAGAACTTCCTTTGTGATTTTGGTGGGAGCTCGGACCAGAATGTCAGTAGGAATGTGGAAATGTAAGATGGTTCCCTGTTGATCCAGAGGCCATTAGCATCACCTTCGGACGAGGAACTTGTCTAGTGTTGTCCTATCTGGAAACTCTGTGTGAGCTGACCTTAGAGGTGACTGACAGTTTTATGGAGGGGATTTCAAGGCAGTCCAGCATTCAGACTATGCAGGGTTGTTGCTGGCTGTGCTGTTAGGGTTATAAGGATCACCCTGCAGAGGGAGGAGTTAAAACCTGGCTGTTTGGTCAGAAAAGGCCAGAGTAAAGCAGAAGTTCAGGAGAGGTGGTGTCTGAAGATGTCGGTGCCTTTTCAAAAGTGTTCAGTGCTTTACAAGGTCGTCCAAAGTGTACAAAAGCACCTCTGGGGTGCCCAGCTCACCGTGAAGGGCCGTCTACCCAAGGAAAAGGCCCTGTTTCAGGTACTTGAGTCCCCCAGACACTCAGAGGCCATATATAGCAGTGGTCCAAGGAGGCACAACTAACACTGCAGCTAGCAGAAGGCCTTAGTATCAGTCACACAATGCTGTCATTCATGATATAAAGATGTTAGCCTTTAAAGGAATTCCTGAGAGTACAGGCACTGTAACTAGCTTGGAAACCCGTAAGCAGCGCTGAGAGGCCATTTAGAGAAACTGGACCCTGTGGTGCGTTTTCCTGATTAGTTCTTGATATGCCCAGCCCGCTGTGAGTGATATAACTTTTTTTGTTGTTGCACAGATGCCCATAGTAAGAGATGGTCTTGATTTTCAGTAAAGACATGGGTTTAGAGTTCCAAGCACAGTTGGAATTTTAAGGACCTTCTTGTGAATTCTTACAGATGGGCTAAAACAGTTTGCATTGTAAACAATCATGACCTTTGAGGCTAGGGGTTGAATGTTAGGGTTTTAAGATTAAATTTTCCCTGTAGGCTCATTCATATGCTAAGCACCTGCAACTGTGAGACTTCACTGTGAATGAAGTATTATTTAACAGGGCGTTTTGTCTGATATTGTTTTCTTCCTTTGTGAAGGAATTCTGGAACTACTCTGGCCTCCAGAGGATGGATTCTTAGATCTTTTAAAATCCTCTCTGTGATTTTGAAAGTCATTTTCACTGAAATTACAGCTGGACAGTATTTTTACTCCCTAAAAAATGGTTGTAACCCTTTTTGGTTTCATTTGTTAACAGCTGGACTTAAAAATGAAAAAGTAGGGGCTGGAGAGATGGCTCAGTGGTTAGGAGCACTGACTGCTCTTCTGAAGGTCCTAAGTTCAAATCCCAGCAACCACATGGTGACTCACAACCATCTGTAATGAGATCTGACGTCCTCTTCTGGGGTGTCTAAAGACAGCTACAGTGTACTTACATGTAATAAATAAATAAATATTTAAAATAAAAATGAAAAAGTAGCCAAGTGGTGGTAGCACATGCTTTTAATCCCAGTGTTTGGAAGGCTGAGGCAAGTGGATCTCTGTAAGTTCAAGGCCAGTCTGATCTACAAAATGAGTTCTAGAACAGCCAAGACTACACATAGAAACTGTGTCTTGAAAAAAAAAAACCAAAATAAACAAATAAAATTTTTAAAAAGTATTTCTGGCTACTTAAGATTTTCTTGTTACTGGTTTTGGCAGTCTTGTGATACACAGATTGTGTGATTCCCTTTTTCCTTTTCTTGGTGTCCCTTGTGTCTTTGGGGCTCAGGCTCATGGTAACAACTCAAGAAATTTCAGTATGTATTTCAAACTTGCTTTCTGTGCTTCCATACTCCCTCTGAAATTCATATTCAACATGGCTCAGCTCCCCTGGCTATCACTTAATCTCAGATATTTCCTAAAGTTGCATCTTCAGGTTTTCTTAGTTTTTCCTCCTAGTATATTTTCAACTTGGCAATGTATTATTTTATTACTAGAAGTCTTTTTATTAAAAAAATGTTTCATGTCTCTGTTGACTATCTCTTACATCTCTTTTTTTAGCATCTTGAACAAGTGGAAGACAATATTATGCCAGACTTTGAACAGTCTCATGTCCTATGGCTGTCCAAATAAGTTGTTCAAATGGGAGGGTGTATATTCAGTCTTCACTTCTCCGTTGTATGGAGGTCATTGTCTCCCCTCCATCATTCCTACCTTTAGAAGAATAAGGAGAAAGTAAGAGGGGATAAATAACCTGCCCAGAGCTCTCTGGGGGGAACAGCTAGGAGTGCACAGGGCACATGATCAGTGGAGCTGTTGGGTCAGGAGTCTTCCGGCTGCCATTTGCACTAGGGAGCCAGGTGACTCCACAGCCTTTTGCACACAGACTGGGAGTTGGTCTCCCAGGAGTATGGACACAGGTTTATAGGCCCATAGGAGGGACAAGCTCCAGCCAGAGACAGCAAGATAACTAGGGATAACCAGATTGCGAAAGGCAAGCACAAGAACCATACCAACAGAAACCAAGGCTACTTGGAAACATCAGAACACAGTTCTTTCACCACAGCAGCCCCAACACACCAGAAAAGCAAGAGTTGGATTTAAAAATCTCATCTCATGATACTGATAGAGGACTTCAAGAAGGACATAAGGCAGCCCTATCAGAATTACACCAGACTTCTCACCAGAGACGATGAAAGCTAGAAGATCCTGAGCAGACGTCATACAGACCCTAAGAGAACACAAATGCCAGCCCAGACTACTATACCCAGTAAAACTCTCAATCACCATAGATGGAGAAACCAAGATATTCCATGATAAAACCTAATTTACACAATTATCTTCCCACAAATCCAGCCCTACAAAGGATAATAGATGGAAAATGCCAACACAAGGAGGGAAACTACACCCTAGAAGAAGCAAGAAAGTAATCTTCTTCCAACAAATCCAAAAGAAAGTAATCACACAAACATAAAAATAACATCAAAAATAACAGGAAGCACTATTCCTTAATATCTCTTAACATCAATGCACTCAATTCCCCAATAAAAAGAGATAAACTAACAGAAATATTTTTCATATAAATCTTCAATTTTATCAGAAAATGTCTTTCTTTGGTTGTAAGTTGCTTTGGTTTTTGTTTGTTTGTTTGTTTGTTTGGTTGGTTGGTTTTTGGTTTTTTGGTTTTTTGGTTTTTTGGTTTTTTGGTTTTTTGGATTTGGTTTTTTTTTCTGAGACAGGGTTTCTCTGTATAGCCCTGGCTGTTCCGGAACTCATTCTGTAGATGAGACCAGGCTGGCCTCGAACTCAGAAATCCTCCTGTCTCTGCCTCCCAGAATGCTGGGATTACAGGTGTGTGCCACCACTGCCCGACGTTAGTAAGGTTTTTTTATGTCTACTTTTTATCTGTATTATTTTTCATAATAATCTTCAACTTTAACATGTTTTTCTATATATTTCTTCAATTTTTATCAGAAATATTTTCCATGTAAATCTTCAATTTTATCAGAAAATGTTTACAATTCTACTTTCAACCAACTTAGGAATATTTTTATGTCTACCATTTTATCTGGATAATCTTCCATGATAATCTTCAATTTTAACATGTTATTTTATATTTTTCTACAATTTTATCAGAAATATTTTCCATGTAAATCTTTAATTCTATCATAAAATGTTTCTACCTCCTTTTAAAATTAATTAAGCAATCTTTATGTCTACCATTTTACTCTTTAATTTTCCATGAAAATTGTCAATTTTAACGTGTTTTTCTATATATTTCTTCAATTTTGTCAGAAATATTTTCCATGTAAATCTTAAATTTAATCATAAATCTTTTTCTTCCTTTTTCAATAAAAATAATTAAAAATATTTTTCATATAAATCTTCAATTTTATCAAAAGTTGTTTATAATTCCTTTTTCAAGTAATTTAGAAATGATTTTAATGTCTGCCATTTTGACTGTATAATTTTCCTTGAAAATCTTCAATTTCAAAATGTTTTTCTATTGGCTAAGATGAAAAACTCAGGGGACAGCAGATGCTGGAGAGGATGTGGGGAAAGAGGAACACTTCTCCATTGTTGGTGGTTGCAAGCTGGTAAAATGACTCTGGAAATTAGTTTGGCCACTCCTCAGAAAATTGGACATAGTACTACCTGAGGATCCAGCTATACCACTCCTGGGCATATACCCAGAAAGTGCTCCTACATGTAATAAGGACACATGGTCCGTTATGTTCATAGCAGCCTTATTTATAATAGCCAGAAGATGGAAAGAACCCAGATGTCCTTCAACAGAGGAATGGATAAAAAATTTGTGGTATATATACACAATGGAGTGCTATTCAGTATTAAAAACAATGAATTCATGAAATTCTTACGCAAATGGATGGAACTAGAAAGTGTCATCCTCAGTGAGGTAACCCAGTCACAAAAGAACACACACGGTATGCACTCACTAATAAGTGGATGCTAGTTCAAAAGCTCAAAATAAACAAGTTACAATTCGCCTAGCACAGAAAGCTCAAGAAGAAGGAGGACTTAAGCGAGGGTGCTTTGGTTCCTCTGAGAAAGGGAACAAAATACTCACAGGAGCAATAAAGGAGACAAAGTGTGGAAAAGAGACTGAAGGAAAGGCCACCCAGAGACTGCCCTACCTTGGAGTCATCCTATAAACAGTCAACAAACCTCTACACTACTATGGATGACAAGAAGTGCAGACCGAAAGGAGCCTGTTATGGCTGTCTCTGGAGGGGCCCTGACAGAGCCTTACACATACAGAGGCAGATGTTAGCAGCCAACTATTGGACTGGGCATGGTGTCCCCAATGGAGGAGTTGAAGGGTGGTCCAGAGGAGCTGAAGGGGTGTACAGCCCCATGGGAAGAACAATGATCTTGACCACCCAGACTCCCCAAGACTCCCAGGGACTGAACCCTCAACCAAGGGCAACACATGGTTCTAGCCAAAAATGTGGCAGAGGAAGGTCTTGTCAGGCATCAGTGGGAGGAGAGGTCCTTGGTCCTGTGAAAGCTCAATAGATGCCCCAACAAAGGGAAATCGAGGGGTGGGGAGGTGGGAGTGGGTCGGGTGAAGGGGCATATATGTGGAGGCAGGAGGTGGGAGGAGGGGTTGAGGGTTTTTCAGGGAGGGGAGAAACCAGGAAAGGTTTTAGCATTTGAAATGTAAATGAAGATTATATTCAATTAAAAAAAGTTTTTCTCTATATTTTTTCAATCTTTTCAGATATATTATCCATTTGAATCTTCAATTTTATCAGAAAATATTTATAATTCCTTTTTCAATTAATATAGAAATGATTTTATGTCTACTATTTTGTCTGTATGATTTTCCATGGAAATCTTCAATTTTAAAACTTTTTTTTATGTAGTTCTTCACTTTTATCAGAAACATTATACATCAACATGTTAAATTTCATCAGAAATAATTTCTACTTCCATTTCCAATTAGAAATGTTTTTTATGTCTACCATTTTATCTGTATAATTTTCAATTAAAATCTTCAATTTTAATACCTTTTTCTATATAATTCTTCAATTTTACCCAAATGTAAATCTTCAATTTAATCAGAAGTTGTTTATAATTCCTTTTTGAGTAATTATAAATGATTTTAATATCTTCCATTTTTAATATGTTTCCATTAAAATTTTCCATTTTAATGCTTTTTTATATATTTCCTCAATTTTATCAGAAATATTTACATCAACATTCTATTTTATCAAAAAATGTTCCTAATTCCTTTTTCAATTATATTAGTTTTTTTATGTCTACCAGTTTATCTATATAAATTTCCAAAAAATCTTCAACTTAGCATTATATTCTATATATTTCTATAATTTAATCAGAAATGTTTTCCATGTAAATCTCTAATTTTATCAGAAAATGTTTATCATTCCTCTTTTAATTATTTTAGATAAGTTTTTATGTCAACCAACATATCTGTATTATTTTCCATGAAAATCTTCAATATTAACGTTTTTCTATGTAGTTCTTCAATTTTATCAGAAATATTTTCCATCAACATCTTCAGTTTTACCAGAAAATGTTTCTCTGTACATCCTTTTTCAATCACATAAAAGTGTTTTTATGACAAAAAAAAAAAAAGTAGCCTGCCCAGGGTACAGCTGACAGGAACATGTGACAAAGCTGGAACTGACTGTAACTGGTTCAGACTCTGAAGGCTGCTGTGCTCTTGAAAGCACAAGTGGAAACTGTACACACGGCAGGAACTGGCGTCTTTACTAAACGATGAGTTCAGATGTATGCATTACAGTAAGGAACCCTGGACCCTCTTCTCAAAGGTGCTTCTCCTTTCTCCCCTTTATAGATAAATGTACAGAGTATCCAAACCAGATCGTCCTGTATTTATCTGTAAATGAAATTGATATTCGCAAGTGTCCTCTTACAAATGAAATGCGTGGTAGCACCATAATTTGGTATAAAAATGACAGCCAGACGCCCATCTCAGCGGACCGGGATTCCAGGATTCATCAGCAGAATGAGCATCTTTGGTTTGTCCCTGCCAGGGTGGAGGATTCAGGACATTACTATTGTATAGTAAGGTAAGAAAGGAATGCATATACACAGACATATGTGCTAAGTTTCTGTGATAGTTAAGGATAGAAAAACACTTTAATTACCATCAATTTCCATATTTTACTTTGTTTTAGAAACTCAACTTACTGCCTCAAAACTATCGTCACCGTGAACGTTTTAGAAAGTGATCCTGGCTTGTGTTATAGCGCCCACACCACCTTCCCACAGCGGCTCCACATTGCAGGGGACGGAAGTCTTGTGTGCCCTTATTTGGATATTTTTAAAGATGAAAATAACGAGTTACCCAAAGTCCAGTGGTATAAGGTAATTTTGTTTTCAGTGTGATGTTTTACTTTTACACAGTTTTCCGTTATGAACAGTAAAATTTATCTATAGAAGTATTTGTCCACTTGAATAACGTTCTCTCTGTAGTGGTATAACTTCATAGAGAAACGAATCAAAATACTACAACTGTGTTCATTGATCCTTACAACTTACCTGAAATCTTAAAACCCTTGTCTCTGTCTGCCTTAGTAAGATGTGGTTTCAAGAAAAATAGTACAACATCTTTTGAGAAGATAGATAAGAAATTTAAGCCCCTTAAGAGATAACGTTTTATAACAGATAGTATTTTGTGTTTCATTAAAAACATCTGTTCTGGTGCTGCAGGGATGGCCCAGGGATTGACAGCAAGGGGTGGCTCTTGCACAGAACTAGAATTTTTTTTCCAGCATGCACAGAAAGCGGTTCACAACTGCCTGTAATCACAGCTCCACCCACTACCGCCTTCTGGCCGCCACGGGTACTGCGCTCATGCCCCAAACTGTCAATCACACATACACACACTCATAATTAAAGATAAAATATAAATAAATCCTAAAAGACTAATGCAAAGCTAAATGCTTCAGACATAACTTGGTAGTGTCTGTAGCCACTTAAATAGGTGAGGCACGGCATATATTATTTCTAGAGATGAAAGAATACAAAATAAATAAAATCCGTGAAGGAAGAGACTGGGGCTGAGAAACGTCAGGATTATTGCTTCAATCATGTCTTCTGTGAAATAAATTTGTCTTCACTCGTCTTTGTGGCATAAGCCTCTGGGCTTGAAATTTTGAAATGTAATTATCCCCCCCCCCCAAAAAAAAATCCCAGAAGAAATATAGGGATAAATCCATGTGTTATACATCTGAGCTTTCAGTCCCTTTCTCTGTCATGAATTTCCAGAGGTGAAAAGCTTGTGCTCCTGTCCCGTTGCACAGGGCAGTTCCTGACTGTCCCATGCCTTTTAAAATTTCTTTTTGTCTAGAACTGTGAACCTCTGCCTCTTGACAACGTAAACTTCTTGGGAGTCAAAGATAAACTGTTTGTGAGGAATGTGACTGAAGAGCACAGAGGGGACTATTTATGCCGTATATCCTACACGTACCAGGGGAAGCAATATCCGGTCACACGAGTAATAAAATTTATCACAATAGGTGAGTCACAGCTCCGACCCCAGGTGTTGGCATGTGGGCCAGCCTTAGAGACCACCATTCTGATACCATTGCTCCATTGTCCAAAAGGGAGCTAAGTCTAGGAATTGGCCAGTGACTCACAAGGTTTATTGGTCACACAAACTGAAATAGGGAAGAAATGATTTGTTTTGATTCATGTGTCCACAGAGAATACAGTTGGTCATGGTCAGGAAGAAGGATGATGATATTTCCTGGGCACATTGGAAGGAGAGAGAGGGAGGGAGGGAGGGATGTGTCCTCCTGAGATTTTTTTTTTTTTTTAGCCTGCCTATGGAGGACTACTGGGCATCTAGTCTGTTTCTTTCTCCTCAGCCACAGATCAACCCACGGCACCCATCTTGGAAAGAAGCAGATTACTTTTTAGAGGCCTCCTGAAAGCTTTCTATCCATTTAAATAAATTATGCCAAGTTACCTGTCACTTTCCAGTAGCTGCTGTGTTGGTGCCACAGTAACTCAGCGTGCTGGGCCCAGCTATAACTGGCTCTTATAGCTACTGCCTTTCCCACTTTGCAGCGAGAGGGTGCCCTTTGACCCCCAGGATCCGGTGCACAGAGGTGCTGTGTACAGAGAAAATTCTTATTAGTGTTTGTATTTTTTAGTAGAGAATGTTTGTATTTATACTCATTTTTCTTTCTTCTCTTGTATGTGTGTTGTTTATCTTTGTGTGTATGTGTTCATACATATATATAAGAGTGCAGGTGTACCTGTGTTTGTTCATGTACACAGATGTATTTAAGAGTGCAGATGTACCTGTGTATGTGTGTATATACATGTACACACATGTATGTAAGAGTTCAGGTGTGCCTGTATGTGTACATGTATACACATGTTTGTAAGAGTGCAGGCGTGCCTGTGTGTACGTACATGTATGCAGGTGTACCTCTGTGTGTGTGTGTGTGTGTGTGTGTGTGTGTGTAGGCTGGAGGATTCCTGTATGGTCTGCCTCTGTGGTGTGTGTGTGTGTGTGTGTGTGTGTGTGTAGGCTGGAGGATACCTGTATGGTCCACCTCTGTGGTGTGTGTGTGTGTGTGTGTGTAGGCTGGAGGATTCCTGTATGGTCCACCTCTGTGGTGTGTGTGTGTGTGTGTGTGTGTGTGTGTAGGCTGGAGGATTTCTGTATGGTCCACCTCTGTGGTGTGTGTGTGTGTGTGTGTGTAGGCTGGAGGATTTCTGTATGGTCCACCTCTGTGGTGTGTGTGTGTGTGTGTGTGTGTGTATGTGTGTGTGTGTGTGTAGGCTGGAGGATACCTGTATGGTCTGCCTCTGGTGTGTGTGTGTGTGTGTGTGTAGTGTGTATGTAGGCTGGAGGATACCTGTATGGTCCACCTCTGTGTGTGTATGTGTGTGTGTGTGTATGTGTGTGTGTGTAGGCTAAAGGATACCTGTATGGTCCACCTCTGTGGTGTGTGTGGTCCAGCCTTGCTTCAGGTGTTCCGTTTCTGGGGTCTTCCCTCCTCCTTCTCACTTCCCATCCTCTGCTGCACTTGAGGGATTACCCAGCCAGATCCAGTTCAGTGTTGGCTCAGTGCTGGTATCACCTGTGATCTGCCTGGACAAAGGCTCAGGAGCTCTGTGCATTTTCCTTTTGCAGGGGAAATCAAGAGGGACATACCTGTGATCGTGAGCCCACGGAATGAGACGATCCCAGCTGACCCAGGTAAGCATGCTACCCAGGGTGTGTGGAGAGGCTGTTATCCTGGACTTAAGATGCAGATAGCACACACCTCCACAACACACACCGCAGGCCACAGAGGGATGGCACCACTGTCCATTGTAGAGCTAAATGAGTTTTAAATGGTTTGAATTTATTTCTTTTATTTATTTATTTATTTATTTATTTTTATTTTTTTTATTTTTGCCTCTTAAGGCAAAACCATAGCCATGCCAGAGTCCCCTACCCCTGCTATCCAATGGAGCCTTAGTATCACTGCAAACAGCAGTCACATGTTAATGATACATAATTTATCTAATTGGCACAGAATATTTTTATAGTTAGAGCTAATCTTTAGGTAGGAAGAGGTAAGACTATATACATCAAAAAATTATAATTGTTCTTTGAAATGCTTTCCCAAGCTAGTCAGCTTTTTAAAAAGTCAAGAGTAAAGATCCATCCTGACCCATTGCAGTAATGTGTGTCCCTTTCTGTCAGGTTGAACCAGTCTTTGCAGCCTCCAGGGAGAGAGCTGTGTTAAGCTGGTGGTATGCACTGTAGCTTGGGAAGTCCAGGCAGTAGGATTGTGAGCTTGATGTTAGCCTTGACTACAAATGGGTTCTGTCTTAAAAACAATAGAACAAAAAGGATGACTCTGTCAGTAAAGGCTTGCAGGGGCCTGAGTTTGACTGTGTCGTCCATGTTAGGAGCTGGGTGTGGGGATGTTCGTTTGTAATCTCTGCTGGGGAGGCAGACAGGTGCAGACCTGCGGCTGGAGGAAGCCGATCTGGAGTAATGTGTGAGCTCTACTATGCTGGTGGGAAACCCACCTCAAAGGAGGTGGGTAGTGTTCCGGACGACATCTAAGATTGATGCCAAGCCTCCACACACATGCATACACAGATACATCTGCACCCTTACACACACACACACACAGAGAGAGAGAGAGAGAGAGAGAGAGAGAGAGAGAGAGAGAGAGAGAGAGAGAGAGAGAGAGAGAGAGAGAGAGAGAGAGAGAGAGAGAGAGACCTGTACTCTTATACACATACACACACATACACAGATACATATACATACACAGGTATACCTACACACTTAAACACACAGAGATACACACACTTACACAGGTATACCTGCACTCTTATACACATATACACGAACAGATATACCTGTACTCTTTCTCACAGAACACACATAGGTACAACCGCACACTTACACACACAGATATGCTTACACTTTTACACAATACACAGATACATGCACAAATACACAGGTACACCTGCACACTTACACACACACACATACACACATACACCTGCACCTTTTCACATACACAAACACACTTACACAGATACACAGACAGCTCAGCTACACACTTAGACACACACAGATGCCTATACTCTTACACACATACACATATACATACACACATAAACACAGTTATACCTTCACACACACAGGTACACCTGCACCCTTATACATGCACACATTCACACACACACACATACATGCACACACACAAAGAGGGTGATGCATGTGTACTTTTACTGAGAAAATAAAGGATAATGAGAAGTTATCCTACAATAAAGGTAACATATAAAAAAGAAACTTCAGATCAACCAATGGTCTGGAGCTAAATCAACTGCTTGGATTAAAACTTTATGTTCAAGATAGCCCAGAAGATAAGCATTTTACATCCCAGAAGGCTTCAGGGTCAAAAGGCTATGGAATTATCAAATGTCTGCACAAACACATACCTGGATCTTCTCTGGTTTGGTAGTGGGGAGGGTTTTTAGAAAACTGTGACTGAGAAGAGATGCCGTGAATAATACCCCTTATAGATTTTGGCCACAAAAAGAAACATCAAAGAAATTTCATAAACAAAGATAAAGACATCTAGCCTAGAAATCTTCCCAGGAAGTTTTTGTGTCTGTGAAGAGGAGGTGCCTTTGATTAATGAACAGGAGCTGGACACCAGTAAGCTTGTTCTGACAGAGAGGCTAAACATTATATCCTACGTGTGAGGAGCATTGAGGGGCCAGGGAATGGTAACCTAGGAAGTGTGGGCCGATTCACCAGTGGTTCGAGAAGTGGAGGTGGGAGGGGCTGGAATGATGTCTCGGTGGTTAAAATTACTGGCTGCTTTTCCAGAGGACCTGAGTTCAGTTCCCAGCACCCACATGGCAGCCCACAACAGTCACCAGCTCCAGAGGATGTAATCATCCTTTCTGTGACACCAGGCATACGTGTGGTTCCTATAAGCAGGCAAAACACCCATGCACATAAAATACTAAAAAAAAAAGTAATAAAAAAGAGATGTGGGTGGGCTGGGCGGTGATGAAGACCATATCTAGTGTACTCTGGACCCTCAGTTCCTGCTACTCTAGGGCCACTCATGGAAGGAAAAAGTATTTAAGTGAAAATTGAGCTTGATTTTTCTTCTTTCGGTGGACCATGCTTAGTGAATAACCCTTGTTTTCGGGGTCTGTATGAAATGACAGCTGCACATGCTGCTTCAGGGTGAGTGAACTGGTAGAGTCTTACTTGACTGGAGTTTGGATCTTCTTGTGAAGACTGGAGATAGGGCAAGGGCGTAGGTTTGAGGCCCACCACTACAAGTACATTCTGCCTCCAGGTTCTCATTCCAAATAATGTTTGCAAATTTGTGAAAACAGTATTGTAAGTGGAATGTTTCTTAAATTATTAATCATAATAATGAAATTTTAGAAATTCCACTCAACAATAACCATACCGTTAGGGCATAATTATAGGATGACATGCTAAGTGGTATTTCTGAGGACTAACCACGGAGGCTGAAGTTCTCAGCCACAATAATTACAAGCTGATAGGCAACGAGGTCCCATTCGCAGACTGCTGTTGTCTAAAGAGAAAGACTAGCATACTTAAAGACCCAAAAGGCAGTGCTCTCTGGGTGATGAGGATCAAGGAAACTTTCCTCTTTTGTTCTACCTTTCTATCCTTTAGCATTCTTATTCAACAGCCAGTTACAAACATCGATAGATTGTAATAAAGGCGGCAGGCTTTGGAGTTACAAGCATTGTTTTTCAGGATCCACAATACAACTGATCTGCAACGTCACCGGCCAGCTCACCGACCTTGTCTACTGGACGTGGAATGGGTCGGAAATTGAGTGGTACGATCCAGTTCTAGCTGAGGACTATCAATTGTGAGTTCGCTAATCAATTTTGATGCTACGCTTTGTGGCACACTTGCTCTAGTGCTGAGTTTGAGACTGAGGGCCAGCTGAACTTGGCTGCTTCTAGCCCTTTGCCGCCATGTTCCATCTTGTGCTCTGACAGCACTGCACTGAGGTGCTTTTCATGTGTATTAAGTAGAATCTGGAAAGGCACATGAAGGGAATCAAAGATGAGACGCTTGGCCTCAGTCTCCATGGGATGGATGAAGATCTCCAGGGTTAAAGCCTTCTTGTTCCTTCATAGGCAACACCCTTTGTCATCTGTCCCTGTCCTCTGTGTGTGTGTGTGTGTGTGTGTGTGTGTGTGTGTGTGTGTATGTGTGTGTGTGAGAGAGAGAGAGTATGTGTGTGTGTCAGAGTGTGTTTGTGAGAGAGTGTGTATATGTGTGTGAGAGTGTGTAGGTCAGAGAGAATGTGTATACATGAGAGTGTGTGTGTATGTGTGTAAGAGAGTGTGTGTGTGTGAAAGAGTATGCATGTTAGAGACAATGTGTATATGTAAAAGAGAGTGTGTGTGAGAGTGTATTAAGAGTGTGTGAGTATGTGTATATATGTGAGTGTGTACATGTGTGTGAGACTGTTGTGTGTGTGAGAAAGAATGTGTGTATATGTATGTGAGAGTGTGTATGTGTGAGAGTGTGTGTGTGAGAGAGTGCATACATATGTGTTTATGTGTGTCAGAGTATATGTGTGTGTGTCAGAGAGACTGTGAATGTGTGGGAGTATGTGAGAGTGTTTGTGTGTGTGAGAGAGTGTATGTGAGAGTCTGTGTGAGAGAGTGTGTGTATGTATGTGAGTGTGCATGGGTGTGTGTAAGAGAGTGCATATGAGAGTATGTGTGTGAGAGAGAGTATGTGAGAGTGTGAGAGTATGTATATGTGAGAGAGAGTGTGTGCATGTGTGTGTGAGTATATGTATGTGTGAGAGAGATTGTGTGTGAGAGAGAATGTGTATGTGTGAGTTTGTGTGTATATATGAGAGTGTGTGTGTGTGTGTGAGGCAGAGAGAGAGAGGGGGGAAAGGGAGGGAGGGAGGGAGAGAGGGAGAGGGGTGTGATTTTTATTCCTTGCAAACTGCTAATTCCTGTTGATTTCTTTTGAGTGTTCCTGACTTTGAGGTTATACAAAATTTCAGATTTGTCTTGACAACAAGTTGTTATACACATGACAGTTAACTGGGCCAGTAGGTCTTATTCTGTGTTGAAGCATCTTATCAACTCTATTTTATTAACCCCCTCTTCACCCCCTCTGTTCTTGAACAGTGTGGAACATTCTTCAGTCAACAGAAAGTACACACTCATCACAACACTTAACATTTCAGAAGTCAGAAGCCAGTTTTATCTCTATCCATTTATCTGTGTTGTTAAGAACACAAATATTTTAGAGTCGGCGCATGTGTGGTTAATACCCCCAGGTAAGAATCAACCGCTTGCTTAACTTAAAAGCTGCATAGCTTTTAAGTCCAGCGGGCAGTGGACTCCAATGTGCTCTTTTGACCTGCAATGCTCCTCACCCCTTTCTTCAGTTGTGACTTCCCATCTATTTTGCTTTCTGTCCTGAATACTCTGATCTTTCCATCCCACTGTCTGGAACCAGTGGCTGAACCTCTCTGCCTGCCTCTGTCTGGGTACCACTTCAGGGGCATCCTGTATCCTAGGCACAGGAAATATTCTTAGTTTCTTTGACTAGGATACCATCCATTCCTCCTCCTCCTCCTTGTCGTCGCCATCCTCCTCCTCCTCCTCTTCCTCCTCCTCCTTTTCCTCCTCCTCCTCTTCCTCCTCCTCCTCTTCTTTCTTCTCCTCTTCCTCCTCCACTTCTTCTCCCTCTCCCTCTCCCTCTTCCTCTCCTCCTCCTCCTCTCATCCTCCTCCTTTTCCTCTTCCTCCTCCCCTCACCCTTCTTCTCCTCCTCCTCTTCTCTTCCTCCTCCTCCTCTTCTTCTTTTCCTCCCTGGCCACTAGCTACCTATATTTGCTTCATTGCAAGCACCTAATGAATATGTTTAATCACGTGACCAAACAAGATTGCTATACACTGAGAGCATAAATATCCCACTTAGAACAAGGATGTCTAAGACTGCTGGATTTTGAGAATTGGTATAGTCCAAACACTTGAGAATGATTATGAAATATTGTTTAAATACTAAACAATACTAAAGCTGACTTAAAAAAAAAAACAGGGCAGAGGAGGAGAGAGTTAGAGTTCTTTGCATGGGGATAGTGTGAGAACAAGATGTAGTCTGCTGGTTTATGACAATCCACTAGGATTCACCACCAGAGAAATTAGATTTAATATGGCTTACAAGATTAGGATTCTAGTTGTTGTGCCCAGAGATTGAGTTACCATTATTTCTGGTGTTTTTTGTTTGCTTGGGTTTTTTTGTTTTTAAGATTTAGTTATTATTATATGTAAGTACACTGTAGCTGTCTTCTGACACATCAGAAGACGGTGTCAGATCTCACTACAGATGGCTGTGAGCCACCATGTGGTTGGTGGGATTTGAACTCAGAACCTTCAGAAAAGCAGTCAGTGCTGAGCCATCTCTCCAGCTCATTATTGTTTCTGGAAAGAAAGAAAAAAAAAGAAAAACAGGATATGTATACAAATGTGAAAATTGTTAAAATATTGATTTAGTTGATTAAAATGTATAGGAATATAAGCAAAATTAAATAAATAAAACAGAGAAGTAAAATCATTAAGTGTTTATATTTTCCCTAGATGCTACCCATGTCTTGGCAGCAAAAAGATGTTTTCCTTTCTTTTCCTCTTCTGGGTTCTTTTCCCCACTTCTGCCTCTGCACCTCCTTCTCTGGCTGCCAACTTTTGTTTCTTCCTGATTTCCTCTCCCTGCTGCTCAGGGGCTCCTGTAGGCTTTTGACTTCTGTTAACTTCTGTTGCTGTGAACTCTGTCTCTGTGGTTCCCAGTGGGTTTTCTTTTCCTGCACATGATGCTTTAGGTGGAAATTTAAATGAAAGACCCTTAATTTTCGATAGAATTTCATGGCTAGCTCATTAGTAGCCATTGGTACCAATGATACTGAACCAACAGATGTGGGTCTAGCAAAGTGGTTCCTGGATACACTTTGTCTGCGGTAAATGTCTTCAAATCACCATGCCCAGAGTTTCCATTCTTCTTGGTTCTAATGATTCTCTTCTCTTTTTTGTTGTAGTCCCCGACTTCAAGAATTACCTCATCGGGGGCTTTATTATCCTCACAGTTACAATTGTATGCTGTGTTTGCATCTATAAAGTCTTCAAGGTTGATATAGTGCTTTGGTACAGGGACTCCTGCTCTGGTTTTCTTCCCCGAAAAGGTATAATTTTATAGTCCATGAAATGTCTTCTCTGAGTAGTCGAAGATGATGAATAGCATTTGTATTGAAGGCTCTCAATGATGACATTGGTTTATATAAGAGAAACATTTTCTTGTTTAGCTTCATAAATGATAAGCCTTGATACCACTCATGTCTGTTACCACCTTACCTTCCATATGGGCAGGGCACATGAGCGCTCAGAGCACCTGTCTGTAAGTTAGTTACCCAGAATCCATTGCTTGGGCATTCTGTGTATTGCATGTACCCTATGGACTTCATGACCCAAATGAATTTCATTTTCAAATGAAACAAAGAGATTTCTGTACCCAAGGGAAGTCCCTTTTTATCTATAATATCACATCACATCAAACTAATATAGGAATAAGGATAAATGGGATGTAGGGCTTGAGGTAGACACTAGGGTAAGAAAAGGTGATCGAGGTCTGGTCATATTCTGTGAATATAGGGGCTGTTAAATGCTATGTGAGGGCAATTTTGTACTAAAACATAGGATTTAAAAAGATATTGTAGGAGAGGAGTGAAAAGAGAGAGTAACAAGGGGGCCCCAGGTCTTTTATGCACACAGACAAAAATGTCACAATGAAATATGTAACCATTTTAGAGTTGATGTATATTAGTGAAAACAGAGGCTGACATTTAAAAAAAATCTAAACATGCAATTTTTGTTTCCTGGAAGTAAAATATAAACTCGCAAACAAGATTCTATAGGGAAAGTCAAATGTACAAGTTGAAGGATAGATAGGAACAATTGACACCTTGCTAATGTTAGAGCAGAAACTATGGCTGCCTGCGAAGATCCAGCCATGGGGAGTGAGAGGCTCATAAAACCCCACCCCTAGCCGAGGATGACTGCTGGCTGCTGGGGACAGTCAATCTTCTTTGGTCTTATGTCCCCTGGTAGGGTGCCTGTGCTCCAGAAGATGGTTTTATGCCAATTAGGGTACAAAGGATACCAGCTGGACTCAGAGGGACATAAGTGAAGCACATGAAGTTAAGAGGAGGGGAGGATGCTCAGAGAGGACTCTGGGAGGAGTGGAGCAGGACAGGAAGATATGATCAGAATACACTGCACACACGTATGAAGTTTATAAGGAAAGAATAAAGTATATTTTTGAAATAGAAAAAGATTATGCATGTTTTAAAAGTGAATGCTAGTGTATATAAGATTCTATTATTTAGGTTATGTTTTATACATTCAAAAGAATGAAATGGTAGGGTTTTGTTAAAAGTCAAAAGTTATAGTCTGAGTATAGCCTCTGTGACTATTTGTCTTAGTTAGGGTTTCTAATGCTCTGATAAAAACACCACGACTAAAACAACTTGCTGAGGAAAGGGTGTATTTCACCTTGCAGCTTATAGGCTGCAAGGAAATCAGGGCAGGAACCTGGAGGCAGGAACTGAAGCAGAGAGCATAGAGGGGTGCTACCTACTGGTTTCCTCCCCGCAGTTTGTTCAACTCGCTTTCTAAAGCCATTCAGGACCTCCTGCCTAGGGATGGCTCCGCCCACAGTGGGCTGGACCCTCTCACATCAATCATTGGTCAAGAAAATGCCCTGTTGTTAGTCTAGTGGGAGCTTTCTCAGCAGAGGCTCCACCTTCTCAAATGACTATCTGTGTCAAGGGGACAATCAAAACAAATGTGGAGACTATTTAAATATATGAGGAAAACTTAAGTGCACACTTAAAAAAAGCTCGGGAAGACCCATAGTTCTTTAAGGCATATGGAAACAAAGCTACAATCTCTCTTGTGTTTAAAGTGGCTTTAGGCTTTTGGTATTGTTCTTTCAGTCAGAAACGAATGTTTGTGGTGTTGATTTATTAACTCCCTTTCCTGTCACGGCTCTAAATGTATTTCATTTCCCCTTTAGCTTCAGATGGAAAGACCTACGATGCCTATATTCTTTATCCCAAGACCCACGGAGAGAGGTCCTTCTCAAATTTAGATACATTTGTTTTCAAACTGTTGCCTGAGGTCTTGGAGGGACAATTTGGATACAAGCTGTTCATTTATGGAAGGGACGACTATGTTGGGGAAGGTATGTAAATGTTTCTTGTGACGTTAGTTGCTGAGTTCTGATTCTGGAAGGTCGGCACCACTGTGCTTCTTTGAAGACTGAAGAATTTCTTCAAGGTTATAAGATATTAATTTTCCCTTAATTTGTTGGGCCAATGTTTAATTGACTTATTATTCTGGAAAATTTAATGACTAGTTAGATCTAATCATCTGCAACTGCTGTAATAGAGTAGGAGTATTAAAGATCAATTAATTTAGCAAGAAGTTTAGACTTTTTTTACTGAGAGTTTTCCAGGTTCCAAGAGCAAAGGCTGTCTTTCGTGGGTCAGGTTTTGAGTGGATCTGTAAATTTTAATTGTCTTTGAATTTCAAGTAAGGCAGGGAAGAAGCAACAGGAGGCATAGAAAAGAGTCAGGGAAGAACTTCTTTGAGTTCAGGAAAGAATGTATTGATGGATGGCCGCTTGCCTGACTGCATTGCGCTCTGTGTCTTGCAGATACCATCGAGGTTACTAATGAAAACGTAAAGAAAAGCAGGAGGCTGATTATCATTTTAGTGAGGGATATGGGAGGCTTCAGCTGGCTGGGCAAATCATCTGAACAACAAATAGCAATATACAATGCTCTCATCCGGGAAGGAATTAAAATTGTCCTGCTTGAGTTGGAGAAAATCCAAGACTATGAGAAAATGCCAGCATCTATTCAGTTCATTAAGCAGAAACATGGAGTCATTTGCTGGTCAGGAGACTTCAAAGAAAGACCACAGTCTGCAAAGACCAGGTTCTGGAAAAACTTACGATACCAGATGCCAGCCCAACGGCGATCCCCACTGTCTAAACACCACTTACTAACCCTGGACCCTGTGCTGGACACTAAGGAGAAACCGCCGGCACAGACACACTCACCACTGGGCTAGCACAGCAAACGTGGGCAGGCCAAGAACTTTGGATGCCTCCTTCATAAGATGCTGTATCTGGGCTGTGCCTCCCAGTAAAACAGTCATGAAATAAACCTGTCCAGTCCTTGACCCAGATCACCTGGAATTGGATTGTGAAGAGAGCGGGACTTGGTGGCCAGGGCCGTTCAGGGCAGAGAGCTTGGGAAACCCCAGAGCAGTGGACGCTCAGGAGGCCACTCTGGATGCCTGACTAACGGTGGAGGCAGCAAACTGGGAGTCTGAGGCTTCAAGAAATGGCCACATGTGTGGGTGATTTAGATTGCGTGGAGTCTCACAGTGGGGTTGTGGTTGTCTGAGGACACTTGGGGGTCCTTGTCAAAGAAGTGGTTACCCTAAGCTTAAGTGCGGGTGAGGTTTACTGATACCCCACAGTGGAAGGCATTTTTTAAAATTTTTTTATTGAGTATCTTCTTCATTTACATTGCCAATGGTAAAACCTTTCCCAATTTTCCCACTCCCAAAAGCCCCCCTCCCCAAAGATTCCCTACCCCTCTTCCCACCCCCTGCCTCCATGTATATGCCCCTCTACCCGACACACTCCCACCTCCCCCCCACCCCACCCCTGTCTGTTTTCCATTGTTGGGGCCTCTGATGAGCCTTTACCTGACCAAAGACTACTCCTCCCACTGATGCCCAACAAGGCCTTCCTCTGCTACATTTTTGGCTGGAACCATGTGTACCCCTTGGTTGATGGTTCAGTCCCTGGGAGTCTTGGGATGTCTGGGTATCCAAAGTCATTGTTCTTCCCATGGGGCTGTAAACCCCTTCAGCTCCTCCGGACCACCCTTGAGATCCTCTGTTGAGGACCTCATGCCCAGTCCAACACCTACCTTCAGATTTTTTCAGTATGATGTTTCTGTTTTTCAATACTGGTTCCCTAAAGGTCAACATTTCTTCTCCTAACCAAAAATGAAAGAAGAAAATAAATTTTTTATGGTACAGAAGGGGTTTTTTTTGTGGTTTGTTTATTTTTAACTTGATGACTGTCTTCAGAATAATCTCCACAGTTCTGGAAGATTGAAAAACCAAGTTCACATGCCAAGAACAAACCCAATTTTAAGGGTTGTACGTATAGGGATACCCTTCTGTCTTTCAGACTTTTAACATCTGCTATGGGTGAGCACAAATGTTATTTAAAGGCACCTTCTCACCTACATAGAAGTAAACAAAAACACCCAATTTGGAATTTTTGACTCTTCAGTTTTGTCTTTATTTCTCCTGGATCCAACCTGACAGTAGATCACTGGATTGCTGTGGTAGAGAAAGAAAGGCTGTTCCAGATGGCAGCCATAAGTCTGATGGAGTGAGGTCGGTCCTGACCCATGATGATTTACAGCTTTAATTTTACCAATAATTTTTTCCTGTCATCCAAAAAATGAATTGGCATGTGTGTATATTATCTGTGAATGAGAGATATTAGAAACTTGGCCAGAAAGTATAAAGGGGGACCAAGGACAGAGAACCACAGATCTTGTGACATGGGAGACTGAGGGGGAACAGAGCCAGTGCCAAGAAAGCCCCTCAGTCAGAAAGTAGAGTCTTCGCTGGTTCCCAGGGGCAGTCGAAGCGGATGCAGCACCACACATGGGCCATGGGGACTTCCCGTGACTTCTACTGGTCTGCCCCAGACGTATCTGGTGTCAGCTGAGTATCATGTATTTCCCTATACTTAGATTTCGCCGTACTTTCTGATGGTGTTTTTATAAGGCCAAGTGTGGCAAAAGTTTGCACATGCAACCACATATTAATTACCAGTGTTTAAAACTGGTTTAGCAGAATTTATATTTTCCTCTCTCCTGCCTTTTGAATGTTACTTATGATAGAGAAAGTATTGAGCCATTTTAATAATTTTTTAAAATAATTTATATTTATACTAGTCAATAATGAAGGGTGTTTTTTTATTATTAAAGAACTTGATTTTATAATTCTGCTGCGGATGCCAAATACTGTATATCACAAACCACAAAATCTATGTAAAGTGCATATTATGGATCAATAAACTGAACTTGTTTTTCAATAAATTGTTACAGCTTCCTTTGAATATCACTGAAAATTGATTTCTCCGTCCTTTCTTCATTTTCATGGGTTCTGAGGCCTGACATGAAGGACGAGGCCTTTTGCAGGGTGTTCTGGGAATAGGGGAGCTGAGGTCTGTGCTGGTTAGTTTTATGTCAGATTGACACATACTAGAGTCCTGGGCAAGGAGGGAGCCTCAGTTGAGAAAATGTATCTATAGTTCTGGGCTATAGGCAAGCCAGTAGAACATTTTCTTAATTAGTGATTGATGGGAAAAGTCCAGTCCATAGTGAGCGCTGCTACTCTGGGGCTGGTGGTCCTGAGTTCTCTAAGAAAGCAGGCTGAGCAAGCCATGGGGGAGCAAGCCAGTAAGCCATGCCCTCCATGACCCCAGCATCAGCTCCTGTCCTGTTTCTGTCCTGAGTTCTTCAGTGATGAACAGTGATATAGAGGTATAAGCCAAATAAACCTTTCTTCCAATGTTGCTTTGGTCATGCTGTTATCACAATGATGACTCCAGCTAAGACAAGATATAAGGCTGATGTCAAACAAGAAGTTCTGTGAACCCTGACTTCCCTTACTTAGACCCATCTGTTCCTTTGTTTATGGAGTAGATTAAGAGCTAGGCTGCTGCTCTGTGGTAGACCAGTTGCCTAGCCGAGGCCCTGGACTTGATCCCCAACACAGCACTAAACTGAAGATGTAAATCTTATATTCTGATACTGTTACCATTATTGCTACATTATTGCCCCCATTCACCTTTATGGGTAAATATCCATATCTCTCATACCAGTAAGCAAGGTGTCTGAAACATATGTACTATAAATCTTGAGTTCAGTGTTCTTCATTTCATTGAGTAAACCACTCAATAAAAAGTTAAAATAGTAGGTACACAGAAGTTTGCAGTCTGGTGTCTGGAAAACTTACTTTTCCTAAATTCCTCACCCAAAGAATCCAATGTTCCAGTGTGCTTTTGTTCTTTGACCAACTAATGCTTGCTTTAGTAATGTGTTAGGTCAGATCTAACATTGTTAATAAATCATATATAATGTCTCTCCATCAAATGACATTTCCGGCTTCTTTTGAACTAGCTTCATTTGGAGATGGAAGTCTCTGGAACTATTTCTCAATAAGAGTACCACCTGCTTTCAAAGACACAAATTATGAATTCCTCTCCAGTAAGGATTCTGAATGAAGGCAGAGCACCTGGCTCCTCTGAAGCCCAGCTTTCTTCTCTCTGGTAAGACTTCATCACACACAGAACATCTCCATCCAGTACCTGGGACTTTACTTCCAAATAGACCTTCTTAGTTTTACCAGCTAGTGAATGATATATTGTAAAGTGTTTTCACATTGACTAGAATAAAGTGAGAAATGAATCATTACAGCAGCAAGGATACATGGGAGATAAGGACTCCGTGTATGGCGAGGTTGGTATTTGCACTTGTGAGACATGCGCAAGTACGTTCTGGAGAAGGAAAACCCTGTAGAAGATGGGTGGCGCCATTTAAATCGAGCGTCAGTCTTCCAAACAAGGGCATGCTCCTCTTGCAGCAGATTGCTCGGGTCTGCTGAGGAAGACTTGGCTGGTTCAGGCAACTAGCTCCTGTGGATTAATTCATCTTAAATCTGAAGATGAAACCCCAGCACCGCCTCTCTGAGCCAGGGAGCTGATGGACCAGTCGGGCCTGTCTTGCTAGACTGTGGGCTGGTAGGATCCTGTTGACATTTCCTAGGATCGCAGCTAGGTGGGAGCCGGACCTAGTCAACCTTTTAAGGACCTTTTACCTAGAATGGGTGGCCAGTGTCAGAGAGAGTCTGGGGCTTGTTGTCTGTCTTTCTGTCCCTCAGTCTGTCTTGAGAAGGACTCCTCGGACTTCCCTGTTGCAAGTGTTACCTGCTTCCCACCTCTGGTTTTGATGCTTCTTATTTCTGTCCAGCTCCTGATTTTTATCTCCTTCTCGGCCATCTTCACTTGTCCTGTTTTGCCTGAGTCGGATGCGGTACCTTGTTTACCTTGAGGGCTGTGGACAGCCGCAGTCCCTCCAAAACATTTAGCCCTTAGTTTCTGTTCTGCTTCAGTGTTCCTCAAGTCCTGTGTTTCGTGCACAATTTGATTCTTGCGGCTAACATCCAGACTCTAAAACGAACTGCACAGACCAAACGCCAAGAAAACAAACAAGATGTTCAGTCGGCAAATGGATAAATGAGTGAACAGGCAGATTTCAAGGAAGGAAACACAAAGGGACGATGACTATCTTTTTAAAGTGTACAGCATCCCTAGTGCTCAGCGAGAAGCAAATTAAAAAGATTCTGAGATGTAACCTCTGACCTCTGTCAGGATGGCTATCATTAACAAATCAGACACCTGATGTTAGCAAGACGCTAAGAGAAGCCTTATTCTACACGGGGTGGCAGTGCAATTTAATACAGCGGTTATGGAAATCAGTTTGGATGTTCCTGAAACTTGAGAAACTCTCATAGGACCCAGCTGTTTCATTCCTGGGCATTGGACCAGAGCACTCCATAGCTTTCCACAGAGATATTTGCACCTTAGTATTGACTGTTGCTCTGTTCACCATAGCAAGGAAATGGAACCCACGTAGCTGTCCATCCAGATGGATGAATAATAAAAATGTGGTTCATATTTTCAAAAAGAAATCCTATTCAGCCCTAAAGATGAGTGGCCTTACATGTGTAATGTTAGTCAAAGTCACCAATCTCAGAAAGAAACCATGTTGTCCCTCATATACAGATTCTAGCTGATGTGGTTTGTAAAGCCAATGACATGTCTTGTAGAGCCATGATGTGGTACTGTGGGAGGGGTGCCTTGGTGGCCCATGCTGGGGCATCCCCTCCTACCCTTGAGGTACCAGACTTAGGACAGATCTCACATAGAATGAAGCTTATTTGGGGACATAGGATGGGGCGTTAAGAAGGGAATGGAGACAGAAAAAGAGAGGAGACAGAGAAGGAGAGAGGGAGAGAGAGAGAGAGAGAGAGAGAGAGAGAGAGAGAGAGAGAAGATCAGAAAGAACAAAGGGAGGCCCAACAGTCCCTTTTATAGCAAGCCAGGCCTACTAGGCTGTTACTAGGTAACTGTTGGGTGGAGCCAAGAAGGAACGCCAGTACTAACTAACCTTTAGCACACACAGAATTATAGAACTATATTATATATATATGCACATGTAAAGGAGCATGCATGTGGCTATAGTTTAACATCCAATAAGAAGAATAACACAGGGTAACGTCAGGTTGTAAACAAGGACTGAATGTGGCCAGTACAGGCCACGTGAGTCGTAATGGAGATTACAGAACTGACTGTGTGGTTTAATCATGACTCGGAGTTTTCACTCCTTTTGTGGTGGCTAAGTGCACATCAATGCAACCGATAGCGAAGTTGTGTGATGCCCCTCCGTGGAGCTCCACGGTGAGCTACAGGGCCTCTAGCGTGTGGAGAAGAGCGCTTAGATGAGAGGCCTCAGGTCTGGGCGGGGCTTCTGTGGGCCGCCACAGTGATTTAGCTGTGTGATGCTTTTTCTAGTTTGCAAATTCTTCATAATAAATTGATTTAAAAAAAATAAGCCCAGTCTCATGTCCTTTACTGGATTTCAAAGCAGAGGCAACAGGTCTGCTGTCAAGCTTGTGTTGCTACTCTAGGAATATTAAACTCGTGCCTAACTGAGAAAATTAGGGAAGAAGCCAGGATCCAGTGAGAGAGAAAGCTCTGACGGGAGAGCTGCGTCACATGCTGGCCTCCAGCTGCTTGTCCAGCCCCGTGTGATCGAAGCGTCGCTGGCACAGGCGGGCAGGAGCGGCACAGGCGGGCAGGAGCGGCACAGGCGGGCAGGAGCGGCACAGGCGGGCAGGAGCGGCACAGGCGGGCAGGAGCGGCACCTGCTGCTCTCCATCACAGAGGGCCAGTGTCGAGCCTTTTCTTCTGCCAGTGTGACAGCAAACAGCAGGCTGGACACGAGGATTCCTCAGCCTTTGGCACCAGTCAGCATTATGGCTACCAGGCCTAGGTGTCTGTCACGGCTGCTCTTTGGCTTTTAAAGTCTGAGGGCTTTCTGACGGGAACTCTCTAGATACCAAAGCCTCAGTTTGTCTTCTCTGCTTCTGCACACCAGTCTTTCCTTCATCCACATACGCGGTCATCCTTTCTCCTGCTGTCCTTCTTCCTGTCCTTTCTTGCTGGGTGCTGTCTTGAACTCAGGGTGTCACAATACAAGAATACTTGTTTGCTTTTAGACAGAATTGAGGTATGTGCATGCATGCATAAGTGTCTGCATGTATATGTGTGTATGCGTTTGCATGTGTGTGTTTGTGTGAGTGTGTGTGTGAGTGTGTGTGTACCCAAACAAGCTTTAGAGAAGGGGAAAATTACAGGAAATGTAACCTCGCCCCTCTTGTTCAGCAGTTAGACACTCAGGCACTTTTCCACTTTGGTAACTTGGCCTGTCACCTGTCACTGGCTGGGAACAACTCTTCCTGTCAGGCAGCCAGCTGTTCTGCCCGCTGCTGAGAGAGATCACTCCGGGGTAGCCTTTCACTGAGCTAATGTACAACTGAAGAGAGGCAGGTGGGTGTCCCAGCGGAGAGTCTGAAGGGTGCTTAGGCAGCTGGAAATGGCGCTGGTACCAATCGAGCACTTCACATGCAAATGGAGGCTCTACAGACACTCAGCATTTGTATCCCACCGTGGCAGGCTCTTTGCTAGGCCACCGGCCCGGTATGTGCTCCATTTCTGCCTGGGTAGGAGAGGAAGCCACATCCTTTGGAGGTCACTGAGGCCCAAAGCAGCAACTGCTCTAGTACGAATTGTCTGAAATTGCCCGGCTGATGCTACAAATTCCAGAGCCAGCACATTCCGTGGAGAGCTTGGGGAGTTCCTCAAAGCATCTTCTGGAGAGTTCAAAATGGCCAGTGTTGTCCTGAGTGGCGTCAGGCTGGCTGTGTGACCGGCCGTCCATTTCCTGGAGGCAGCCAGAAGAGCACTGATGTAGCTGGAGCAAATCAGGCAGACACGGGACCTTTCCCTCGACATCGTGGCTTACCTACAGGAAACCCACCCATCCGGAGTGTTTACGGTGCTTACAATAAGATCTTAAAATTCCACCATTAACACCAATAGCAGTTTTCAAGATTTCAATGGCACTGGCACAATGCCAAAGCGAGCAGCTGGTTCCCCTTAGCCGTGTCAGTGTGATAAAATGTCCGTGTTTTTCCTACTGAGTGCTTTCACTGTAACCTTTGGAGTAGGTTTTGTCAGAGGCCATTGGTTAGGTATGCATTATGGGGATAGAGGAACCAGATGGTATTGTTGTGAGTGCATTGAAGGCTCGCTCGGTGCTTGTGTGCTTGTGTAGTGTACACAGGCGCGCTTCCCTGCTGAAGACAACAAGTGCGGAACGAGAAAAGCCACAAGGCAGTGGCATGGCAATTTCTGTGAGTGGATAGTATTAGAAATATTCTTTGCATAATAAACCAGAAAAAGCCCCATTTGTGTTATAGAAGCAATGTTTGAAAAGGTGCCAAATTTTCTGAAATATGTAAGGAAGAAAATGTCACCTATTATTTCACAGCCTGGTTATTTATTATTATTTTATTGCCATTCCATGAGGTGACTTAGATCATATGTGTTTCTACACACACACACACACACACACACACACATACACATATATACATATATGTCTCTCTATATATTCTAACTGTCAAACCCATAAGGATTAGGGAGATTGCTCAGTCGGTAAAGTGCTCATCATGCAGCCCTGACAACCTGAGTTCAGCCCTGGAGCCCATGTAAAAGCGTGGTGGTAAATATCTGCAATCCTGGCATTCCTAAAAGATGCCGTACATGGAGATAGAAGGAAGCCCCAGGGGCTGCTAGCCTGGCTTACGTAACGGTGAAAATATCAAGAGAAATCCTGCTTCCAAATGAGGTGCTTGGCTGGTAGGATGGTTCAGCAGCTAAGGGTACTTTCTGCAAGCCAGATGACCTACGTTCAATCCCTGGAACCCTGGTAAAGACAGAAGGGAAGAGCCTGCCCCACAAAGTTCTCTAGTGTCCACATATGTGTCTTGACACATGCACCCCCTACAGCACACACACACACACACACACACACACACTGATGATGATGATGATGAAGATTAACTAACTAACCAACCAAATAAATAAGACAAAGTTATAAAGACAAGATTGAAAATCAAGGACTGACTCCCAAAAGTTATTATCTGATTTCTACATGTATACCATGTCATGATGTCATGTGTACACATGTACACACATGCGCATATATATGTATGTGTGTGTGTATACACAAACATATGTGCACACACCCCTATATGCACACACATTCACATCCATACACATACAAAAATCTTAGCACAGATCTTTGTTCATGTCATTGTATTTGAAGAATGCTCTATAAGTTATTATTCAGGCTGCCAAATGGATAACTTTTCTGTTTCTCTTGGCTGTCTGGATCCCCTTCCCCCCCCCCTAGTTTTTAGTTAGGCAGAGCCAAACCACCCCTTCCAAAATAATTTGCTCCCCTCCCTGACTCCCTGATAATTTGCTTGGTTTGTTCGCAGGAGAGGAGTTCTTCTGGTTCTTGGCTAACTACATTCCATAGAGACTCTCTCACATGCAGGGCATCAAGAGGAATGGACACTCATTTAGAAATCACCGCGACTTTGATAGTCAGCGGATATTCTTTGAAATGAACGTTTCTTTGTGGGTTAGGTGTTAATGTCTAGAAGTTTTCCTTAGAAGTGCCTTGGGACTGCCTTTGCTCCCCGTTCATGCCAGCCTTCATTAATGTCCACACATGCTGAGACAGGAGCCATGTTCTCTAACTCCCAGATAATTAGTTACCCTTTCTAACTACCCCCTTTCTCCAGATGACAGTCACCAGGGATACATGCAAGTCCTTTTATTTTTGATAAGGAAATATGTCTGGGTGTCCTGCCCAGGAAGCTGTGGAAGGAGAGAAGCCCCACAGCCATATTTGCTGTCTGCAGGGACACAAAAGGATCACTAGGTACTGTATCACCCTGAGCTTTAGATTTCTGGTGGTGCAAACTGCCAGGGGTCTGCCTGCACTCAGGAACTGAGCACATAGGCTGGTTTGTCTACCAGCCCGCCGGGCTGGGGGGGGGGGGGGAGGAGGCGTGTCCTGCCCAGGGAGCTGTGGAAGGAGAGAAGCCCTGCGGCCATACTCGCTGCCTGCCGGGACACAAAAGCCCGCCAGGGGTATGCCTGCACTCAGGAACTGAGCACATAGGCGGTTCATCTGCAAGCCAGTCCATCGCAGGACCTGTGTCCTATGTGAGAATCAACAGAGGGAGTGACCCCCACCACAACTTCTTCCCTCCATAATAGAGCAGACAGAGAACACCTGGTTGACCTTGACAACCTAAGTATAACATTGCTCGAGGCAAGACTGAGAAGGGCTCCAAAGGCACAAAAGAGGAAGCCAGCATATCAGTAATCTGTGCCAGAAGAAACCCAGTCATCCAGTGTTGCAGAGATAATCTTAAAGATCCACAGTAGGTTGAAACACCAGCCAGTGACAATAAGACCATCTAACTCCTGGGAGAACCAGATGGCTAAAGGCAAATGTAGGAACGTTACTAACAGAAACCAAGGCATTATGGCAGCATCTGAACCCAATTCTCCGACATTAGCAAGTCCTGGATACACCAACACACCAGAAAAACAAGATTTGGATTTAAAATCACTGGTCATGATGCTAGTACAGGAACACATGAAGGACATACTTAAAGAAATTCAGGAGAAAATGGATCAAAAATTAGAAGCCCTTACAAGGGAAACACAAAAATCATTGAAAGAAATTCAGGAGAATACAAAAGCCAATAAGGAGGAAACGCAAAAATCATTTAAAGAAATACAGGAGAACCTTGATCAACAGGCAGAAGTCATGAAAGAGGAAACACAAAAATCGCTTAAAGAATTAGAGGAAAACACAAACAAGCAAATGACAGAACTGAGCAAAAATTTCCAGGATCTAAAAACAGAAGTAGAAACAACTAAGAAAGCACAAAGGGAGACAACTTTGGAGATAGAAAACCTTGGGAAGAAATCAGGAACCATAGATGTAAATATCAACAACAGAATACAAGAGCTAGAAGAAAGAATCTCAGATGCCGAAGATAGCATAGAAACCATGGACTCAACAGTTAAAGAAAATGCAAAATGCAAAAAGCTTGTAACCCAAAATATCCAGGAAATCCAGGACACAATAAGAAAGCCAAATCTAAGGATTATAGGCATTGATGAGAGTGAAGATTTACAACTTAAAGGGCCAGCAAATATATTCAACAAAATTATGGAAGAAAACTTCCCTAACCTAAAGAGAGAGATGCCCATGAATATACAAGAAGCCTACAGAACTCCAAACAGACTGGACCAGAACAGAAATACCTCCCGTCACATAATAATCAAAACCCCAAATGTACTAAACAAAGAAAGAATATTTAGGGCAGTAAGAGAAAAAGGGCAAGTAACATATAAAGGAAGACCTATCAGAATTATACCAGATTTCTCACCAGAGACCATGAAAGCTAGAAGATCCTGGGCAGAGTTCATGCAGACCCTAAGAGAACACAAATGCCAGCCGAGACTACTATACCCAGCGAAACTCTCAATTACTATAGATGGAGAAACCAAGATATTCCATGACAAAACCAAATTTACACAATATCGGTCTACAAACCCAGCCCTACAAAGGATAATAGGGGGAAAGCACCATTACAACGAGGGAAACTATATGTATAAAATTATAATCAAAAATGATAGGAAGCAATAACCACTACTCCTTGATATCTCTTAACATCAATGGACTCAATTCCCCGATAAAAAGACATAAACTAACAGACTGGTTACATAAACAGGACCCTATATTTTGCTGCATACGGGAAACACACCTCAATGTCAAAGACAAAAACTACCTTAGAGAAAAAGGCTAGAAGACAATTCTACAAGCAAATGGT